>NC_068937.1:41176763-41776763 GCF_016801865.2 Culex pipiens pallens | reverse complement strand
CGGAGGTAATAAAACGTGATGTTGTGATTTGATGGTCGTTTGTTTGATCGCCTCTCCACGTTGTTGGCCCAGTCCCAGTCCAAGCTGGTAAACAGCTAATAACATTTATTATTTGCGAAGATGATGCGAATTGGAGAAATTTTTCCCTCACTCCATGGCCAGGGGTCAGGCCGCGGGAATCTCAACAAGGGGGTAGTTAATAACAATGGCGGCGCGTGATGTCACTTTTTTGGGCAGGGTTGCGTTAAGAGGAGGTCATGATGGTATGAAATTGCAGGACAATCCCAAAATTTCGATAATCGCTGATGAAGTGAGCCGCCGCCGCCGTCGAAAGAGGTCACGAGCAATAAATCTTTATTTTGCAGCGCGCGTCGTAATCGCCGTTGAACTCTCGGAACCTCGGGCGGTGGCCGGTTGATCGGAGTGATGTCACCTGTAAACACGGGCCGCCTTTCTTCCCATTTACGCTGGTTGGTAAAACGGCAGGTCAAACGAAAGTGCAAGTATTTGTTTGGTTTCCCTTTGTGGATGTTTGCTTATGTAAGGAAAGGAGTATTTTTTTACTGAGATTTATTGTTGTTTTGTGATGGGCAATCATCGTTTTTGGGCAATCGATAGTCAAATATGTAAATGAAGGCTTGAATGGCTTAACAATTATAAGAAAACAATAAAATATTTATTGTACAATTACCAGTCGTTGACATTGTTCAGAGAAATCCTTTTTTGATTTTCTATATTCGAGTTATGTTAAGGGACACAATTGAAACAGTGGATTTAGAAATGAATTTTGTCAACTAATTTTAAAAAAAATGTGGGTCATTTCACCCCAATTGTACACAAAAGAGTACAAATTCGAAATCAACTTTTTCTGAACATGCTGGAGATGTTTATACTATCGAAAAACATGCAAGAATCCCGTATATCTACAAAATTGGAAAGGGGTTTTACGGAAACCACCTCATAGTTTTGTGGTTTTGTCAAAAATTTGTAAATTTGTCAAACAAACTCTTTTTTCATATTGTCATATATTTTTAACAAAAATTAAAATGATAGAGCAAAATTCGACTGTTATTTATTTTTGATGGGTTACATACATGTAAATAGTCCAAAATAGCGAGGGTTGGTATGAACATTCCATGCACTTTTTAAATATCTGTTATGGAGCAATAATCTATACATATTGGACAATTAACCCTCTACAACCTAACCCCGCCTTTAGATGGGCTTCCATCTGAAAAATATCCAAAAATTAATTTTTCAACCAATTTTCGATCTTTAAAAAGCATTGGAAAGAAGAACTCTTAAAATTTTAGAAAATTTTAGAGTTGGAAGTTTGACTTGTTTTATATGACTTTGCTAATGTTTAAAAAAAAAAATTATGGGATCAACTTTGCCTGTGTTTTTTACTAACATTTTCTATATTTTAAGAAAAAATAAGTACGCAGTCATTTTTGTAGTGCCCCCGACTATGCCTCTACGCATTTTTTCACAATTTAAAAAATAATGGTGCCATTCTATAGTAGAAAATGTGAAAAACAAGTAAAAAAGTGACTGTAAAAACATGAAAAAATTAGATAGGCAAAATGTAATGATAGGAGGTGGTAGAGAATAGGCCAAATACTACCAAAAATAAACATAAACTAAACAAGAAAAATGCAAATTAAAATACTAAAAATAAAACAAGAAAAACGTTAAACAAGAAAAGTGAACTTTTTCGGAAAACAAAAGTTGCTCAAAATGATCTCCTGAACACGGGAAAAATATAAATTTTCGAAAAAAGTTGGGCAGTAGAGGGTTAACAAAATAAATTTTTTAGACATTTTATTAACTATTTGAAGTTAGCAGAGCAGTTCTCTACGGAATCGGTCCTTTTTCTTTAATTATATTTTTTGTATTTTTAATCCGGCTGAAACTTTTTTGTTGCCTTCGGTATGCCCAAAGAAATCATTTTACATCGTTAGTTCGTTCATATAATTTTCCATACAAATTTGGCAGCTGTCCATACAAAAATGTGAAAATTCAAAAATCTGTATCTTTTGAAGGAATTTTTTGATCGATTTGGTGTCTTCGGCAAAGTTGTAGGTATGGATATGGACTACACTGAAAAAAATGATACACGGTAAAAAAAATTAGGTGATTTTTAATTTCACTTTTTGTCACTAAAACTTGATTTGCAAAGAAACACTATGTTTAATTTTTTTTTTTTTGATATGTTTTAGAGGACATCAAATGCCAACTTTTCAGAAATTTCCAGAATGGGCAAAAAATCTTTGATCGAGTTATAATTTTTTGAATCAATACAGATTTTTTTCAAAAAATCAAAATATCGGTCGCAAAAATTTTTCAACTTTATTTTTAGATGTAAAATCAAATTTGCAATCAAAAAGTACTTTAGTGAATTTTTGATAAAGTACACCGTTTTCAAGTTATAGCCATTTTTAGGTAACTTTTTTGAAAATAGTCGCAGTTTTTCATTTTTTAAATTAGTGCCAATGTTTGCCTACCTTTGAAAAAAATATTTTTGAAAAGCTAAGAAAGTTTTCTATATTTTGCTTTATTGAACTTTGTTGATACGACCCTTAGTTGCTAAGATATTGCCATGCAAAGGTTAAAAAACAGGAAAATTGATGTTGTTTAAGTCTCACTCAAACAACCCACCATTTTCTAATATCGATATCTCAGCTACTAATGGTACGATTTACAATGTTAAACTATGAAACATTCGTGAAAATTTCCGATCTTTTCGAAAAAAAATATTTACAAAAATTTTAAATCAATACTTACATTTATGCCCTTTTGAAATGAAATGTTAGACCCCTTAAAGGATATTGGACGCTGATTTCATTGTTCAGATTTTCGATCGGAATAAATCTTTGGTGCATTGAAAAACTTTAATTGAAATAATTGAAAATGACCCACCATGGTTTTAAACTAAATTACCTTTTGTTTGAACTCACATCTCTCGCTGACAATAATTAACTGTGATTTTTGCAAATTAATTGTAAAATTGAGCTATAATCGGTATGTTCATTACTTCCAAGAAGCCTCCTTTAGAGTTTTATTCGAGCAATTAATTGATTTTCCCCAAATGCAACTTTTTCAAAAATGCAAGTGTTGAATTTTTAGAGCTGTAAAAGTGCTCCGGGTATCAATTTTCTCTGAAATTTAACCCTTAAATGCTACGCTTAAAAAACTGATTTTGATAGGTTTTTTTTTCAAAAAAGCTTAAAAATTGGACTATTTTTCGCAAAATGGTAAAAATTCTTTCCACAAATAAACTGACGTAAATCTTTTTTTAAATTACATAAATATACAATTTGACGATCAATTAGAATGATTGGAAACAGAACAACAGAGTAACTGAAAAAGTTGATGAATTGGTTTTTTAAAATTATTTAAATATTTTAAGGCAGACTCAAAGCATAATAATATTAATGGAAATTCCAGTATAATTGAGTAAAGTTTAATTTCAAATCATAAGACTGATTTGCTGAATATTAGAGGAGGATATTTAAATAATATTCGTGAATAAGGGAAAGAGCCTCACCTTGTCCATACAAATAAATCTTTTTTTAGTCTGGAGCGAGGCCTAACTTCGACTCCCCCCGCAAGTAGGTTCACGTGGTTTATGGATGGCCCTTCACATATTTTTTGGCATTATGTTTATAATATTCCGAGATTTTATAGATTGTTTTCAATATTTTGTGCGTTGTTGTTTATGTTCAAATTCTTTGAAGTTTATTTGATACATTCAATTTAGAGGTCATCCATAAACCACGTCGATACTTTTTTGGACAGTTCAAACCTCAATCAGTGTCAAACCACCGGGGTTTTAGTGTATACACTTACTACAGGGTTTCCATGTTTAATGAAGATGTATAATTTACCTTATTTAGTGTTATCTGAAACGATAGAAAAGAAAAACAATAAAACGTTAATTTTTGTTTCAAAATTGCTTACACTTAAGATCATTGCTTTACAAAATTTGAGACATCTCATTATGATGTCTCAAACATTACTCATCGAATTATAAAGCGTGATTCACTCATTTTTATTACCACCGTGATCGCGACTCAACCAAATATTTATTGAAAGTGAAAGACCCTAACACCTAACAGTCCAATGACCCCCTCCCTGTGTGTGTGTGTAGACCGGGACAAACACCCTCAGCGAAACCACCAAAAGCCAAAAAGAACACGCGCGGGGGGCCTTCACGTCCTTGACTCTGACGTCTGTCTGTCCAACAAAAAACGGACCTAGCGCCGATTGAGAGGAGAAGACGAAATCCATGAATTGGATGCTGAATTCTGACGCAGAGAGGGGTCAATACCTGCGATGGTCCACGCGTCAGTCAGAAGGAAAATAACCGAGGGTGAAGGACTGCATATTGGGACAACATGTCGAAAATAAGGTACAATAGGCTCAACATAAGTGCTATGACGAATAAGTCAACAGTCACTCTATTTTGTTCTCACTTTCGATGGATTTTAATCGTTTCCTTCTTTTTCATCTTCTACCTCACAAGCAAAAGAATGTTTCGAAGAAAAAAAAAGAAGTAGCGCCGAACTGACCGGTTCCCGGAGTTATTTGAGAGTCACGTGACTAGCGGCACTTTTTGGCTTAGCGCGCTTTCACTTGTTGTGGTTCTTTGGCCGAAGAAGGTGAAAAGAATGTGAAACGGGCGTTGAAGGTCGAACCCAACCAGATTAATCTGGATTAAACACCCAAACACGACGAGTTATGATCAATTATGGGTCCCGGAGAATGGGCGGATGACTCGTTCGATGATTTTTTTTTCTTGTCGGATTAGGTACGCTAATTGAGGAGGGGTTCGATGACCTGGGAAGTATTTGTATTCTTTGAGAAGAGAAGTTAGAATGAAGAGTTGAACATTTTTTCAAGTTGTTTTAACACTTTTCACAGATTGCTGTTATGCAATTTTTGTTAAAGTTAATTATCAGTTATTTGAAAAAAAAATCTGGATGGTTAGAAAAACCAATTGAGATGAGATAAAAAAAAGAGTTTGAGAACTTCACTGATTTGACCTTTTCCCATAGTGAGAGATCTCACTTCACCAATCAATCTTCACCATTTAGAGCACATTTTTGTGATCATGTAACACTTCGCTGTGCATAAACACACTCACATAGGTGCTCCATTCATGCATGCAAAATTGCCGTATTCAATAAAGTGTAATCGGTCTGCCATTTAGTCGGAGAACACACGTCTCTGCTTTGGACACGATCTTCTTTCTTCTGTAGCAAAGCGGAGGCCTTTCAGAGATGAAAAGCTTTGCGAGAGAAAAAAAATGGCACGCGCCGCCGCGAAGAAAATGATCGAAAAATTACAACCTCTTCTGCTGGCTTTTGTGTGCTGGGGTTGTTGTTGTTATTATTGTTGTGGTCGCCGTTGTTGCGGTGGTCAGGTGTGAAAAACAGTAACAATCATTTTCATGAATCTACGCAGCAGTGTCAAATTGTATGCAACTGAAAAATAATTTGAATTCAAGAAAATAACAGTGAAAGATTTAACATGTCTATTCAAAATAATTTTTAAAGTTTAAATATTTAAATGTTCAAATAAGCAAAACAAAAAATCCATTGGATTTAGTCTGGGGTCGACAGGTTGCATTTTTTCATCCATAAAGGAAAAAGTGTCTGAACTGGTAGATAAAAGCTAGAGTTTTTTTTTGAATAGGTTCTATAAACTTATAGGACCTTTTCGAAACAAATTTTAGAAAGTAGATTTGAAGAGAGAATAAAGCATGGTATGGCCGAGAACATTATTCTTGAAGATTCATTCTCAAAAAAAAACCATAAAAAAGTTACGACATCGGGGCAAGATATTTGACAGATAAAAGATCCTATCTGCATAGGAAACCCATGACTGATAGGTTGTTTTGAAAATTTAATCTAGATATATGCCTTTACTGTATTGGCAACCGTGATTCGATGAACATTCGTTGTGTCCCGCCCGTGTGGATCAATCGGACCGCGCACTGGACTCACAATCCAGAGGTCGACGGTTCGAATCCCGCGGCGGGCGCTCTAAAATTCTTTGTGTAAATATGGGTATTCGGCGCCGTCGCTCCGTGCCATACTTTCATACACTTAGGAGCCCAGGGTGGCGAAGTCCTTGTAGATAAAAAGGAAGACACTAGTGGTTGGTACTAGCAATGGTGGCCGACAGCTATAAAGTCAACTTCGTTTTTTTTTCGATTCGATGAACATGAGATGGTCATTGGCCAATGTGTCACTCACACAGCAGCTGATCTTACCCTTCTTTGATTTGCGTAAAACTTTGTCCTATGGGGTAATTTTGGTCCCTGATCACAAATCTAAGGTCCGTTATTTCGATATCTCGTGACGGAAGGGCGGTACGACCCCTTTCAATTTAAAACATTCGAAAATGACGTGCTTTCAGTTTTTTTGCAGCTTGAAATTTTGCTTCTCAAAATTCTGAAAATATGTATTTTTCGTCGAAAAAATCACAAAATTATTTTTTGAGCCTCTGCCATTTTTCGAATCAATTAGTTAAAAATTTCGTGTTTGTAAATTTGTAGGGTTATTTGCTAGCCAGTTTAAAAAAAGTCGATTGCTGGAATGTTTCTTTAACTGGAAGAAATCTCTCAAACGCTAATCTTCACGAGTTATCGCGATTTGGTGAAAAAAAGTTTTGAAAATGTTGGTCATTGTCGATCATGGCCGTCCAAGGTCACCCGCGACAAGGGATGCCAGATCAACATTAAAAAAAAAACTGTTCAGAAAAACATCTGGACAAATTTGGCAGACGGAAATCTTTAAGTGACTAGGGTGATTAGGGAAGGGACGGAGGATTTGAATTAACTGAAAAGTTTGTAGAATCCAGATGGTTTATGGATTTTTTGGCCTCAAAAAGGGTGAGTTTTAACTTTTATTTAAAAACATAATTTCTTAATTTAACGTTCATTTTAATCAAACAGATGTTCAGAGTTGGCAGAAAATAAAAAAATCTGGTAAAATCTGCCGAAATCTGGCATGATTAATCTCTACACTGACACAAGGAAAATCTGCCATTCCCAGATTTATCTGGCAATTTGGCAACGCTTTGTCAGGAGATTTCGAAAAATGGACTTCGGATTTGTGATCAAGGATCGAAACTATCCCATAGGACAAAGATAATGTATACATTTACATGTTTTTGGTGTAATTCCACTTTTTCCATAAAATTTTAATTAAGATAACATAAAACATTTGATAAAATTCCATCATTATTTTATTGTGCAATCATTTTTCAATTATGTAAAAGCAACTCTTTGAGTTTTACAACAAAATTACTGATGTTTTCTGGGTACATTTTCTTTGAGCAAAGAAGCCACAATGGGCCATGGGATCATAAAAGTAATAGCTGAGCAATTTCTGCATTATTCGAAAATATTAGTTTGTCAGATAATCGACAACCACTACAATTTCCCCGAAGAAAACTGCTGCTCAAAATAGTTTGTATTTGTCATATAACTGATTCCATGCAAAATTGTCCATCCGAATTTTGCATTATTTCCAATTCGTACAAAACTTTGTTACTGTTTTTTTTTGTCCGCAAAAATAACTTTTCCGTAGTCAGTTCATATCTAAACAAAAGCATTTGATATCTGGAGCTAGTGTCATTTAAGATTTTTTTTTTCAAATAATAAAAACATAGCTCAGCAGACTCCATTTTGACTCTTTACAAGGAAACATATAAAATCTTACAAAATTTCCAAATTTAGAAGAACTTTTCAGCCCTTGTGTCGAAAAGTATTTCTTTTCAATTATGTTATTGTTGGTGAAAAAAGTAGGCCATTTAGTAATTCGAGAATGACAGGAAAAGTAAGTAGTTTTATAATGTAATTGCAAAAAATGTTTTTTGTGACACAAAAAGTTTCGTACGGATTGCCCTTAATTGCAAAGTCAATCTGTTAGATTCAACATGTTTATTCAAATATTTTAGGCCAAAGTGATGAAAAATAACTTACAGTCAAAATAATGTGTACATTTACATCTTTTTGGTTTAATTCCACCTTTTCCATATTTTTTTTTTTAGTAAGTTTACATAAAACAGATTTAAAATTATTCCATCATTATTTTACTGTGTAATCGTTTTTCAAATATATGAAAGCAACTCTCTGAGTTTTAACACAAAATTTGAAGAATGTAATATATTTTTGCCTTTTCTCAGGGAGAATCAAGACTAAAGTCTCGATTAAATACTGATATTGTTTTTCAGTGTCAGTACCAACTGGAACCAACAAAAAATCACAATATTATGCCAAACTATGGTTCAAACCGCTGTCCCGACTCGACTCAGATGACTGAAAGCTTTTACAGAATACGACCTCAAAATGTCTCGAATTTTATATTTTGCAATGAATCGAAATTTCTATCTCTAGGTCTCAAATAAAACCAAAAAGTATTTAACTTTGCTAGGCTACGATAACCATAGTTTGATTGTATGTTATTTTTCATTAAGCCTAAAATATATTTCCTAAAGGGTACAACACTTTCCCTCATCAGTCAAAGACAAAATCTATTGAGGATCACCTATGACGGTGGCAACCAGCCAGCCAGCCTGCGGCATGCCGGTACCCGTTGAACAGATCAACAACAAATCAGCAAACATAATTGGATAATTAATTGTGAATATGAAGATTATGGTTGCCGCGGTCGGCGTGTGTCAAAAGATGCTCTCTGTGTCGGCAGAGAAAAAGAGCCTCAACCCGATTCGATGTGAACTGTGGCAGTGGAAATTACCGATTTGATCCGCCTCAGACGTGCCACCGCGTGTGCTTGTTGTGGGCTTTTTTGTACCTGAATAACGCTCCGCGTGGTGTACAATTGTTCCACAAAACGGTTTGTTATAGATATTGCAAGGGATCCATCATGAGGTGCATCAGATTGAGAAATGATATACTCATTAGTGGGTCTATTATGTGTGACATTATAACTGCGCAAAGGCGTTTGATACGTGTAGTTGACTGTATCAATTCAGCGTTAAAGCTGAGCTAATTGCTTTATGAAGATCAGGTATCAGGTTGTTCTTGTAAATTTCAGATCCAATGTTAAGACTATCTTTTATCGGTAATGCCTGAGGTTCATCTCTCTCGTTGCATAATAGCTTTCCGGGCAATTCACATTAGTGATTTTATGATTTTCTAATCCCCTCTGCTTCCTTCTTCCAACGTTGACAACATATCACGTACCAGTACGGTGTATGTTTGAACGTCATTCGTTTGATTTTGTTAGTACTTGATAACAACACCGACGATGACGACGACACCGACCAACGGACGTTCCAACTGAGGAAAGCATCTGTGCGATTACGGCATCTTTCTTCCGTGTGTCATCACCATCAAGCTTGAGCGTCTTCAGCGACCCCCTTCTCCTCCTTCTACCTGGTGGGTTGTAATTCCCACATCGTAGACCCTCCTCATCCTCACCACCGAACGGCCTTTACGATATCGATATTTTAAATATTTGTAACCCGTTGTCGCCGCCTTCTGGTTGGTGGGGGGGGGGGACCTATGTATTTAGTTATACGACGCCGCGACGATCAAAAACCTGTACCACGAGGAGCCTGCGAAGATGACGTCTTGGTCCAGCCCGAAACAGGCCCCAAAAACTTTCTCCTTCAAGATCACGTACACCATCAGCGTCACGAGGCACACTCCACATGAGACTTCTTGTTTGGGGTTGTTCAGTCACGGGGGCGATTCCATGTTAGGCGGTACGGCCTTCCAAATCTAGAGAGATGCCTCCTCTGGGAATGCCTCGTCGCGTGACTTACCCTTACACGTTTACAAGCGACGAACCTGGTCTGGATGCCTCCAGGGTGGTCACTTGCTTTGAGAAGTTGACTAATTTGAGAGTACCAGTGAAAACGGAAGCACAATTTTGTGATAATGATTGATTTGAAAACTGAATAGCCACTGTTATTAAAGAAAAAAAATAATAGGGTTGATGCTTGGATGAAATGGTGTATTGGACTAACAATCCTCCCTTTTGATGAACTACAGGCCTATTGGGAGGGCGCCGGTATTGACCATTACTGCAGAGTTATTCAAGGGTTCAACTTACGACTAGCTTCCTCTAGTCATTTCTGATTAATTGTATAATGCTGATCCGTCAGAAACGGAGAAACAACTCAATGGTAGTCAACCATGCTCATTCTCAATTTTAAGAAGGAAATATGTTGTCACCCTGTCGATGTAGCGTTAGAGGGGACGACACCGAAAACGGGACTTGCATGCACTTCCGTCCTGAAAACAACACCCGAACAAAAAATCCCAATTCGTTGTTGGTACCCCTGGCACTGGAATGAGTCGTGACCAGTGTGGGACAGCCTAGCGTGTTGTCTCCCTGTCCAAAGGTATTTAGTACTTAGATTTATTTTATTCACATTTAAATGATCAGGCTCATTCGGATGCTAATTTGGAGTTTCCCTTGGCATGCCATCGCGGCTAAATGGTTTCGACTACCGGATGAAGTGGCACATTATCTAGAGACCGCCAACTTTACGGTTTCCAAAGCGGTAAATCTTCATGGGAACGAACCACCGTCAAATGAAGACACTTCCAATCGACGCGGCTTACCCAACATGACACCGTGAAGTGTTTGAGGTCCTCAGCTGATCCTTGCGCGTAAATTCAAGAGCATCTTGTGGGGCTGAACCTAATTGTGGAATTATGCAATTAGCGCGACCACACTGGCACGCACTTCTTTCTTCGACGCAGAGTTTGAAGAAGTCGTCGTCTCGGTCAATTGTGAGTGAGTTACCAAACTGCGCGCTCGCGCGCAATTAGTCGGCGCAAAGGCCTCACCCAAAGACCGCTGGCCACGTGCCCATAGAGCCCCTCAGGGCTTAAACGCCTCAGAAAGAAAGAAAAAAACGCGAGCGCAAAAACGCGACAAGACTAATCACTTACTCCAGATCTTGTCTCGAGTGCCCTTGATGATGGCGCTTGAGTTGGACAACAACTACAAGCGATGGTTACTTCTGCAAGAAGAAAATAGTGCCTGGTGTTTTTTTTGCGGTGATAAAACGAGGGCGCCACCCCTTCAAAAGAGCATGAGCTTTTGCGCTGCACAAGCAAAAAGAAGCTTAAATGAAGAGATTAAGGCTTGACAGAGCGCAAAAAGATGACCAAAAATGTTAATCATACATTTTCACAAGTACTTGGGTGGCGGTTTTACGAGCAAGAAGTTGGCCCGATTTGTAGATTTTGTACTTTTGGACGAAGGGTTGCAAAACGTTGAGATAAACTCTGAAGCGATTTGGAGATGTTTCATTCTTCTTGATGAAGTTGTTTCAAGGATCAGCTAATTCCACTAGAGTCGAAACTATGGAATAGTTCCATTGAATGTATAGTAACAAAAGATTTTTAACAATACACAAATCTGAAAATTGTTCATACTTCTGCTCTATTTTTTTGCAATCCATATCTAACATTGTCAATATGTTTTATCAAAAATAATAAAAATGCAAAAAAATGCTAAATCGTAGCCTACGAATTAAGTTTGCAGACTGAAATGATTACGTCAAATTGACCATAAGTGAGAGTACTTTAAATGTTTCATTAAAAAAAAACGCAAATAAATGTTTGTTAGTTTATCAACATTCAATGTAATGCATAAAAATTTAAGATACAATAAATGAAAAGTTCCAAATTTGATAAAAATTCATTAGAAATTGATGTTTTCTTAAAAAATAGCATAATTTGCTGCCACCAAAACTAATTTTGCTGCATGAATCAAACATTTTCAAGTTTACTGTAAAATTTGTTCTATTGAAAATGTCAAAAACCAGAAGATATTTTAGAATTATGTTTCATAAGCACTCAAAACAAGTAATTTAAGAACTAATAAAAACTGTTCCTGGTGAAAAAATTGTTCAAAGAATCCGATAATGCAATCCGATTTCCAGTTCGAACTTATTTTCATTGAGAAAAACATGATACTTTGAGAGTATTGAAATAATCATATTTATCAATGTTTTCATAGTTATAGTCAAAGTTGGTTGTAAACTTGTCAAAATATGTTGAAAAATACTTAGTGAGATATTTTTAACACTTCTCCAACGAGTTTAGTATGTTTCCTTACGTATTTATTCTGTATTCATCATTTTGCGAAAATACCTCTCAAACCTATCATACCTATCAAACCTATCAACGTCACCCCGGCAATCATTGTAACCCCGGTTTATGGTCATGTTAAACGGGCCGACTTTGATAGCCGGGGTGACTTTGATAGGTCTATATTTTTCCCGCAAAATGAAGAGTACAATTAAAATACGTAAGGAATTGTTAAGAATCATACTGACCGTGGTAGAGAATTGAACACAGTAACTCAAGAAGAACTTTTCATAAAATTTTGAAAAGTTTAAATAGTTAGTTAACTATAGTTAAGAAAATGTTGATGAAAGTCATTATTTTAAACTTCTCAAAGTGTCATGATTTTCTCAATGAACATGATTTTGAATCGGAAAACGGAATGCATTTTCGGATTCTTTGGACAATTTTCCACTAGGAGAAGGTTAAAAAAGTTTGTAAATAATAAATCATATGTGTTTTTGAAACACAATTAAAAAAAAATCTCCAAATTTAAAGGCAATTTCAGTTGAACAAATTTTATGTAAAATGTGAAAACTTGTGATTCGTGCTTCGAATTCAGTATAAAATGCAATATAAATCGATAATTTTATAAACAAAACTAGTTTTAACAAATTTCAGGCAAAATTCCGACTTTTTAGCTATTTTACCTAAAATTTATATGCATTTTGTTAAAAAGCTTATAAACTTAGTTAACTAGATAAAACATTGATTTTTTTCTTAAAAACTACATCAGCTACTTTAGTTATGGTACATTTAACGTACAAATAAAGTTTTAACATCTTAAATATGATTTTAACAAGAAAAACTATGGCTATCAAAGTCACCCCGGAATTTAAACTAAGAATTTCTAACATCACTATTTTTCTAAACACTATTGAAAAAACTTTTTTTTTCCAAAAAAGTGCTTGGACTTTGTGCGGCCTACCCCAGTACATTTTCTAAAAAAAAATAAAAATGGAAAGCCCATACCTGTTGGAAAATATTTAAAAAACAAATTGAAATCCTGTCAAAGCCACCCCGGTTTACGGTACATTAAACTCACTGAAACTATTTATAGGTATCATCACAGACACACAGTCTGTGGTATCATTAAGACCTCAAATAGCAAAATTGTACAGAATCAGTCTATTTTTTTAATTTTTAGGAAGTTTTTTTGTATTTAATGGATTTTTTTTGCGTCAAAAATACAAAAAAAAAAAATGCAAAACAATATAAAAAATAAACAAAAGAAAAACTTTTGAAAAGCATTATAATTATTGCATACATTTTCTCAACATGTACATTCTGAATGACATCTGATAAATAGTTTTAAATTATTTCAAACACTTTTATCAGCCAAAACAGGAATGTTTTATTGCTAAGTGTCTGGATTTCGAATCATGATGTTAATTTTTCAACAAATGGAGCACTCGCAGTCGAGCAGTTTTTGCTTTTTTCTACAATGTATTTCTTATCGAGCGAATGTCAAAAACTGCTCGACGGGTACTCAATTGCTTTAATTTTTGCCTTCCACACTTAGAATAGGTTATAAAATTACGTATACATATCAACTCAAAATCAATTCTGAGCAAATGTTTGTGTGTGTGAGTATATAGGGATGTTAATCGAAAATTGTCACCCCAACGCTGTCGTGCTATCTTGTCGCACGTCGCTTTTTGACGTTTCGGAAAAACGCGTTGTAATGTTTGATCATGAATAAACAAAAATAGAGCACGCAATGTAAACAATAACAAACACTTTTTGTTTGGCTGACCGTTCTGTGCATTGTCCCTAAGTTTGGTTGAATTTGGTTGCCGTAGTTTCGAGTTTTAATTACAAATATTTACGGTAGTCGGGATTGTACGTATGTCAAACACGTTCTGACCTATAATCCCTTTGGCCAGTTGTCGCACTTCAATAAATTTTCACGTTGTGTCAAAATAGCACGACAAGATTGAAACTTCTTTTATATTAAAAGTGACAAAAATGCAGCGAGTTTTTTCGTTTTTTTTTTTAATATTTCAGGATTGAAATCTAATGGGAATCTGTGAACTTCAAAAAGTGAGGCATTGTGAGCTGCACGAAATGGCGTTCTTAACTCAATTTGGTTCATAATGCACGTGTGACAAGATAGCACGACAGCGACGACTCGATTATCTCGGGATTGACTGAACCAATTTTGGCCGGTTTGGTGTCATTCGATCCGCCTTAGGGTCCCATAAGTCTCATTAGAAAATTGTGAAGATTATTTAAAACTAAATTCAACAGTTATCTTTTTTGGCGAAAGTCTGGAAGATTGTTAAAAGAGTAGTTTTTAGATGCTTTTTTTTACATTTTTAGAAAGGTTTTCAAAAATACCACAATGTGCTAAATATATTGAAGATCTGGCAACCCTATCAAAACATATGAGCACGTGGTAATTATACAATTATGTGAAGGCTTGGATCTTAGATTAAGGTATACTGTATAAATAAGAAGGTGTATTTTAAATTATTTTAGTAAGAAAGCTTATTTTGCATCATCATCCCCTATAATCGTCTTCTCCGTTTGATCATAAAGTTGGTACTATTTTTAATCATATACTATCTAAACCATATTTGACTTTTGCAGTCATGCTTGATTAAATTTGTTTAGTAAACATATAAGAAAACTCTTGGTGGATTAAAGTTATTTTTACAACGCGGATATGTTTATGGTCAGACTAATCCCAAAAAAGTAATACATCCGGAATTACGAGTCCTACAAAACCTCATCCTTGAATTAAGGCATAAAAAAACCTGCTGCTACCATCTTCCTCGTTCAACTTTGTGTTTTGCCATCGAGGTACGGCACGTCTCTTACATAACCGCGCGCAAACTTTCTTTCAACTCTTGAACTTTCCACGAAACTCTCCAAAGTGCATTTTAACTGTTTGGTTCGCGCGCTCGTGGTGATGCACCAACGGACTCCCCGTAGGTATTGCACTTTTCGCTTAAAAAAAGTGATTTTGCAACGCCACAGTCATTTCTGTGTGGACGGCCCCGATCAACCGGCCCGATGGCTAATGGCCGGTAAGCAGTGGCCAACGCGATGCCATCGATGCGGCGAAGATGCGGCCAAGTTGTGAATCTCTCCGACCTGTGCTAAATGAAATATGCGACCCATCGTCGCCGCCGCGGCCAAGAAAGTGCCTTAGGTGGTGGCCCCAGAGTGCATTCCACTGGGTGATGACACCCGGACAATGTCCAATTATTTTCATACGTTGTTGTTGTTGTTGTTTTGGTGCTGTTGTGGTCCATCGATGGCGGTCAACCGCGGGGACGGCGGTAGAGTGCTCCGGCAGCTACTGGTACTTCTAATGAACCAGGGCCGCTCGCTGCTGTCTTGTCTTGTCTCATGTGAGTGGCCATCGCCGTCATCGCCAAACAACACATCGTGAAAAGTCGCGATGCAATCTGCAAGGCTTATGTTGACGTGAGATGGAATCTTGGCGGGCTCAGACAAACAGCGAATAAATCACTTTTTCTGAGAGTTCTTGATGGTCATTACAGTAAATTGGACTTGTGTACGAAGTCTGACGTTTTTGCGTTTTCGAACGGAATGAACAGTTTGTTGTTTAAAAGAAAACTGTTTATTTAATTTCACAAAAATACTCCAGGGAGTCCTTGGACAACCAAGGACATCTCAACATACCAACAAAAAAGTCTACCATTATCACAACAACTATGCGAGTATGATCCAGAATCAAAATCCGACGACCTCTTGCCTGTTACTGTAGTAATCGTAAGGGTATGAGCTTTTGGGAGTCCGGATCTTCACTTCTGGAATATCTATGATGATCCAGAACATCCCATCATCGCAAAAAAGTATTCTATCGTACTTACTGAAGCTTTGTGAGACCTCATAATTACTACGGAGAAAACTCAGAAATCATGTTAACTTTAATTTAAGACTGTTATCTTTACATTTACTATCTGCATAAACACGATCACTAATTTCATCAAATTAAGCATTAGGCTTGATTAGTTGTAATTGTAAACAAAACATTGCTACTAGCATGTGCTCCGTAAATAATTGGCATTTAAACGACCTTGTTGATACTTGTTTGCAATTCACAGAAAACATGCCGACTCAAAATCTCCCCAAATTTTTTTTCACTCTGTTTTTTGCTTTCGTTTTTGCAAAACGTCGAAATTTAAAGCTGTCAATGAAAGAGCACTGCGCGAATAAAATCTAGTTCCTGTTGCAAATGAGGTACGGTTTTAACAGCGCGCCTTTCCCAGCGGCGCTCGAATCTGCCGAAAGTTTAAAAATAGCGAGGGGAAACTTCAAAATTATTGCATCGTTCGTTTGGCCAACAACAACAAGGAGATAAACCGGGCGGAGGTATCAAATTTATCTCTCGTTTATGTGGCGCAAAAAAAAAGTGTCGGAAGGTGAGCAAAAAATGACAACTCGCAGACCGTCTGAATGAAAGGTTTGAGACAATTTCATAAAAAGCGTTTTGTCGTGAACGTCGAATTTACGCGTTCACGATCGATGGGGGAGTAATTCACTTTGCTGTTTTGTTTGACCTTTCTGGAGCATCCAGCGTTGTCATTGACGCATCTTGATTGTTTGGGAGTTTGCATTACCTTTAGCAATATTTATCTTGATTTTGGTCAATAAAGACAATACGAAGGTAAGCATCTGTCAAATGCAGGGGTGGGTCACTCGCTCAAAGTAACAACAACTATTAGAATTAGTTTGTTTAAATAGAAAATCATAGTTTGAAAATTTGTTTAACGTAACCAATTTGCACTATCGGTTAAACTTTAAGTAACTTTTACAATGTCGCTTGCTAGCTTAAGGCCCTTAGTCAAAGTCTTAGCAAAATCGTGAGCGTCTTTCGATGAGCACACGAACTTGTCTTCGAATGCCATTTTAGGGGGAGCAATCGTTGGTCGCCAATCTTCGGGCTCTTCCATCCTGTTATAGAGGCTTCTCTGCGAGGGTCATTCTTAAATCACGTGGATTTCCCCAAACTATCACGATAAAGATTATATTAATGTATTCGAGATTTACCTCGCGAAAAAGAGCTTGTTAAGAATTGCTAGACCATAATTTACGCTGTTTATGAACGTCCCCAAGTTGTTTTTGTTATTTTCCAGGTAAGGCTTGAGCCCTCGGCGCTCGGCTCTCGATTATGAGGAGGGCCACTTGCGCAAAGAAGGCGAACCATCTCGAAACATGGGACCGCACGTTCGCTGGTGTTTTCATGAACTTTACGCGTACAAGAAGAGCATTTTTCAAACCACCAACCAGCATCACCACCGACCACCCCCGTCAAAATATTGTTGCTGTTGTTGTTGCTATAGTTTAGCTGTTACTTTGTTATGATGGCACATAACCGCTGGTGGAGAAAAGTGTTCCCACGCGCCTTCGAGCAGCGGCAAAAAGGTGCTCCAAATAATATTGCTTCAATTTTTATTCAATTTTCCCGCGCGCGAGCAGCACAACTTCTTGGCGTCGTATGAAAACCAATGTCAAACGCACCTGTTGACATGACAAGCGCGTGGGAAGATTTGGTGGCGTGAGGGTACTTATTGGAAAATTAGATGTTTCGGTAATAAAATTAGTAAATCTTGAGTTAAGTTGGGTGAATCTTAATCGTTAATGAATATAAGAAGTTAAGGTAAAGATCCGGGCTTTATTTGTGTTAAGACAAATTAAAAATTCACCTTGCAAAAAATTCGGATCACAACATAACTTGCGACAAAAGACTAAATTTCAAATTTTTAGCCTTGATAAAAAAATGGCAAAAACTATCACAAAATCCTTGATTTATCATTACAATAACGCTTCCATCAAAAATTTGCAAAATACCAATGACTTTGTGAACATATTATTTATCTAAAAACTTTTTGTCTGTTTTTTCCAGAATTCAAATTTGCAAAAAGTTAAAAAAGTCTTTATTTATTTAAAAATACATAAATAACATTATGCAATATCGACGCCGGCGTGCTAACTTGTCGCACGTCGCTATTTGACGTTCCGAGAAAAACGCGTTTTAATGTTAGACCTTGAATAAACAAAAAAGAGAGCACGCAATGAAAACAATAACAAACACGTTTTGTTTGGTTGACCATTCTGTTCATTGTTATAATTAAAAATGTTTACAGTAATCGAGCTCGTACTTGTGTCAAACGCGATCTGACCGAAATCCCTTTGGTCAGTTGTAGCAACTAGGTTGAAACATCTTTCATATGAAAAGTGTCAAAAATGCACAGAGTTTTTTTCGGTTTTAATTGAATATCTCAGGATTGAAATCAAGTTTTGGGGATCAGTGAAGGTCAAAAGGTGAGGCATTTTGAGCTGCACAAAATGGCGTTCTTAACTTAATTTGGTTCAAAATGCACGTGTGACAAGTTAGCACAACAGCGACGATTTTTTCTGAATAGTCCAAATTTGAATTCAACGACTCAAATTTAGTCAAATCTCAGTAATGCATCTATCTGCATGTTATTAGTCGCTATCTCCAATAACATATCTTCAGATTACCTGAGAACAATTGGGTACCGTAATCTGGGGTGAATCGGGACTGCAGTCAATAGGGACAGCGGTTTTTAGAGCACTTAAAGCTTTTAAATTTGGAAATGGATGTACACATGTTGTTGGTCTGAGTCTGTTCTAACCAAAACCACCCAGAAAAATCAAAATATTGTGCTCCAACTTGGTTAAAATGGCTGTCCCAATTCGCCCCATGTGTCCCGATTGACCCCAGTTTACGGTACTTCCAATATTCGTTGATTTGAAGTCAAACAAAATGATGATGAGTCAATTTAAAAATTTAAATATGTTTAGAATGTCATGTTTTATATAAAACATATTTTACAAACAATCTTTAAGTCACCAACTGGGGGAAATTGGGACTAGAGTTTCAAAAGGTAACGGAGGTTTTAGAGCAATAAATTTGGAAATTTTAACTAATTGTTTTGTTTTGTTCCTGTTTGAACTGAAATCTAATCTAATCTAATCTAATCTAATCAGACCCTAGCGCAGCCAATCTTTCGAAGGGATCCTGGAGAGTGCCTTAGGTTAGATGACGCCTAGCACTTTTCTTTTCATTTATTAACATTTGTAGTGCGCCATTGCATCGAAATGCATTGAACCATCACAAGCGTTAAAGCGGCCAGGCCTACTGCGTTAAGCCGTATCGCAGAGATGACTCGTAATTGGGTTGAGTTTGAGCACTGAGTGTTCGAACAACAACACAATTTCGAATCGACAGGGGAGGAAGAAGCGTTGTCTGCCTGTGTGGATCGATCGGACCGCGCACTGGACTCACAATCCAGAGGTCGCCGGTTCGAATCCCGAGGCGGACGCAAAAAATTCTAAGTGTAAATATAGGTTTTCGGTGCCCTCTCCCCGTGCCATACCTTCACACTTAGGAGACCCGGGAGGCGGAGTCTTGTCGCAAAAAGAACGATACACGCCTGTGGATCCGTTGACGAAACCGCAAGGTTTAAGAGGGCCACATTATAAGGTGTTACGTCGATTCCGTTTTTTTTCCGGAAGAAGCGTGGGGACACACCACCATACGCTCCGAGATTTTTTGGTTGTATTCGTTGGAAGCACCATGCTTAGATTGTTTGGTACTCCGTGACCCTCTGGGATGGGACATTGTATTTCCACGAATGCCCTGGACACTATTTGCCGTGGTTATAGCGCCACAACTCGCTCTCTGTAACAGTATTCCTAATTCCAGGCCACGTTCACCAAGTCGTCATTGCCTAGTGCAGGGGTGCTCAAAGTTTTTGGATGCCGGGCCAATTTTGAAGCTCAAATGAGCTTGCGGGCCATATGTATAAAATTGATAATTTATATAATGAAATTACGTTACATAAATGTAAAAGACTAAAAAATAAATCTATTACTTAAAGGTTTTCTTTAAATTTCATTCTTAAACATTTTCATTATTTAAAAGTAATAGAAAACGAAAAATGACAGTTTTCCATCAGTTTTGTTACTATAAATGTTTTGGGTATTTGAAAAAAGGTATTTAGTTGAATGTATGTACTTGTGTTTTCATATAAAAATTTAAAGCATTGTCTTTATTTCGAAAGTGATGCCAAAAAAATCAGAACAATTTTTGCTGCGCATAATTTTTTCTTTGAATTGTTACACTCATGAAAAATGGTTCAAATTTTTTTCCAACAATAAGGCCGATGCAAATATTTAAAAAAGATTTTGTCGAGGATTTTGTCCCTCAACTCTTGCCATGGTCGAGGGGAGGCTATAATAAAATTAAAAGAAACATAAAAATTGAAAATACAAGCCAGAATATTCATCATTTGAAATGAATGGAAAAATTATTGGAAAATGTTATAAAAACACACTTAGATTTGCCATCATAACTTTCAAAATTTGTAAGATTCGACGAAAAAAATACATTTGTGCGAAAAACACTTTTTGTTGTTAATCTTTTAAAATTCAAATTATTTTTGAATAAACCCGAGCACGCCCAAAATGATTTTCAGCTGATTGCACTTAAATAACAAAAGCTTTGAAAAATATTTGCAACCGCCTTATTCCTCCGATTTAAAAATGTTGTCTGTCTAAATCAGATGGTAGTCAAGCAGTTTCGTTATCCAATTGTTATGAGTTCAAATCCCGAGGTGGAATGTTTCTAAGTGCAAAGTAAGTTTGATGGTCAGTTTATTGAAATTTTGGCTATTTTTGCAGTTTTATAAATAAAGCAAAGCAATCAAAAAGGTTATGTGTGGTGAGTCACCCAAAACCTCTTTTACGCAAATGGACCGACGTTTTACTTCCCCATTTGTTCGAACCCGCGCCCCATAGCAACTTAGGGATCGGCAGCCGAAGCCGTTAACCACCGCGCCACGAGGCCCTCCCAGTTTTATACCTAAGTCAAATTTGAACGTTTCATTAACATTTCCAAAAATATTTGATGAATATTTTGACAATATTTACTAGTTTCCCCACGAGTTTCACTCACATTGAAACGTGTGAAAAAAGAAAGATTTTTGAACAACATATTTGTGTCGTAAAATAAGGCTAAAAAAAGAATAAATCATTAGTTTAATACTAGCAAAAAAAAGAAAAACAGATCAGCACTAAAAATTCAAAATAAAGTTCAATTTTGAAAAAGTTTAAAATCATTTTACAGATGGTCAACGGGCCATTTTACTTGATCATTCAAAATGGGTTCGCGGGCCACAAAATATCACCTCGTGGGCCACGTTTGGCCCGCGGGCCATACTTTGGTCACCCCTGGCCTAGTGGTTAGCATTTTTGCTTACCAATCCAAAGTACGGAGGATCGAACCCCACCTCGAGCGACTTTGATTTTTTGTTCATATTCATCATTTCAAATTCATGTGTCCTTAACTTTCTCGTTGGGAGCAGATGGGAATCGAACCCAGAACCATTCGCTTACAAAGCGAACACCGTAACCAGTCAGCCACGGCCGCTCCCTGTTCTGTTCCTGTTTGAACTGAAATCAATAAAAACATCAAAACATTATGCAAAAATGGCCTTATCAGCTGTCTTAATTCGTTACATTTTTCCTGATTTGCGCCAGATGTCGATGTTTGATGAAAAATAGTTAAACATACCGTAAACTGGGGTGACTTTGATAGCCCGGGGTGACTTTGATAGGTTTTTCAAATGCCCGTCAAATTAATATTTAAACATTTTTGAGAATTTTGAGTATGTAAGCATTAAGGGAAAGCTTATTATCGAACATATATGCAAAAATGTGACTGTTACATTGGATGTATCAAAAATAGTGGCCAAATCAAATTTCTATCAATGTCACCCCGGGCTATCAAAGTCACCCCAGTTTACGGTAGTTTATTTTCAAATTTAACATCAAGAATATACGTTAATATAATACCCGGTCTTTTGAAAATATATAAAATTAAATTGAAATTTTTTGAAGCCCAAAGCATTTTGCGGATCTGTAAACCAAAATTTAAACAATTTTCCCTAATAATCCAATTTTATGCTGATATATGCCGAAAACAAATTTTAATGCTTTTAAATTCATATCGATTACTAAGTATATAACAGTTCACCTGTTTCTACAACCAAATCTGAATTTCCAGACCCAAATTTGATTTTATTTTTCAATTTCGCGAATTCCCGGCACAACAATAAAAATCCCGGGATACGGGAGTTTCCGGATTTGGAAAAATCTCAGGAATTTTGTCCCGAATTTCGGTAAGTTTTTAATGAATGCGGTAATTTTCAGTTTCAGTAGTTGAAAATTGGTAAAAAATCTAAGTGTTTATTCTTTTATTTTTAATTGCATAAATCTCCGAAACTGTTGAACAAATTAAAACAACTTACTTAGGATATTTGTCTTTGCATCAGGTGCAAAGCAGACCGGTTTCCTGACCCATGTTTTTTTTCCAACAAACCAAACCAGTAACTCCTGAACCCCACCAACTGGGACCATACCGCACCAACGACCACAACAAACGGTCGTGATCATCACGCCGAGATCATTCAGTTTGATTGAAATTGAATGAATATGCGCGCAAAGACCAGAGGCCAACCGTATGTTAATCAAAATTTAGCCAGGCTTCGGAGAGACAATCAATTCCTGCCCAATAACATCCGATTCGATCTTTGCTCTTTCGGGGTTTTCTCAAAGTCTTCGAGCTGGAACTGCGGCAGCAACGAACGCCACTCCGCAACTCAGACCTGAACCGCAGCCAACAAATTGAAACTGGCACTTGATTTGCATTTCTGTAGTTGGCTGGTGGTACTATTTTTGGTTTTTCCATAGATTTCCGCTGATGCAAGTCTGTGCACTGTGGTCGGAGAGCTATGCGAGGCCCTTCCCCGTTTTTTTCAGAGCAACACGAGGGGGAGGCCATTAAAACCGTAACACACAGCGCCTCCTCAATGCAACTGACAGTGCGGGGTTCGGCGGGGAGTTTTGCATTTCCAATTTATTTTAATTATACGCTTGAATGCACATCAGCTCTACATCTAAGGGCTCTTCCTTCTCCACCCTCTACGGCTGCTACGAAATGAGTCCAATTTGAGGCCCTTCGAAGAACATGACTCTTGGAGTCACAATAATTTTCCGGCCCCGGTAATGCAATTGAAATTGAAATGGGCACACACTTTGGCCCGGTCGGCACGATTGAGACATTTTCCGCCGTGCGCAGTTTATGCACTTTTTCGATCTGGTAGACAGGTTAATTCATCGGAGACACTTTGTGTTAGTAGGTCCGCCCGAAATAAGCGGGTTCGTCGCTTGAGGATGCTTGAAAACTTTCGTCGAATTGTTTAAGTTTCAGAGCTATTGAAAGGTTTCCCATAGCTCTTGTATCACACAGTGTTAGTTTAGAGTCCTTGTATGCATAATTTAGTGAAGAATCAATAGTGAAATCACGACAGAACGTTTTATCACTTCTTATTTCTGTTAGTTAGATGTGTCCACGAAATATGAGGGTTCGTTGCTTGCGTCCACTAAAGTCACTTGGTTTTTGTCGTAATCTGTTAGTTTTGATACTTTGAGTGCATCATTTCTTCCTGAAATATATCAATCACTGTAGCAGTTGCACAGAACCCAATGTTAAGATTGATAGAGTCCAATGCATTACAGTCCAACTATCTCTTAAGTAGTCGTAAATTCACTCACCAACTGCATTGCAGCACACTTTATTCTCCACAAGATAACACGATCAGCTTAGCACCCTCGTTATCCTTTAGGAATCCAAAATGTTCCGGGAGTTTCGCTCGATCTCTTCGAATCGCTTCTTCCTCTTCAGAAAATCAAAATCTCACCAGATTGACCAGTTTGGTCACACTGCCCACTAATTATATACCGTTTCGGCGGGGTCACTCAACAGTCCCAAAATCACTCCCGGAAAGTCGCGTCCACTCGCGTCGGATGTCGTTACCAGACTGATGCGATCTACCGCAGCTGAACCACCTTCGTAGGGTCGCCCGCGCGCGCTCTCTCTCTCCCGCGATCTGTGATGATGATGATGATGCTGCAGACCGGTCCACACGTGGAATAACTTCAACAGGGAGAGAGAGCGAGAGCTTGCGATGTTTTTCTCCACAGTTTTCGTGCGACGTTTTCTCTCGTTTGCTTAGAAATCGTGGGTGCAGCGCTGCAGAAGAATGTGACCAATTTTTTTTAGATTTTTTTTGATGATTTTTCTTCTCTTCTCCAAAACAAGCTTGTGATGAGCTCTGTCAAAGCTTATCCATAATGATGGCCCAGGCTTCGAGAAGTGCCAAGAGCTGTCGAAGAGCTGATGTAAAGTAAGGTAATGTAAAGTTCAGCGCACTCCGATCGGTGGTGCTGCTGGTGCTAAGTGGTGAGGTTAGGTTTGTGCAGGAAAGGTGCCTTTTGGTTGTTTTTCAGCCTTTCTTAGTAGAAGGGTTAATTAGTGTAGCATTTTTGAAGCGATTAAATGTCTGTATTGAGGTGCCTTGTTTAGCACGTTTCAGGCCGTTATTGCAGAGAAGATGAATGGGGTGGCATTGTTGACGTTGGAAAAGTACAGTTTGGACGGCCGGATTGGAGATGATGTTCTGTGAAAAAGGGCTGAATGTCAAGTTTGATTGCAGTGATCACGGCGCGTTGATAAACGTGGCCCTCAGCCGTAAAATATTGTGGGCAGTCAGTGTTGTTTGCTGTGAAGCTTATCTGGGTTATAAATTTGTTGCGGATGGAATTTCAAATTAATGTGATTGGGACATAGATTTGTCAACAGCGGTTCAGGGCTGACCTTCATGGTTTATCTTGTCGTTTGTCTTAAAATTCAAGTGCCTTGACATTTTGAGTAGCATTTTTAACACGAATTCAAGATTTGATTTCATGAATGTTTGTTAAGTATACATCAAGCTTCTGAACAATCAAGTATTTTGCAATTGTTCGTGAGAAGATTGTTTGTTTTTAATTTGATGATTTAAACTGATCTTGGAAAGCAATAGAAGTTTTATTATAGTATATTCCAATATATTACATCTTAGCAAAAACAACTTCTTTTTTCTGTATACCTAACCCTTTTCAGTCGACTCATAGACTCAAAGCTGATAAATTTTGTAGAAATGTTTAAAACAGGGAAAAACAGCATAGAATTCCTTCAAGTACATAGTGTTGGCATATAAAAACTTTGACATTCACCTTGTTTTCACCTGAAATTATTGATAAATAACTAGGAAGTGAACAAGCAAGTTTCCATCAAAAGTTTAACTAATCTATTTGTTTAAGTAGTGAAAAACAGCAAATTGAACGACAATATAACCGGCTTCTTAACCTGCTTAACATATGAAAATGCTTTGAAAATTTTAAAATCAAGATTAACATTCCAAATCAGCATAATATTGAATTTTTGGGCTTTTTGAAAAAGAAGTCGTGATTCCAAAATTTTCAAAAGATTTTTTCGCAGAGATTAGGAAATTTTACAAAGGTATCATCCATAAACCACGTAGACAGTTTTTGGAAATCTCATTCGACTTGGTTCAGGGTTCCATATTATGCTGTTGAATTGTTTGAAGTTTCGATAAGTAGTTCAAAAGTTATGTATAAAAATGTGTTTTCGCATATTTTCGGAAGTTGAATAAATGGCAGTAAACTGAACCAAACATCATCATGTTATACATCGTTAGTTATGTAATTGAAAGACCCTTAAACGATTCCAAAATATTGGTAATCTGGCAACTTTTTTGTAGCCGGATCTCACTTAAATGTATGTAAACAATGTCCGGATCCATCATCCGACCCATCGTAGGTTAGGTAATCGAAAGACCTTTCCAACGAGTCTAAACATAGAAGATCTGGCAACCCTGTCTCAAGCTATGACCACTTATGATGCCACTTATGAGCCCTTGAGTGTTATGTGTGTTTTTTGTATTCCGGAACTTAACGAAATCAGACGAAATTAGTGTCCAAACCCATCATATCACAAGTCACCCATTGTTGGAAAAGAGTGAGGAAGGCACCAACCACATATTTCGGCAAAGGAACCCCCAGAAATTTGTATGGACAATTGTGTTCACAAGGGAGGAGGGGGGGGGGGGACAATTTTGGGATGCTGGTCATACAAATTTGTAGGATATAATATGGACTTTTCTGAAATAATAGCTACACGGAAGCAAATTTCCATTTGTTTTATTTAACTTTTCATGATAAAAAAATGAGTTTTCAAATTACTTTTTATTTCCGAAATTTTTTATATGTTTTAGGGGATTAAAAAAGACACATTTTGAGCCATAGTAACATTTTTAAACTTACAGGTTTTATCAGGGTTTCTGAAAATCTTCATCTTACCTAAATAGGCTTTTATGGCCTACTTAAAACCTAAAATTTTGCTAGGGCGTGATGGTGCAAAATCTGATTGAGGAGATATAATTTTTAGATAAATATTTTGTATGGAAAATATAGAAAATCAGGACAATTTTTTTGGTAAACATATTTTTTTAAAGTAAAAAAGTTCAAGATGGTATGTCAGAGACATAACCGAAAGACATAGGACCAAACAATTTGAATGAGTTTTTAGATTGCTAGTGAAATCTGGAATAAGATTATTTTATTTTGTTTCATAGATTTGTCGGCAAAATTGTCATAAATGTTCTCCTAAGGTGAATCTTCTTTGAGGGCACCGGCCACTCCAGGTTGTGGCCACTACTGTCGAAATGGCCATTATCATGTTCAGTATCAAAAACCATGAATTTTGATACCCATAATGCAACAACTCGTATGGTTATGTAAATGTCCTCCCAGGTCCCGGGGGAACTTTCTTTGAGGGCAGCGGCCACTCCAGATTTTGGCCACCACTGTCGAAATGGCCATTATCATGTTCAGTATCAAAAACCATGAATTTTGATACCCATATTGCAACAACTCGTATGGTTATGTAAATGTCCTCCCAGGCCCCGGGGGAACCTTCTTTGAGGGCAGCGGCCACTCCAGGTTTTGGCCACCAATGTCGAAATGGCCATTATCATGTTCAGTATCAAAAACCATGAATTTTGATACCCATATTGCAACAACTCGTATGGTTATGTAAATGTCCTCCCAGGCCCCGGGGGAACCTTCTTTGAGGGCAGCGGCCACTCCAGGTTTTGGCCACCACTGTCGAAATGGCCATTATCATGTTCAGTATCAAAAACCATGAATTTTGATACCCATATTGCCAAAACTCGCATGGTTCTGTAGAAGGCCCTCCGGGCCTCGGGGGAACCTGCATTGAGATCACTGGCCACTTCAGGTTGTGGCCACTACTGTCGAAATGGCCATTATTATGTTCAGTATCAAAAACCATGAATTTTGATACCCATATTGCCACTACTCTTATGGTTCTGTAAACACTGTCGAAATGGCCATTTTCATGTTCAGTATCAAAAACCATGAATTTTGATACCCATATTGCCACTACTCGTATGGTTCTGTAAATGTCCCCCCAGGCACCAGGTTTTTTCCACCACGGTCGAATTGGCCATTTTTCATGAGAACCGCCGCATCATAGCGACTTCCACCGGTCCGCTTCGCTCGAATTTCCTCCTTCTGCTGCTGCTGGTTCTTCCTTCTGGTTGCTGGTCCTCTTCTTCTATTGGCTGCTGCTGCTGCTGCTCCGCGCCGGCCCGACGTGCACAGTTGGAGTGCTCGTTCCAAAGTGACTTGCTTTTGCGAAATTTTCTGCTTAAATAGCAGCACAGCCGGAGAACGGCACAAAAGGGGCGCGGCCTCGAATGCATACGCTCGCTCTGATTGGTCATCTGTCCGATTTGTACTGAAAAATTACTCATTTTGATTGCATGTTTTAAGTGCTTTAACTATGTTTAGTCAAACTATCTGTGCTGATGTCTTTCTCTTTCGATTGGTGGTCCAACCGTCTGGATTGATTCACAGGGAAAAAAGATATAAGCGTTCAAAATGTCCCCTTTTTAACGCTTAAAAGTGACGCTTTGGATCGAATTTCTGAACTGCCCGAGCAGGGTAAATAACACGGGAATACCAAATTTTGGTATTACTTGGGCAAATAACAGCTACCAAAATGTGCCCTTGGTTGCCCAGTAATAGATGGTAAAATACCATGAAATCATACCAAAATCTTGTATGTGTAAGGGCACAACAATACCAAACCATGTTATTCCAAGGGTAAAATAATACCTCAAAATAAAACCATTTCAATACCAAGTTGAGGTCTTCTGGATTTTTGAACATTGCTTGAATACCAAAATTTGGTATTGCCATGGTTTTATTTTGGTTGGTTGGTTGGCGAACGACTGGACATGGCGTACCATAGGTACTTCGAGTACCGCAGGAATAAAATAGACCCACCAAGTGGTCCATTAGCCTCTTGTCCAGTAACTCCGATACCCTGGCCTCCCCGCGGCGCTAGCCGGGATACTAGTAACCATTGGAGAGATCGGGTAACCAACCCCGGTGGGAACTATGGTAGTATGCTGACAGGGAAGGGGGGCTCCATCCTCTTCGGAGGGTGTAGCTATACCGTTAGGCCTCGAGAGAAAGGCTCCCGTTACGGTGTCGAGAGAAAACCGGAGCTGGGTCTCGGTAACTTCAAGGTGGCAGCCCCACCCCGAGACTAGGTATCGCAGCCCCAATCCGGCTGCATACCGAAAATTCAAGTATTACGAAGGAATAAGGATCCGGAACAAACGGCATAGACCTAGGCACGAAAAGGACACCGATTGGAAACTCGGAACATGGAACTGCAGATCGCTACGTTTCGATGGGTATGAGTACGCTCTGTTGAACGAGCTCAAACCCCGCAACTTCGATGTTGTAGCGCTGCAAGAGATGTGCTGGAAGGGAGCGAAGATGTGGGAGGATGATGCTTTGGAGCTCACCATGTACCAGAGCGGCGGAGCCGAAAACAAGCTGGGAACCGGCTTCATAGTGTTGGGCAAGATGCGGAGTCGTGTGATAGATTGGGAGCCGATCGACGACCGGATGTGTAGATTGAGGATTAAAGGCCGTTTCTTCAACTATCACATCTTCAACGTACATTGCCCACACGAGGAATCATCCGATGCCGAGAAGGAAGCGTTCTACGCGAAGCTGGAGCAGAAGTTCGACAGCTGCCCGCAGAGGGACGTCAAGATCGTCATCGGAGATATGAACGCCCGCATAGGAAGGGAGGAGATGTACAAGCCGGTGATCGGGCCGAACAGCCTGCACACCGTCACGAACGACAACGGCCAGCGGTGCATCAACTTCGCAGCCTCCCGCGGTAGGGTGATACGGAGCACATTCTTCCCCCGGAAAGACATCCACAAAGTTACCTGGACATCGCCTAACCATCGAACAAAAACACAAATCGACCACGTCCTCATCGACGACCGATTCTTCCCGGACATACGGAACATCCGCACGTACCGCGGTGCGGACATCCACTCGGACCACTACCTGGTGGGTGCAAGCATGCACTCAAAATTGTCGACGACGTATCACCGACGACGGAGCCGGCTCCCACCGCCGTTCAACACCGAGCGGCTGCAGGACACGGCTGCGGCTCAGCACTACGTGCAGCAGCTGGAAGCGAGCCTGCCAACGGAGGAGGAACTCGGCGCTGCCTCGCTCAACGATGGATGGAGCAGAATATGCTCGGCCATCGGCAGTGCCGCTGAAGCCGCGCTAGGTAGTACGGTCCGAGTTGGAAAGCAGCGCTGGTTCGACGAGGAGTGCCAGCGGCTACTTGACGAGAAGAAAGCAGCTTATGCGGTGAAGCTGAGAGCTGCAACTGATGAGAACGTGGCCAGATACAAACAAGCGCTGAAACAGCAGAGAACGGTCTTCAAGCTCAAGAAGCGCCAGCTGGAAGATCGCGATCGCGCCGAAATGGAGCAGCTGTTCCGGCAGAACGAGACGCGTAAGTTCTACGAGAAAGTTAACCGGTCCCGCAAAGGCTATGCGCCGCAAGCCAACACTTGTCGGGACGCCGAGGGAAACCTTCTTATGGACAAAGGCGAGGTGTTGAACAGGTGGCAGCAGTTCTTCAACGAGCACCTCAACGGCGATGTAGCGCATGGAGACGGCTTTGAAGCCCAACTTGGACCGCCTGCTGCCGACGAACAGTTCCCGGCACCTGATCTGGAGACGGTGAAGAAGGAGATCAGGCAGCTGAAGAACAACAGGGCCGCCGGTAAAGATCGGTTACCCGGTGAGCTTTTCAAATATGGAGGAGAGCAGTTGGCGAGGGCGATCCACTTGGTGATTTCTAAGATCTGGAGGGAGGAGAAACTACCAGCAGAATGGATGGATGGTGTCGTGTGCCCCATCTACAAAAAGGGCGATAAGCTGGACTGCGGCAACTACCGCGGCATCACGCTTATCAACGCGGCCTATAAAATCCTCTCCCAGATCCTCTGCCGTCTGCTGACACCGTACGCACGGAGGTTCGTGGGCCCCTACCAAGCGGGGTTTACTGGCGCTCGGGCCACCACGGACCAAATTTTCTCGCTCCGGCAGATCCTCGAGAAATGCCGTGAGTACAACGTGCCCACACATCACATCTTCATCGATTTCAAGGCAGCGTACGATACAGTCGACCGCGAACAGCTATGGCAGATCATGCACGAGAACGGATTTCCGGACAAACTGACTCGGCTGATCAAGGCTACCTTGGATCGTGTGATGTGTCACGTGCGAGTGGCAGGGGAGCTAGCGGACCCCTTCCAATCGCATCAAGGGTTACGACAAGGTGACGGCTTATCCAATGCGCTGTTCAACATCGGACTTGAGGGAGTTGTGCGAAGAGCGGGTATAGACACGAGAGGCACGATTTGCAACAGGACAGTCCAACTTCTTGCTTATGCGGACGACATTGATATTATAGCGAGAGACCTAGAGACGGTGAAAAGGGTTTACACCGCCTTAAAGACGCAAGCAGGTCGAATTGGATTGGTCATGAATACGACGAAAACAAAGTACATGAAAGGGAGGGGCTCAAAGGACGTTGACCCCCCAAGACTCACTCCTCTAGCTGTGGATGGCGATGTGCTGGAGGAGGTGAGCGAATTCGTGTACTTGGGATCGCTGGTAACGGCCGACAACGACACCAGCTTAGAGATCCGGACTCGTATCCACTCCGCGAATCGCGCCTACTTTGGATTACGGAAAACCTTGACATCTGATCGAGTGCAACGCGCCACGAAGCTGACCCTGTACAAGACACTGATTAGACCGGTTGCCCTCTATGGCCACGAGACCTGGCCGCTGCGGCAAGAGGACGAACGAGCCCTTGGAGTTTTCGAACGGAAGGTGCTGCGAACGATCTACGGTGGAGTACGTACAGCTCAGAACGAGTGGCGAAGGCGCATGAACCACGAACTGCACGCGCTGCTGGGAGAACCGACCATCGTCACCCTGGCGAGAATCGGGAGGCTCAGGTGGGCCGGCCATGTCGCGAGGATGGACGAAGACCATCCTGTCAGGATGCTCTTTGACCGCGCGCGACCGGATGGCGGCACTGGCCGAAGAGCAGGAGCGCAGCGTGCACGATGGGGTAATCAGATCGAGGCGGACCTAAGAAAGATCTGCAACCTAGGAGACTGGCGAGCTGCAGCCCAGAACCGAGCAACATGGAACAACCTTCTTGATACAGCACGGGCACCGCGTATGGTGTTCTAAGCTGTTTGGTATGGTATGTATGGTTTTATTTTTAGGTATTCCCGCGCCCTTGGAAAATCATATTTTGGTATTTCTGTGGTCTTTCACATACATGATTTTGGTATGATTTCATGGTATTTTACCATCTATTACTGGGCAACCAAGAGCACATTATGGTCGCTGGTATTTGAACAAGTAATGCCAAAATTTGGTATTTTCATACCATTTTTAGTGCAGCAGTTGCAGTTAGTGAAAAAACGGAAATTATTCATATGCAACAGCCAAATCTACTCACCTGATGATTCCATGTTGTTGTTAGTGATATTCTTCACCACACCGAATGCATTTGTCATTGATGAACGGCCTGTGCTTGAAGTTCTCGAAGCTTCTGAAAAATAACAAGATTGAAAAATAAGTATTATTGAAGTGAAACTGAATTGAAATTCACCAAAATTCATTAATCTGTCGATTGACTCGTTTTTCAAAGTATTTGGTTATCCCGACTTAGAGATATTTCAACGTTTTTGAAAAAAATATTAGTGTTTATATCACACTAATTTTTAAAATCATCTTTAACATTTTTGGGTTTCAAGTCATTTTAGCGCAAAATTAATTAACTCGTAAATTTTTTTTTAACAAATTTCCCATAGTTTCAGAGAAAATTGATGAAACCTTTCAATATTCAAATAATACCAAAATGTGCCATCCTGACTAAGAAAATTTTGCACAATTTCAAGTCATTTCTGTGGGGGGTATATCAAAAATGTTTAAAATAAAGTTTTAAATTTCCGGTTTTGAATGAAAGCATTCGCTTTGAGACATCATTTTAGCGCAAAATTAATTATTTTGTCAAAATTGGTCAAAATTTTCCCATAGTTTCAGAGGAATTTGTTTAATACCAAAATAATACCAACATGTGCCAACCTGACTTAGAATATTTTCCACAATTTCAAGTCATTCCTATAGGGGGTATGTCAAAAATGTTTAAAATCAAGTTTGAAATTTCCGGTTTTGAATGAAAGCATTCGCTTTGAGACATGATTTTGGCGCAAAATTAATTATTTTGTCAAAATTGGTCAAAATTTTCCCATAGTTTCAGAGGAATTTGTTTAATACCAAAATAATACCAAAATGTGCCATCCTGACTTAGAATATATTCCACAATTTTAAGTCATTTCCATAGGGGGTATATCAAAAATGTTTAAAATAAAGTTTGAAATTTCCGGTTTTGAATGAAAGCATTCGCTTTGAGACATCATTTTAGCGCAAAATTAATTATTTTGTCAAAATTGGTCAAAATTTTCCCATAGTATTCAGAGGAATTTGATAAAACACTTAAATACCAAAATAATACCAAAATGTGCCATCCTGACTTAGAAAATTTTCCACAATTTCAAGTCATTTCTGTAGGGGGTATATCAAAAATGTTTAAAATCAAGTTTGAAATTTCCGGCTTTGAATGAAAGCATTCGCTTTGAGACATCATTATAGCGCAAAATTAATTATTTTGTCAAAATTGGTCAAAATTTTCCCATAGTTGCAGAGGAATTTGATAAAATACTGTAATACCAAAAGAATACCAAAATGTGGTGTTCGATCATTGACAAATTCTGCAATTTTGCAATATCAAAACAATACCTTAAATTGGTATGATACCACATTTTGCTCTTGCATAATCCTTAAGACAAATTTTAAAGGGTCCAGGAATACCAAAATTTGGTATTGATACCAGAGAAAGGTATTATTACGCATTTCCCTTGTTATTTACCCATGCTCGGGTGGCCCCCAATATAGTAAGTAGAGACATAGTCCTATGTCAAAAAAATTTTTGATGAAATTTAGTGTTATTAATTATTGCTACTTTTATGCATATATTTTCCATTTTTGTAGGTTTTTTTTTGAATTTTAAAAAATAATAATTAATTTCATATTTACCGTATGTAAATAAAGTATATACACCCCTTGGGCAATTTGCACATTTTGTGATGAAACATGTATACAATTTACAGTTTGACAGAAACTTCATGTTCGATTCCCGCTTATCGTCCTGGCCTTCTATCGGATGGGGAAGTAAAACGTCGGTCCATTTACGTAAAAGAGGTTTTGGGTGACTCACCACACATAACCTTCGGACGCCTAGAAATGAGCAGAAATTTGCAACAGAGACCACAAAAGAACGGGGGGTCGTTAAAGAGGATTGCTTTGCTTTTTTATAATAACGTTTTGGAGGTTTTGTATCGATAGAAATGATTTTCTGTTAGAACTTCGTACCAAAACGGAATTTCGTCGTCGGAAAATCTGCCGACATCCGAACCGGTCCACGATTCAAAAGTCATGTCATCGGAAAGGGCATAAAATTTCCGATCTTTAAAATGTGCAAAGTGTCCAAGGGATGTAAATACTTTTTTTACATACTGTATAATAACATTTTTATGATCTAACATTGACCAATATATGAGATCGATCCGACCTCTACAGTCAGATTTATTGCACTGTTTCATCATAAACTGAACTCTTTGCAGGAACAATGAATCACTCTATGTAAATAAATACACCATTAGCAATAGTTTTACTAAAAAGTACTTTAATGTGAAAAAGCCTTGTATTTCTATTTTCAGTGCAAACTTCATAAATGAGTTATAAATCATGTTCAATTAATTTTTAGGATAATTTTTTAAAGTTTTTGATAATTTTTTTTTAACAAAAAGACAAGTGTTTTATCGTTACCCATGGCATAACAGAAAGAGGTACAATGAGACAGCTTAGGTTTCAGAGCATGACATAAAAATAGGATAAATCCAATGAAAGGTCATTGAGTCCAACTCATACCCAAATCTATATCTGCTCATTGATTGCTCTAGTTTTAAAAGTGTTACAGTTTTTTTGGACTCATCACTCATGTTAGAGTGTCAACTCTCGATTCGATTATTGGACCAAAGACGCAGTGTAAACCAAATCATACCAACTTCAATACTGTAGCAATTTGTCTTAAATAGTACATTCAGGGAGATTTGAGGTCCATACTTTAACAGAAACTAATTTAAATACCTTTAAAAGCCTTATAAAACGTGAAAATAGGTAAATTCTACCAAAAGTTAGGGTCAGAGCGTTGAAGTGTTAATCGAAAAAGAAAAAAGGATAATATCGGGGTATTACAGTATACTTTGCAGCAGCTGACTAAGCTCAAAATTGGTCACAACGTAAAACGGTGTGCAATGTTTACGGTGGAGATCAACCACCCTGCCCAAAGTCGTCTGGCTGGTTCGGTGCAGTCTGCTCGGCCAAGGTGTAATTTAATAGCTGCAGTGTAATGAAAACTCTGTAATTTAATTATTACGCCGCGTCGTCGTTGTCATCACGGCCATCAATTCAGCCCGTCAGTCAGTCAGTGTGAGAAGAGTCGAATTAGAGTTGCGCTAGTTTTGTTTCATCTTGAACAATTTCGTCCACTTTTGGCGCGCCTTCGGTACAGCGCTTTCGATCACTTGACAAGTGTGGTCAATTGAGGCTCCCTCCTCGAAATTTTTGGAGAGGTGACCCGCGGTGTGGACCGCTCAGTGGATAATTGCGATTGACCAAAAATTCAACAAAACCGACTCTCGATTCATCGGTGCGATTCCGTGAGAAATAAATAAGCAACGAAGCGAAATCTTAAACATCACAAACTATACCAGATGGGCGGATGTGCGTAGTATAGTAAGTATCTTTCGCGGCGATCCCCCCGGCTTTCGAATTGGTAATTATCGCAATTACTCATCGCTTATGCAATTTGGCGGCACTTCTGTTTAGGAGGAAATGGTCCGCTAGGCGTTTCAACGGCTGTTTTGGCGCGGTCACGCGAATTTTTTTCGAGCGAATGTGCCATAACCGTTGGAATTTATCATTTTTTGTTGATTTTTTTTGTAGTTCATTGTTGATATTGATCGAATCATGTGCAAGAGGTTAACTTCGTTGGGCAATGTTTCCTCCGCATTTTTATACGTATTTTTTAGTTACATTATCACCGAGGCGACTGATTGCAAAAAACCTTATTCATATTTGTTAAAAAAAATGTAAACGCTTATTTCATCAAATTTCCCACCACCTTGAGAATTAAATGGCTCGTATAATCAACAGCGTTACAAAAAACAATATTTTGCCTAGATTTTTTTTAAGATGCCACAAGTCTTCAGGGCAAAATAATGAATCGATCTACGGTTGATGTTAAATTGTTTGCATTCCTCATCATACTGTGGCTGTTATTCTCTCTTGCCTCATATTTCAGTTTAGTATTTTAATATGATTTTAAGGAAACCAAATATCACAAGCTTTGAATGTTTTAAAAAAAATTTCAAATAAACACATATTTTTTACAATTAATATTAGTTTAATTTATGTTTTGTTAAAATATCAGCCAATGAAAAATACTTTTCCTGGGGCAATACAACACAACGACGATTCGCTTCTTCAACTGTCGAAATGGTTGTCACGCATCAAGTGCAATTATCAATAAACTCTTAATTTGCCACCAAATTGGAAAATCGGTCCCGATGCAAATCTTTTCCCAAAACAAAAATGCAGTAGCTCAACGCCCATCGTGAAATCGCCAGATTACTCAACAATTTGCGATGCTTACGAATGATGCAAAAATGCTCACACTTGGAGATCAATTTCGGGCATCTTGGCAGAGAAAGCAACAAAAAATCTTCAAAACAACTCTTCAGAAGCCCACACAGCGAGAAAATCGTCCAGATAGAGCACCGGGTGCGCTCTCGTTTTCAGGTGTTATTGAGCTGTTGATGGTTGAAAATAAACATAAATCCAACCGTCAAAAAAATCCAAACGACGAACCATGTAAATGGTGATCGCTTTAGGTTTAAAATTAAGATGTTGGAAATATTTAACCATGGGTGATTTCGAGCGATGATGGATTATGATCGGTTATTGAGGGAGACTTATGCTTAAAGTTAGAGGCGCTAGAGCAAATCGATTAACCCTTTTCTGCTCTATAAATCATCGTACGGCAAATGTGTGGTGTAATGTTCATTTATCCAAACTAGGCACAAGACTAAAACTAGATGGGTAGCCCTGTCTCATGTAATGATCACTTTAGAGTGATTTTTATATACTATTTTTTAGCTGATTTAATTAATTTGAGAAACATATTGTCAGAATCTTTCATGTGATCGCGGTGGATACTTTTCTATCACAGTTTTTTTAAGATGCTTTGGTGGAAAGATGTAGGGGAAATATACCCTTTCTAATCAAACACCTATCTTCGTCATATGGAGAGTTTGATGCTCGATTAAAGCTCCAAAAATACTATTTAGACTATAAACTTACCAGCAACAGCACCGCCTCGAGTAAGCAAGCAAATTTATGCCATTTACTGGCCAAAAAGATCAAATTTAATGAATTTTTGATCATAATTTCTATTTTGCGAGACCATTTCTCATCATTTTGGTGGCACACACATCCACACGCAAGATCAGAGGTTAACTGCTTAACGAAAGTCGCCATCAATATCTTTTCACTTGCGCTAACGATTTCAAAGCGCTTAAGATATAAAATTGCTTCCAACTACCGGCAACATGTTCGTTTGCCCATTACTTAGTCACTCACTTGAAAAATAATCCCGAAACATGTAAATAATTAGCAAGCACCATCAAAAAAACAAACGCGCCAAGTCGTTTGACGTTTCAATTTAGACTACACTCAAAAAACTGTTCACCGCAATGTTGCATGAAAATATATGTGATTATTTTACATACAGTATTTCATGCAACATTGACATGAACGTCCGGTGGATGATCAACACCAGCACACAGAATCTTGATGGCTTTTTACTGTCACATCATGATAAGTTTGCATGAATTTCAGTCAGATTTGCCTGACGCCTCATGCAATATTTACAATAATGTATTGTGGAATTCACATGCCTATTCGTTGGCTTTCAATGCGATCGATGCATTATTATTTCATGGTAAGAATAATTAAAAGAGTTTTAGTTTGTAGTCGCAAATATAAAACGTTTTTATTATCACTTAATACAACTAAAGAACACACACTTATGATTCACAGTTTTATAACCAGCACACTAATTATACACACACAGTTTTACGATCAATCCTCTCGCACTTATCTGCCACTTTCGCTCATTTGCGCTCGCTGGAAGTTTCCGGGCTGGCCTCGTTTTAATAGTCCTCCCAGACTCACTCCAAAATTCATTTCCTTGCAGATCCCTCGAAATCCTTTGGCCTCCTGGCTCATCTAATCTGAGGGCTTTTGTTAATTTGATTTGGTTAACCTCGGTGGATTTTCTTGAAATAATTCGAACTGTCAAAAATCCACCAAAGCATCTACCGGTGGATACTTTTCTACCACAGATTTTTGTGCGATCAATGTGGTGGATGCTTTGGTGGATTTTTGACAGTTCGAATTATTTCAAGAAAATCCACCGCGGTTAACCAAATCAAATTCAGAAATTTCCAGAATGGGCAAAAAAACTTTGACCGAGTTATGACTTATTGAATCAATACAGATTTTTTCAAAAAATCGAAATATTGGTCGCAAAATCGGAAAATTTCACAAATGTTTCATGTTTTGACATTGTAAATCGGACCTATAGTTGCTGAGATATCGACATTAGAAAATGGTGGGTTGTTTGGGTGAGACTTAGAAAGCATCAATTTTCCTGTTTTTTTAACCTTTGCATGGCAATATCTCAGCAACTATGGGTCGTATCAACAAAGTTCAATAAAGCAAAATATAGAGAATTTTCTCAGCTTTTCAAAAATATTTTTTTCAAAGGTGGGCAAACATGGGCACTAATTTTAAAAAATGAAAAACTGCGACTATTTTAAAAAAAGTTACCTAAAAGTGGTTATAACTTGAAAACGGTGCACTTTATCAAAAATTCACTACTTACCACTTTTTGATTGCAAAATTGAATTTGAAAAATTTTTGCGACCAATATTTCGATTTTTTGAAAAAATCTGTATTGATTCATAAAATCATAACTCGGTCAAAGATTTTTTGCCCATTCTGGAAATTATCGTAAAAGTTGGCATTTGATGTCCTCTAAAACATATAAAAAAATAAAAAAAATTAAAAATAGTGTTTTTTTGCAAATCAAGTTTTAGTGACGAAAAGTTAAATAAAAAATCACCAAAAAAATTTTTTACCGTGCATCATTTTTTTTTCAGTGTAGTTCATATTCATACTTACAACTTTGCCGAAGACACCAAATCGATCAAAAAATTCCTTCAAATGATACAGATTTTTGAATTTTCGCGTATCATTTTGCCTTCCTCACTGAGGTAAGGCTATAATCCTGCTCTAAAATTGAACTTTTTATTTAAAGCTCGAAAACCCACCATGATGTATACATATCGACTCAGAATCGAAAACTGAACAAATGTCTGTGTGTATGTGTGTGTGTATGTGTGTGTGTATGTGACCAATAATGTCACGCAGTTTTCTCAGCACTGGCTGAACCGATTTTGACCAAACCAGTTGCATTCGACTTGGTTTAGGGTCCCATACGGTGCTATTGAATTGTTTGAAGTTTCGATAAGTAGTTCAAAAGTTATGTATAAAAATGTGTTTTCGCATATTTTTGGAAGTTGAATAAATGGCAGTAAACTGAACCAAACATCATCATTATATACATCGTTGAATAGGTAATTAAAAGACCTTTCCAACGAGTTCAAAACATTGAAGATCTGGCAACCCTGTCTCGAGTTCTGACCACTTTAGTGATATTTATGTACTTTTTTGTAGCCGGATCTCACTTAAATGTATGTAAACAATGTCCGGATCTATCATCCGACCCATCGTTGGTTAGGTAATCGAAAGACCTTTCCAACGAGTCTAAAACATTGAAGATCTGGCAACCCTGTCTCGAGTTCTGACCACTTAAGTGATATTTATGTACTTTTTTGTAGCCGGATCTCACTTAAATGTATGTAAACAACGTCCGGATCCATCATCCGACCCAGCGTTGGTTAGGTAATCGAAAGACCTTTCCAACGAGTCTAAAACATTGAAGATCTGGCAACCCTGTCTCGAGTTCTGACCACTTTAGTGATATTTATGTACTTTTTTGTAGCCGGATCTCACTTAAATGTATGTAAACAATGTCCGGATCCATCATCCGACCCAGCGTTGGTTAGGTAATCGAAAGACCTTTCCAACGAGTCTAAAACATTGAAGATCTGGCAACCCTGTCTCGAGTTCTGACCACTTTAGTGATATTTATGTACTTTTTTGTAGCCGGATCTCACTTAAATGTATGTAAACAACGTCCGGATCCATCATCCGACCCATCGTTGGTTAGGTAATCGAAAGACCTTTCCAACGAGTCTAAAACATTGAAGATCTGGCAACCCTGTCTCGAGTTCTGACCACTTAAGTGATATTTATGTACTTTTTTGTAGCCGGATCTCACTTAAATGTATGTAAACAATGTCCGGATCTATCATCCGACCCATCGTTGGTTAGGTAATCGAAAGACCTTTCCAACGAGTCTAAAACATTGAAGATCTGGCAACCCTGTCTCGAGTTCTGACCACTTTAGTGATATTTATGTACTTTTTTGTAGCCGGATCTCACTTAAATGTATGTAAACAATGTCCGGTTCTATCATCCGACCCATCGTTGGTTAGGTAATCGAAAGACCTTTCCAACGAGTCTAAAACATTGAAGATCTGGCAACCCTGTCTCGAGCTCTGACCACTTAAGTGATATTTATGTACTTTTTTGTAGCCGGATCTCACTTAAATGTATGTAAACAACGTCCGGATCCATCATCCGACCCAGCGTTGGTTAGGTAATCGAAAGACCTTTCCAACGAGTCTAAAACATTGAAGATCTGGCAACCCTGTCTCGAGTTCTGACCACTTTAGTGATATTTATGTACTTTTTTGTAGCCGGATCTCACTTAAATGTATGTAAACAACGTCTAGATCCATCATCCGACCCATCGTTGGTTAGGTAATCGAAAGACCTTTCCAACGAGTCTAAAACATTGAAGATCTGGCAACCCTGTCTCGAGTTCTGACCACTTTAGTGATATTTATGTACTTTTTTGTAGCCGGATCTCACTTAAATGTATGTAAACAATGTCCGGATCCATCATCCGACCCAGCGTTGGTTAGGTAATCGAAAGACCTTTCCAACGAGTCTAAAACATTGAAGATCTGGCAACCCTGTCTCGAGCTCTGACCACTTTAGTGATATTTATGTACTTTTTTGTAGCCGGATCTCACTTAAATGTATGTAAACAATGTCCGGATCCATCATCCAACCCATCGTTGGTTAGGTAATCGAAAGACCTTTCCAACGAGTCTAAAACATTGAAGATCTGGCAACCCTGTCTCGAGTTCTGACCACTTTAGTGATATTTATGTACTTTTTTGTAGCCGGATCTCACTTAAATGTATGTAAACAATGTCCGGATCCATCATCCGACCCAGCGTTGGTTAGGTAATCGAAAGACCTTTCCAACGAGTCTAAAACATTGAAGATCTGGCAACCCTGTCTCGAGTTCTGACCACATTAGTGATATTTATGTAGTTTTTTAGTAGCTGGATCTCACTTAAATGTATGTAAACAACGTCCGGATCCATCATCCGACCCATCGTTGGTTAGGTAATCAAAAGACCTCACCAACGAGTCTAAAATATTGAAGATCAGGTAACCCTGCCTCAAGCTATGACCACCTAAGATGCCACTTATGAGCCCTTGAGTAATATGTGTGTTTTTTGTATTCCGAAACTTAACGAAATTAGACGAAATTTATGTCCAAACCCATTTTTGGAAAAAAGTGAGGAAGGCACCAACCACATAGGTGGATTAAGTTAGTTTTTGTATGGACAGCTGCCAAATTTGTATGGAAAATTATATGGACAAACTAATGATGCAAAATGGCTTCTTTGGGCATACCGAAGGCACCAAAAAAGTTTCAGCCGGATTAAAAAATGAAGAAAAAATCGAATGACCGATATCTCAGAGAATTGCTCTACTAGCTGAGCAGTTCTCTAGGATTTCGGTAATTCGATTTTTTTGTATTTTTTAATTCGACTGAAACTTTTTTGGTGCCTTCGGTATGCCCAAAGAAGCCATTTTGCATCATTAGTTTGTCCATATAATTTTCCATACAAATTTGGCAGCTGTCCATACAAAAATGATGTATGAAAATTCAAAAATCTGTATCTTTTGAAGGAATTTTTTGATCGATTTGGTGTCTTCGGCAAAGTTGTAGGTATGGATATGGACTACACTGGAAAAAAATGATACACGGTAAAAAAAATTGTGATTTTTTTATTTAACTTTTTATCACTGAAACTTGATTTGCAAAAAAACACTATTTTTATTTTTTTTTATTTTTTGATATGTTTTAGAGGACATAAAATGCCAACTTTTCAGAAATTTCTAGGTTGTGCAAAAAATCATTGACCGACTTATGATTTTTTTAATGAATACTATTTTGCCTTCCTCACTGAGGTAAGGCTATAATCCTGCTCTAAAAATGAACTTCGTATAAAAACGTCGTAGACCCACCTTCATGTATACATATCGACTCAGAATCGAAAACTGAACAAATGTCTGTGTGTATGTGTGTGTGTATGTGTGTGTGTATGTGTGTGTGTATGTATGTATGTGACCAACAAACTAGCTCATGTTTCTCGGCACTGGCTGAACCGATTTGACCCGAACTTGTTGCATTCGACTTGGTTTAGGGTCCCATAGATCGAGTTTTATACAGATTGAAGTTTCGATAAGTAGTTCAAAAGTTATGTATAAAAATGTGTTTTCACATATATTTGGATCTCACTTAACTGTATGTAAACTATGTCCGGGCCCATCGACCCATCGTTGGTTAGGTTATCAAAAGACCTTTCCAACGAGCCTAGAACATTGAAGATCTGGCAACCCTGTCTCGAGATATGGCCACTTAAGTGATATTGATGTACTTTTTTGAAGCCGGATCTCACTTAAATGTATGTAAACTATGTCCGGATCCACCATCCGACCCATTGTTGGTTAGGTTATCAAAAGACCTTTCCAACGAGTGCAAAACATTGAAGATCTGGCAACCCTGTCTCGAGATATGGCCACTTAAGTGATATTGATGTACTTTTTTAAAGCCGGATCTCACTTAAATGTATGTAAACTATGTCCGGATCCACCATCCGACCTATTGTTGGTTAGGTTATCAAAATACCTTTCCAACGAGTGCAAAACATTGAAGATCTGGCAACCCTGTCTCGAGATATGGCCACTTATGTGATATCGATGTACTTTTTGGAAGCCGGATCTAAAAAAATATATGAAACTTGTGTACAGCCACTGTTGTGAGGAAGGCTCCAACCACATATGTGGATTAAGTTAGTTTTTTTCAAAAAATCGAAATTTTGGTCGCAAAAATTTTTCAACCCCATTTTTCGATGTAAAATCAAATTTGCAATTAAAAAGTACTGAAGTGAAATTTTGATAAAATGCACCGTTTTCAAGTTAAATCAGTTTTTAAGTGACTTTTTTAAAAATATTCGCAGTTTTTCATTTTTTTTAAATTAGTGCACATGTTTGCCTACTTTTGAAAAAAATACTTTTGAAATGCTGAGAAAATTCTCTATATTTTGCTTCCTCGGACTTTGTTGATACGACCTTTAGTTGCTGAGATATTGCAATGCAAAGGTTTAAAAACTAACTTAATCCACCTATGTGGTTGGTGCCTTCCTCACTTTTTTCCAAAAATGGGTTTGGACATAAATTTCGTCTAATTTCGTTAAGTTTCGGAATACAAAAAACACACATATTACTCAAGGGCTCATAAGTGGCATCTTAGGTGGTCATAGCTTGAGGCAGGGTTACCTGATCTTCAATATTTTAGACTCGTTGGTGAGGTCTTTCGATTACCTAACCAACGATGGGTCGGATGATGGATCCGGACGTTGTTTACATACATTTAAGTGAGATCCAGCTACTAAAAAACTACATAAATATCACTAATGTGGTCAGAACTCGAGACAGGGTTGCCAGATCTTCAATGTTTTAGACTCGTTGGAAAGGTCTTTCGATTACCTAACCAACGCTGGGTCGGATGATGGATCCGGACATTGTTTACATACATTTAAGTGAGATCCGGCTACAAAAAAGTACATAAATATCACTAAAGTGGTCAGAACTCGAGACAGGGTTGCCAGATCTTCAATGTTTTAGACTCGTTGGAAAGGTCTTTCGATTACCTAACCAACGATGGGTTGGATGATGGATCCGGACATTGTTTACATACATTTAAGTGAGATCCGGCTACAAAAAAGTACATAAATATCACTAAAGTGGTCAGAGCTCGAGACAGGGTTGCCAGATCTTCAATGTTTTAGACTCGTTGGAAAGGTCTTTCGATTACCTAACCAACGCTGGGTCGGATGATGGATCCGGACGTTGTTTACATACATTTAAGTGAGATCCGGCTACAAAAAAGTACATAAATATCACTTAAGTGGTCAGAACTCGAGACAGGGTTGCCAGATCTTCAATGTTTTAGACTCGTTGGAAAGGTCTTTCGATTACCTAACCAACGATGGGTCGGATGATAGATCCGGACATTGTTTACATACATTTAAGTGAGATCCGGCTACAAAAAAGTACATAAATATCACTAAAGTGGTCAGAACTCGAGACAGGGTTGCCAGATCTTCAATGTTTTGAACTCGTTGGAAAGGTCTTTTAATTACCTATTCAACGATGTATATAATGATGATGTTTGGTTCAGTTTACTGCCATTTATTCAACTTCCAAAAATATGCGAAAACACATTTTTATACATAACTTTTGAACTACTTATCGAAACTTCAAACAATTCAATAGCACCGTATGGGACCCTAAACCAAGTCGAATGCAACTGGTTTGGTCAAAATCGGTTCAGCCAGTGCTGAGAAAACTGCGTGACATTATTGGTCACATACACACACACATACACACACACATACACACACACATACACACAGACATTTGTTCAGTTTTCGATTCTGAGTCGATATGTATACATCATGGTGGGTTTTCGAGCTTTAAATAAAAAGTTCAATTTTAGAGCAGGATTATAGCCTTACCTCAGTGAGGAAGGCAAAACAGGAAAATTGATGTTTTCTAAGTCTCACCCAAACAACCCACCATTTTCTAATGTCGATATCTCAGCAACTATAGGTCCGATTTACAATGTCAAAATTTGAAACATTCGTGAAATTTTCCGAACTTTTCGAAAAAAGTATTTTCAAAAATTTAAAATTAAGACTAACATTTCAAACGGGCCAAACATTCAATAATACGCCCATTAGAAATGTTAGTCTTGATTATAAATTTTTAAAAATACTTTTTTCGAAAAGTTCGGAAAATTTCACGAATGTTTCATATTTTAACATTGTAAATCGGACCTATAGTTGCTGAGATATCGACATTAGAAAATGGTGTGTTGTCTGGGTGAGGAAAACATCAATTTTCCTGTTTTTTAACCTTTGCATGGCAATATCTCAGCAACTAAGGGTCGTATCAACAAAGTCCGGAAAAGCAAAATATAGAGAATTTTCTCAGCTTTTCAAAAATATTTTTTTCAAAAGTGGGCAAACATGTGCACTAATTTAAAAAAAATGAAAAACTGCGAATATTTTTAAAAAAGTCACTTAAAAATGGATTTAACTAGAAAACGTTGCACTTTATCAAAATTTTACTGAAGTACTTTTTGATTGCAAATTTGATTTTACATCGAAAAATGAAGTTGAAAAATTGTTGCGTTCAAAATTTCGATTTTTTGAAAAAAATATGGATTGATTTAAAAATTCATAACTCGGTCAATGATTTTTGCACAACCTGGAAATTTCTGAAAAGTTGGCATTTTATGTCCTCTAAAACATATCAAAAAATAAAAAAAATTATAAATAGTGTTTTTTTGCAAATCAAATTTTAGTGATAAAAAGTTAAATAAAAAAATCACCATTTTTTTACCGTGTATCATTTTTTTCCAGTGTAGTCCATATCCATACCTACAACTTTGCTGAAGACACCAAATCGACACTCAAAATAATCCACACGTTGATGGTACCTGAAAAATCACGTAACCACGATTTTCCCCTCGCTAGGCCTGTTTTACGTGACACACGTAAAAATAATGTGAAAGTGTACTGGCAAAAAAATGTTTTCACGTTGAAGTTACGTGAAAAACCATATAGTATTTTTCCACTAGGTTTTTCCATGTAGCTTTTATGTGTTTTGAAATGTAACTTCAACATGACTCGAGTGCGGCATTCTACCAAATTTCTACGTGATTATTTTAGTATGAAAATTGATGGCGTACGGTGAAGTCCTGCTGCCGGACTATTCTCGTAAAATTTAGTTGAAAAAGGAAGAGACGGTAAGTTAAATTAAATTTGAATAATTGTATATGTAATTAATAAAAGTTTTTGCAGAAGCTGATTTCTGAAAGCAGCAACTTTAGTTTTTCGGCGGGCACTGGCATCAAAACTGGTCATCACCAGCAATCTCCAGTTGGCAAAGTTCGGGAGCCCAGGAAATCCGATCCAGGTTGCTACGCCGAGACTTCACTAATGTCTTGGCCATCAGCGGCAGAATTATGAAAAGGTTAGTTTCCCACAATCTAAAAAAATATACAAACTGTTACTTTATGACCATTTCTCTTTTTCCCAACTACAGGTCGCTGAGCGCGGACATCAACAGCGGCCGATTAACCATTGCCTGGTACCGCAACCGGCCATCTCCAACAACCCCCGGTTGGCTGAAGTCATGGGCAAGGACAATCTCGACAATGCTCGGATATAAGAGTGACGGCCGAGTAGAAGTTAACGTGGTGCACAAAGCACTGGCCATCGGTGGCGATTCTGCGCGTGGCAAACGGACTGGACTACTCGGAGATCCTTGGGGAGGAAATCGCGACCACCTGGTGGAAAGGTCTCATCGGTGTTCCCAGCAAATGGCATTTTTTACAATTTAGTTTCTAACGGTAAGATCTTTGGAAATATTGGTTAAATAAACAAGTTTATGCAAATTTAACCGACTTCATTATTATTTCTATTCGAAAAAAAGTGAAACAAAACCAAAATCTACTACTACAAAGTTCATACAACGTTCACTAAAACAAACACGTAGATATCATCGACGTACCATTTAGCTTTTACGTGTGAAACACGTAGAATAGACGTGAAATGCTCTGACCAAGCAAATTCCGTTTCTACTGGAGTCTCCTCGTAGAAGTTACGTGGAAACTTTAGTGGAAAAATACCACATAGCTTTTCACGTAACTTCAACGTGAATAATTTTTTGAGTGGATCAAAAAATTCCTTCAAAAGATACAGATTTTTGAATTTTCATACATCATTTTTGTATGGACAGCTGCCAAATTTGTATGGAAAATTATATGGACAAACTAACGATGCAAAATGGCTTCTTTGGGTATACCGAAGGCACCACCAAAGTTTCAGTCGGATTAAAAAATACAAAAATTAAAATTGAAGAAAAAAGACCGATTTCGTAGAGAATTGCTCAGCTGTCAACATGATTATGCGCCCTTTTCGAATGTTGCTCCAGATTTTTAATTTCATTCAATTCATATCCGTATAAAAAACATCATCTGAAGAAAATTCTTGTTGAACAGTATTCTGAAATCCTTTTGAAATTTGATCTCCAATACGACTCAAAACATTAATAAGTTGTTGTCAGCATTAAGTTTTGCAAATATTTTGTGTGGAAATTAAGTCAGGATTCTAGCATACAACCCATTTTCAATAGTTTTTTTTTGTCGTGCGTCAACTTCTCCCTGCCATTGAAAATTCACAAATTCCCTCGATTTCCCATGCACTTGTTGCATAACTCTCCAAAGGTCGATACCGCTAATCCATGATCACCTTGCGAGACACACAAGGTGGAGGCAACCGATGACGACCCGTCCGTTGCTCAGACGACAATCAAAGTGTTGAGTTGAAGGTGCGTCCGGCAGCCATCGGCACACGCTGATTGAACTTTTACACCACGACGATGTGTCCCCCTGGTGCAATCGGAGTGGCTCCCTAACGGGAAATGACCTCCGCCGAAGAGGGGGGACGAGACAATCTGGGAGATTAGCCTCTCCGGGGGCGATGTTCATCATCACCAAAGCGTGTATCGCGCTTCTTCTATCAGAAAACGACAAACGCCGGGTCTTAAAATTGCAACCTCATTAGACCCCGGTGGACCACACGGAACGGAAGCTGGATGGTGCTGGCTGACCGGTTGCGTCAGGGAAGATTACGCGCGGTCACATGGAAGGGCCCCCTCTAGTGGGTTTGAGTGGAGTTGAACTGATGGCTGTCGAAATGTTGGCTAATATGCCCTTTTACGTTTCGGGGCTTTTGGATTCGTCAAACCGCGTGGTACTGCTGAAGCAGCATCTGTATGGCTTGTTTCTTATTTATCGAATTTGATTGAAGACGCGCAGCGGAAAGCGTTGACCCTAATCGCACGCAGTTTTTCGATATTTATGTGTTGGAAACGTATTTTCTCAGGTATTTACCGTCTTTTCATCGAAAATAATATGGGTTAATTTTTGTGCATAAAACACAACTGACTACGTCATTTACAGAGCTCATGATCGTATTTTTGAGAATTTTATAACGTGCGCTAAACGTCAATTACCGAAGCAGACAAGTTGTTTTTCGAAGCAACGATTAAGCTGGAAAAAACTACCAAAAACCTACGCACTTTTGCTTTTTACGAGAAGCCATCTGCAAACTTACGTAACGTTTCAAAGCCATGGTGCGTCACACATTTAAATGACCGTAGAAACGGCACACAAACTAACGCAGCACAAATGTATCAAGCTTAACCACTCGCTCGAGGAAGAGCATATAGTTAGGGCTGAAGTGTGAAAATTAGCAAATCCCATTAAACGTCACAAATTAACCTAAACTGTTGCGATTATGGAGGATGGCTTAGAAGAGGACACCTTTGGCACACTTGGATGGCGAATTCGTTTGAAGGCCTTCTGAACTATAGCATAGCATAGCATAGGTGTCTGTTCGTAGTTGCTACTCTAAAACTCCGTAGTTGCTACTACAGAAACATCAAAAGTTGACCTCTAACAGCACCTACCCTGAAACTCCATGCGAGTCCAAACGAATGCGCCAGCATAAGCAGATGATGATGCCCTTTGGCAAAATTCACACCTTCGTCGCCAAAGGGATGCTGCAAAAACAGGTGTGAGATTAAAGTAAAACTCATTTGGAGAAAACGCGACGCGCAGGCCCATAAAACGGCAACATCACTTTTGACCTTCTGCTATTGTGTTGCCTAAGGTCCGAGCCAACAAATTGCGCATATATGCGATGCGATAGAGCCTCCTCATCGAGAGGTTTGGCATTTTGAAGCATGCTAAAGTGCGATTTTATCTGCCACATTCCATTGTCGGCGGAGGTTGGTGTGTGACAATTTGATGAATGTTGGCAATACTTTGTGCAATTGACTACCTTAATTGATTTTACTAGTGCCATTAGATTGTTTTAGTCTTGTAGTCTTCCAAGTTGATTGTTAACTCAAACTTGCCATCAAATTTAACAATTACCAAAAACCGTTGAAATTTCATCTCCCAAGTTAGATTAAACTGAATGAATCAGCTTAACTGACAGAAACGATTTACCCCGGCTCACGAAGGGAAATAATTTATGGCCCCCAAAACGACACGACACTTTTCTCACCTCCCCACTGTAGACAGAGAGAAAAGAAGTCTTCTCTGTAATCAACCATCTTGGCCCCTCCACAATCAAATCCAGTTCAACGATGCACCAGAAGCTGCACACTATTAATCTTCCCCCGCGCTTAAAATTAATCGACTTTTATTTCTTCTTCACTGGAAGCCGCCACCGCAACTTGTAGCATCCAAATTTCGAAAAACAGGCCTTCATTTAAATTTAACGGTACTTAAGGTTGTAACTTATTTTATTCCACCATTGACGGGGGCTTTTCTAATCCACTTGTTTGGTTTTGGTGGAAGGTGGCGGCGGCAAGATCTTGATCGCAACGGAATGCTAATGGCTCCCTGCTCCCTCCCAGAAGAAAGTTCTCAATCGAAGGCTTTTATCGTAAAGAAGGCTAGAATCTTCGACGACGACGATGGGGCCATTGTGTAAGATGAAAATGCCATGTTTCATTAATCAGTGTCGTAATTTCTCCAAAATCTTGATAAAGGAGCGTTTGGTGAAGTAATTGGAGTTTATTCATCGCTAGCAACGCTTGGCTGGTTCTATGAGTTTAGTGGACAAATATGGTATGTAAATGTTAGAAAATTTAGAAAAGGATTTTTTTCGATCGATTTGGTGTTTTCGGCAAAGTTACAGGCAATTCAGATTCAGGTTTTGACCGTTCAGAATAAAAAGTTACACTCAAAACCTAATTGCCCAATTTTATTCAATAAATTAACGTCACTGAAAATTGAATACCCAAATCCGTATATTTAGATTTTCGATTTTTTTATATTATTTGACAAAAAATGCATGTTTTGAGCCATAGAGAAGAATTAGTTCATACTTATTTTGCTGTCAAGTCAACTTTCGTCATTTTTTCGTTTTTGCGAGTGGCGCGTCGAGAACCCCACACCAAAAGTTAAAGACCAAGCGCACAGTCCTTCCGAAAAGAAACGAGAGAAAAGTACTATTTAGCAAGAGTATAGACCTCTTGCAACAACAATGAATTGTGTTCATTCGTTCATTGAAACAGTTCATCCCATTGAGTGGCTTATATGGACAAATGACCGCCACTTAGCCACCGAAACAGGGTGGCCGATGCGGCAAAGGCGTGTTTCAATCAGCCGAAGATTTTGGGTTAGAGTCTTGGTATCGACACTTTCTTTTGAGGGTGAACTTTTTGGAAAAAGTACTCTCGATTATTTCGGGATTTATCCTATCCATGCTCTTTATTCTCTAGGAGAAAGTTGTTGTCTTCTTATCCCAAAATTGTCAAACTTACGGTCCCAATCCTGTAACAACGTGATTGTAAAAATAGTCAAACTTTTTTGTTAATTACTTTGTGGACAGTACTTTAGGGGATCAATAAAAAAACACTTCGACAGTACCCGTAGTTTTGAAGATTCTAAAATGTCTGTAACAAAAATCCGAGTGCAAAAGCTCTGGTTGATGTGCATCGTTAAAGCCCAAATACAGACATGCCTCGGTTTAGCACCGCATATGGGGGATGCAAAACCAAGGCGTGCATAACTGAAGAAAAGACCTAATGGCATTTTGGCTATATGGGAGATATAGGCTATAATCGAATGAAAAATCATACAAACATCAACAAATTATAGTGTTTTGGAATCGGGATGATGGCAGCTATCCATTGAAATCATAGTTACATGCAGGGCTGCGGAGTCGGGTCATATTTCAAACGACTCCGACTCCGGCTTTCAGCACAGGGATGCCAGATACACAGATTTGTCTGTGTTTCACAGACTTTTGAGCTTGTGTCAGACATTTTTTGAGGTGCACAGACTTTTAAAAAACTTCATTAAATTATTATTTTGTAATCTTTTTTGTAGAAACTTATTTCGTTAGTCTTAAAATGCTTAAAAACGCAAATTCTGATGGATTTCAATGACTGTGAATTGATATATTTGAATTTTAGACAAATGCACAGACATACACATACTTTTTTACAGACATTTAAAAAAAACAAGTGGCATCCCTGTTTCAACAAATGGTTGGCTCCGACTCCGACTCCGACTCCGGCCTACCAACTCTAGCCGACTCTGACTCCAGCTTTCAACAAATGGTTGGCTCCGAATCCGACTCCGACTCCACATATTTTTAAATGTTTCAAAAGTTAGTTAACTATTATTAGTTAATTATTTTTAAAACATTGATAAATAGGATTATTTAAATACTCTCTAAGCGTTATGTTTTTCTCAAGAAAAATAAGTTAAGTAAAAGTAAAGTAAAGTAAATAAATGGAAAAAAAAGTTTCCAGGTTTTTTTTTGTGAAAAGACCGACTTTTGCACTTCAAACTATGTTGTTTGAACTATTTACCAACTTCAATTTTCACGAAGTTAGGCTCGGATTGTCTTTTCTTTTATATACTGTTGATTCTTTTTTTTTTTAGGTTACAAATTTTATACGTTATAGAAACAGAAATCAAAAAATATCTTCAGTTTTAGAGGCATTTTGAGAAGAACAGTTTTGTAAGTAAATTTGGATTTATTTGCTTAACCTCAAATTTGAAAATATTTTTTTCAAAGCTAATAAATTTAAATATTAAATTGTTATTTTTGAATGAATAACTAAAAGAAACCTGGCCTTAATGATCTATTGAACAATAAAATTCAATTTGCTCACTTTCAGGCTGACATTTGTAAGAAGCACAGTGACAGGCACCTTGTTTTTTAAATGACAATTTTAAACGAAACATTTTTTTTTGTTTTTTTTTTAAGACGTACATGGCCATTACGCCATGGCTGAAGGAGATTATTATTGCAAATCAATGTATCCAAACAATTTCTTCGTGGAAAGGACGCTTAAGATGTCCTTTTCAAATATCTGTGACATGGAAAATATTTTACCCTGGATTTTTTTTTATTTATTTTAATTTTAAAATTTTATATGCTTTAAAAAGTAGGTTCACGATACTTCGTGAAACCTAAAACGAAGCTTTATGAATGATCTTGCGCCTCCATCAAAATATATGAAAAAACTTAAAATATAATAAAAAACAAATATCCACAAGTAAAATATTTTCTAGGTCACAAATATTTCATTTTTTTAAGGTACATTGATATGCAATGATTATCACCTTCCGTCATATTGGCGTGGGACATACAGTATGAGAAAATTCGTACCAGTTAATAATAAATTGATTTTGTTTTTTATTATATTTGAAAAATAAATTAAAATCCTATGTTTTGTTCTACACATTTTTTTATTAGTTTATTTTTGTACTGAATTCTTGAGATTTGTTCAATGGTAATTTGCAACGATATCAAAACAGTTTACCTAAAATCAACATCAACAATCAATGATTATTTCACAATTTGTTGCAACTTCTTTTGATATTTTTTGATAGTTTCAATTATTTTAAATGCAACACTTTGATTTTCTTGTACTCACACCAAAACGGCGGTCGCATGATTTTGATGCATGGCGGCATGAAAGTATATCAGAATCTGCCTGAAAACTGTCCTCATGCATTTTTTGCGAAATAGGGGTTTGACATTTTTGCCCGTTACCGACAATTATCGACATTACCGATGGCTTTTTGGTTGTATTTCATAAAAAAACCTTATCAGAACGAGGATTGAACCACCAACTTCTTGGTTATTGATCCGACACACTACCACAGCGCTATGGACGCTAGATGAAAAGTGAGTGGAAGAGCACCAACATATGCTTCTCTTTGGAGTGTTGCTCGGGGATGGGCCAGCATTATATGTGTTGGTGAGAACTGCAGATCGCTGAAATCTTTACACGCTGGCAAAAATGATCTACGCACCCAAAGGAAAAATATATATCAAAATCTGCAACAGTGGATTTGCTGCAGAAAATGTTACATTTTATAACAGTTTTTGCAGCAAGCTCATAGCTCATTTTTGCCCACGTGTAAACATGTCAGCGATCTGCAGCTCTCACCAACACATATAATGCTGGCGCGTCCCCGAGCAACACTCCAGAGAAAAGATTATGTTGGTGCTCTGTCCCTCTCAATTCATCAAGCGTCCATGGTGCGGTGGTAGCGTGTCGGACCGATAACCAAGAAGTTGTTGGTTCCAATCATCGTTCTATTTAGATTTTTTTTCTCCAATCAGCCGTCGGTAATGTCGATAATTGTCGGTAACGGGCAAAAATGTCATACTCTTATATCGCAAAAATGCATGAGGACAGATTTCATGCAGATTCTGATATACTTTCATGCCGCCATGCATCACAATCATGCGACTGCCAGTTGGGTGCGGGCTTGCTGTAAAAAATGTTATGACATTTTCTGCAGCAAATCCACTGTTGCAGATTTTGAGATATATTTTTCCTTTGGGTGTGATTATAGTGTAATATCACAATTAAAGCTTTTCAATCACAATAAAAAGCTTCAAAAACATAATGGCATCTGATAAATCAATTAAAAATATAAGATATTTTTTAAATTAAGCTGTTCTATACTGCCCCTGATCGCATAAATGTCCCATATGCATTTTCATCGTTTTTGAGTTAATGATGCAGTTTGGTTCAAAATCGTGTGCCCTTTCAGAAAAGCCTATAACATCCAGTACTTTGTTCTGGAAATCAGGAGGAAATCCAGTTGTTCGCGAAAACTTAACACATAGCCTTATGTGTGGGACAAACTTCAAATGCGTTTTTCTCAGCTTGCTGTTTTTGCATATGGGACATTTATGCGAACATGGGCAGTATAGGAAATACTGAACAATATAAAAAACATATTTTTTGTTGAATTTAAGATAACTCCGGCTCCGACTCCGACTCCGGGTTATCAGAAATCTTCGGCTCCGACTCCGACTCCGACTCCAGCTCTTAAAATTTAGCTGACTCCGGCTCCGACTCCGACTCCAGCTGCTCGAGTTTTGACGACTCCGACTCCGACTCCGACTCCAGGTCCCCAAAAAGACCCGACTCCACCTACTTCGGCTCCGACTCCGACTCCGACTCCACAGCCCTGGTTACATGAAAATTTTCACAAAAATACGTATTATTCCTTTATTTAGAAAATGCATTTTTTTACTATAAAAAACCCCCAAAATATTTATTATTGTAATAAAGGTATCAAATGATCGGAACTTTTTCATACATTTGAAATGTAATAACAACAATTTTTGAGAATACTAAAAAAAATCACAAAACTACGTTTTTTTTTAAATAGTCAAAATTTCAGTTTTTTACAATATTGATATCAAATGGTCGGATTTGTTTTTAAATTTTGAATGTAGTAACAAACATTTTGAATGTAATGAATTTTGAAACTTTGAAATTTTGAGTACTTTTTAGAATATACTTAGGTTTGTGAAAATTTTGAGTATTTTCAAAAAACATTGTTATAGCTTTCGAAATTTATTTAAATAACTCGATCATTTGATATCCATATTGTGAAAAACTGAAATTTTGAGCATGTTTTCGAAAATACGTAGTTTCATGAAAATTTTGAGTATTTTCAAACTTTCGAAATGTATGAAAAAATACTGATCGTTTTATACCCATATTGTAAAGAACTATTTTTTTTCAAAAATACGTCGTATTGTGACTTTTTTTGAATTTTCAAAAAAAGATTATTACATTCGAAATGTATAAAAAATCCTGATCATTTGATACCCATATTGCAATAGCAATAATTTTGAGTGTTCTTTTGAGAAACATTCCATTTTCAAAATGCAGGAAAAATATGTTTTTTTGTGAAAATTTTCATGTAATTTTCAGGAAGGTGCTGTGTCCTATCCCCCGCCTAGACCAGACAAAAATCCATGATAAAGCTGTCAGACCAAATCTGTCAGACCAAGACTGTCAGACCAAAGAGCAAAAAGTAAACAATTTTGGTCTTCGACGTAAGTGCACACAAATCAAGAAATGAAAATTTGAAAAAAGAATTTTATTTTTCCAATTTAATGACTGGTTTTGGAGTGCTAAATTGAATGTACGCCAGGAAATTATTAAACAGTTCGGCGTCCTGTACACCGACAATTAAATAAGCAGTTAAAAGCCTTATTCTTCCACTTTAATTTTTGATCGCGTTTTCGGTTTACACCTGAACAATCTTGAAATTATTTATGCGGATTTGTGATTCCTCTCGTTCCATCATTTTCTTGGTAATTTTAAGTGCAATCGATAGCTGACATTATCCCGATTCCAAAACACTATAATTTGTTGATGTTAGTATGATATTTAATACAATTTTAGCCAATGTCTCCCATATAGCCAAAATCACATAAGTTCTGTGCTTCAGTTAAGCACTGGGCCGTGCTTAACCGAGGCAGCTGAACGAATCAAAACCGGGGCAGTGCAATACCGAGGCGTGCAAAACCTAGGCATGACTGTAACTTTAAGTTCGGCTTTGAGATAAAAAGAAACATAAATTTTGCCCATTGACACTGCCCAACAATGAAAAGAAAGCATAGCATAGCATAGCATTGGTGTCTACCCGTAGCTGCTACTTCGTTATTGACCAGGACCCCCAAACATTGCTCCGTGGACCACAGATGAAAAGTAGGAACCAATCATCACCCCTTCGCAATTTTCAAAGGTCCCTATCGTGCTGATCAATACCGACGCCGGCCACGACCAGAGGTAAGACACGGGGAAGTGGATGGGAATGTTAGTCCGATACTTGAGTGATGGGACCGCCAAATCGACTGCGTCTCCGACAAAGTATCACATGAGTTTTGAGGGGTTAGTAAGATGGGTATGAGGTCAGGATTCACTGTGGTAGGTGATGCGACCATGAGCAATTTGTTTATCGGTTGAAATTTTAAAAATCTTAGGCAGCCGGCTGCGGAAAGATACCTATCTAGGGATTTAAATATAGTATTAATTCGACCGCGATTCTCCAGAAATTCTCCGTCGGCGTGCCTTCCGATCAACAGTGATGTAGGAAGGGCTTCATTCATTAAAATTATTTTATATCATAAGCCTTAAAACATATCCGTCGACGTGCCTTCCGATCCTCGATGATATGGAAAGGACTTAATCCAGCAATACGACTTGCTTGTCTCAAAAAACAAAAATCGGATCGTTTCTATCGAAAACTATATAAAGAGAACAAAAATAAAATTCATCGGCCAACGAACGCGCGAACAAAAAATAAATGAAAAAAGAAGAAGAAGAAATCCAATCACCCCATGTACATGTACAAATAGCGACACAAAAGAGACGGAAAATAAAACGAAAAAAAATAAAATAGAACTGCGCGTCCACACAGGCACCGCACTACTGATGCCATTATTTAATTATAATGACCAATCACCCCATGCACTCGAACAGCGACACAAAAGAGACGGAAAATAACACGAAAAAAAAACAGGACTGAGCGTCCACACAGGCACCGCACTACTGATGCCCAACAATTAAACCATGTGTAAAATGCTATGAACTTTCAAAACAATTTTTGAATATTTTATGATCGAGACTTACATTTCAAAAGGGCGGTATATTGAGTTTTTGGCTAAAATAATGTTTTTCAGGAGATCAGAGCGAGTTGTGGCGCTATAACCACGGCAAATAGTGTCTAGGGCATTCGTGGGAATACAATGTCCCATCCCAGAGGATCCCGAAGTACCAAACCTTCTTAGCATGGTGCTCCCAACGAATACAACCAAATCTCGGAGCGTATGGTGGTGTGTCCCCACGCTTCTTCCTCCCCTGTCGATTCAGAATTGTGTTGTTGTTCGAACACTCATAGCATAGCATAGCATTGCATTGGTGTCTACCCGTAGCTGCTACTTCGTTATTGACCAGGACCCCCAAACATTGCTCCGTGGACCACAGATGAAAAGTAGGAACCAATCATCACCCCTTCGCAATTTTCAAAGGTCCATATCGTGCTGATCAATACCGACGCCGGCCACGTCCAGAGGTAAGACACGGGGAAGTGGATGGGAATGTTAGTCCGATACTTGAGTGATGGGACCGCCAAATCGACTGCGTCTCCGACAAAGTATCACATGAGTTTTGAGGGGTTAGTAAGATGGGTATGAGGTCAGGATTCACTGTGGTAGGTGATGCGACCATGAGCAATTTGTTTATCGGTTGACATTTTAAAAATCTTAGGCAGCCGGCTGCGGAAAGATAGCTATCTAGGGATTTAAATATAGTATTAATTCGACCGCGATTCTCTAGAAATTCTCCGTCGGCGTGCCTTCCGATCAACGGTGATGTAGGAAGGGCTTCATTTATTGAAATGATTTTCTATCATAAGCCTTAAAAAATATTCGACGGCGTGCCTTCCAATCATCAATGATATAGAAAGGGCTTAATCCAGCAATACGACTTGCTAGTCTAAAAAAAAAGGTACGTTTTTATAGAAAACTATAAATAGAGAACAACACAAAAAAACTCATCGGCCAACGAACGCGAGTGAAAAAAAAAAACAATTAAAAAAAAGGTAAAACACAGAACTGCGCGTCCCGAAAAGCCACACTACTGATGCCATTATTTAATTATAATAGCCAATCACCCCATGCACTCGAACAGCGACACTAAAGAGACGGAAAATAACACGAAAAAAAACAGGACTGCGCGTCCACACAGGCACCGCACTACTCATTGTGTTGTTGTTCGAACACTCAGTGCTCAAACTCAACCCAATTACGAATCATCTCTGCGATACGGCTTTACGCAGTAGCCCTGGCCGCTTTAACGCTTGTGATGTTTCAATGCATTCATATGCAATGGCGCACTACAAATGTTCATAAATGACAAGAAGAGTGCTAGGCGTCATCTAACCTAAGGCACTCTCCAGGATCCCTTCGAAAGATTGGCTGCGCTAGGGTCTGATTAGATTAGATTAGATTAGATTAGAAAATAATGTTTTTCAGGAGATCATAAAATTTCACGAAAGATTGCTTTTTTGAACCTCAAAATTGAGGGTAGCCTTCAACCTTCAAAATTGAGGGTAGTTTGTGTGACCGGGACTCAAGGTGTAGGGGTAAGCGTGGTTGCCGCTCGCCCAGTCGGATTGGGTTCGATCCCAGATGGTCCCAGTAGCATTTTTCGAGACGAGATTTGTCTGATCACGCCATTTTTACATTTTAGTGGCTCTGTTTCAGAAAAGATATGCACTCAACCCTCGGTGGTTGTTCACCTTCTCGTCTGACATTTTTTTAGATTGTACCCTGATGGTTTGACAAAGTCAAACTAAAAATTGCTCGGTTGCAAATTAGAAAAAAAAATATATGACCTTGAACAACTTTGAATAACATAAAATTTGTTTTTCCTGAATCCTTTCGGGTTAGCTTTAACAATCCCTAACATTGCGGTCGTTACTCGGAATGTTCCATCGCAATAAGACACATTTGTTTCTGTTTACGTTCAAATAAGAATTTCGAACTAATTTCGGCACCTTTTTTTGTTCATCCAACTCTTCAGCCACTGTTTTTCTAACACTTTAATTTACCGGGCCAACTCTGCGTGATTTCGCGTGAAAAATGTTGCTCCAAGCGCGAGTTGCACTTTTTTTTGCGAATTATTATCATTGTTGGTTCGTTTTGCCGGTCGCCAGCCAGCCAGCAGCAGCGTTAATTGATCAGCAGCTTTTCTGTCTGACTGTTGGCTAGGCCAGGCCAACAAACACCCCTTGTGGCTGAGCTGGGTGGCTGAAATTGCTCAATGAATGGCACCAATCAGATTCTGGTGCGCGCGAGATTTGTATATTTTTCAATCGCGTTGGTTTACGCGGCAAAACCGTGGTCGGGGGAGAGAAAAAAAAACTTTCCCGCGATCTCGACAATGCTACTCAATGAAGGCAAAAAAAAAACAAGAATAGCTCTCCATCTCGTCGCTTGTGTGCTATCTTGTGACACGTCCTATCTGTTTACAGCAGACGTGTCACAAGATAGCACACAAGTGACGATCTATAACTGCTCTGGGTGGTGATTATGGAGAACCGATGCTGTGCTATACGTGTATAATTGGAAGCATAATCTTATCGCGCAATAGATTTGTACCGCACCAATCATGCCACCATGGTCGAACAGTGGGCATGAAGTACGAAAGTTTAGTTTTAGTTTAGCTCCAAATCTGAACTTGATCTTATAAGTACTGTTTATGAAAAGTTTTTGTTTTTATTTATTTCCACAAATGTTTTGTAGGAGCGGCCGTGGCTGACTGGTTACGGTGTTCGCTTTGTAAGCGAATGGTTCTGGGTTCGATGCCCATCTGCTCCCAACGAGAAAGTTAAGAACACATAAATTTGAAATTGAACGAAAAATCAAAGTCGCTCGGGGCGGGGTTCGATCCCCCGTCCTTTGGATTGGTAAGCAAAAATGCTAACCACTAGGCCATGACGACTTGGTGAGTGTGGACTGGAATTAGGAATACTGTTACAGAGAGCGAGTTGTGGCGCTATAACCACGGCAAATAGTGTCCTGGGCATTCGTGGAAATACAATGTCCCATCCCAGAGGGTCCCGGAGTACCAAACCTTCTTAGCATGGTGCTCCCAACGAATACAACCAAATCTCGGAGCGTATGGTGGTGTGTCCCCACGCTTCTTCCTCCCCTGTCGACTCAGAATTGTGTTGTTGTTCGAACACTCAGTGCTCAAACTCAACCCAATTACGAGTCATCTCTGCGATACGGCTTTACGCAGTAGGCCTGGCCGCTTTAACGCTTGTGATGTCTCAATGCATTTCAATGCAATGGCGCACTACAAATGTTAATAAATGACAAGAAGAGTGCTAGGCGTCATCTAACCTAAAGCACTCTCCAGGATCCCTTCGAAAGATTGGCTGCGCTAGGGTCTGATTAGATTAGATTAGATTATTTATTTCCACAAATGTTTTGTTGAGGTTTGCCAACTGTGCGTCGGTTAAATGGTAAGCTGCGTGGTTATGAGTCGTAATGTTAAACGTTAGCTGGGAACATTTAAGAGTGTTATACAAAAAAAAACTAAACCCATGCGTGTTGCCCTCCGACCCCCACAAATGACTTGAAAACGCGTTGATGTACGGCGAGGGGCTCTTTTGAGACTGTAGTTTGTAGTCTTATCGTTAATATAATTGCCTACCGTAAATGTGTGCGCACACGCGGGTGTGAGACATTATGAGTTTGTGGCGGTTTGATGAAACGGTTTTGGGTCACATCTCAGATAAAATGGTGCCATCTAATCGTCGGCTAATGGAGATGGAGTTGTGATTCTGATGGACTGTGAAGATTGATTGATTAGGCTACTGCTGAAACTTTCAAAAGGATGAGGCGTGGCTGAATGGTTACACAGTTCGCTTTGTAAGCGAATGATCATGGGTTCGATTACCATCTAGAAAGTAAAGGTTCGGTCCGGTCTTGGTTGTTTTATGCCGTTAAGTCATTCCAGGTGTATGGATCGCCTCGCTGCAATCCAATGGTCGTCAGTTCGAATCCTGGCGTGGATGGTTTCTAGGAGTCAAAAGAGTTTTGGGTGCTCTCCACATTCAAGTCTTCGGACTCCTAGGGCTATGAATTATGAAAGGGGGCAAAAAAATATTTTTTTGAAAAACTTAAAATTTGTAATGAAAATTGAAGTTTAATCAATTGAAAAAATTCCGTCAATACCTCGATTTTTTCATAACTAATGATTGGAAAGCAACTGTACCAGGCGTACATTTTAAAACACTTTTTTCATCAAAATATTAAAACCAAGGCTTGTAATTTAATTTTTTTTTTTTTTTTTTTGGGCCCTCCCCCCCCCCCCCCCCCCCCCCCTTTACGTTGGTCAGAGCCGAGGGACATAAACTTCAATAAATATTTGCAACGGCCTTAAAAGAAAGAATCCTGATTTTTGACTGAAAGAGTACTGAACTCTTATTGAATCGTCCGAACGTTTTAATTTTGTTTTTATATGATGGAATATTGAATTTTTTTGGTGTATTTTTCAATTATTGTTTTGAAGTTTAAATTTGAGATCAGCGCCCCAAAATAATGTTCTCGAGTATTGAGCCCTTGCCACCGTCTAGGATAAATACTCAAAATGAAATGGTAAAGAATCTAAAACAAATTAAAATACTTAAAATACTAACATTGTTTGACTTGTTTAACCGTTTCAGACTTGATGGGTCAATGGAGCACCCGCAGTCGAGCAGTTTTTGACAGTTCGCTCCATAAGAAATACATTGTAGAAAAAAGCAAAAACTGTTCGAATGGAAGTGTTCCATTGTTGTGCTGTTCGATTTTTTTTATAACACCCTAATGGGTCATAATGACCCAAAATCCAAAATTTCCAAAGCTAAACTATAATTTTCGTATGATCATAACAATTCAGGCCTGATAGGGTTAAATACCTTAAATTAATGTATTTGAAATACTTGAAATATTCAAAACAATTATTAAGTATTGAGACACAAATGCCATTGCAGTGGTAAAGTGTCTTTAATAAAACCAATAATAATGATTAAATATTTGAAATACTTCAAAATTTAAATACTTGATTTTTTCAAAATACGTTTTTTATATATTTAAGTACATGCTTCAAATACCGTCAGTGGGGGTGACTATGGGTCAAAAAACGATACACCTCTCGTAATTTCTTAATAACAAAAACAATTTGAATAACATCGAAAATATTTTATCGTAGGATTGTTCTTAGATATTTTAATAAAATTTTCACAAAATACAGTCGACTCTCTGGTTGTCAATTTCCAAGGGACCGTCGAGGAAGAGAATCATCAGTTTACAGAACGATGCAAAATGAAGACTCGATTGAAAATATATTTTTCTTGGTACCCAGCTATGGGAGAGAATCATGGCAACGTCCAGCAAACAAAAACAAACTAATGTCAAACACCCTTCAAAGCTTCGTTTCGCAAAGAAAAATGTCTATGCAAGCCATGAGATAGTGACAATATTGACACCCGGAAGAGATTTTTAAAGCAAACAGAATCCAAGGGACCGTCGAGGAAAGGATCCTTCAAGCAAGAGAAAATATCGAGGAATAAAGCCAATCGAAGTATGCAGTTTGAAGGGACTGAAGAATTCATCGATAGATAGATAATTATTGATATCGAGAAGATCGACAGCCAGAGAGTCGACTGTATGTCGTTATTTGATGGACTCTACCTTAAATGAAAATCGTTTGAAAATTGACCCAATCTCACCCCTTTGAGGGGGTGACATTGGGTCAAATGAAACTAAAATGATGCTCAAATACAAAGATATAGTAAAAACAAGTCATCCAACAGTGTTTCTTGTTCGAGGGAATCGTATGACCATGCTAAAATATTTGAAGTAGAGATTTTCAAACATTTGGGTACTTTTTGATCAATTCCAACAAAAAAAATTAAAAAGTTGATTTTTCGAGAGGTCATTTTTGGCCAAAAACGTACCTCAAATTAGACAGCTGCTAAAATGACAGGATTTGTTTTAGGAACGAGATTTTTTCAGAAAAGTCATCTTAAGATGTCCCTTGCACAACCCTTTTGACAGAATTTAGTTTCATTGAGAAGTACCTGAGAAATGGTACCCAAGTAGCATTTGGCAACATGATAAATTTGACTAAGTCCAGGTTTTGTATTGTTTTGCTGTAGAAACATAAAATTGACATTTTAGCAACAATACGTTGCAATGTTGCAAACCTTTCGAATTGAAAACAACTTTGCAACAATGCATTTCATTTTGTAATCGAAACATATTGAAAACTTATTGGTTCCATTGTTGCAACATGTGACTTAGCCCGATTTGTGTGAAATCAAAAATCCTTAGATACAGTTGAGCCCAACCATTTCACCTTTCATCAATTCAACCATGGTTTAGTGGTAGAGGCAAGGTGTGAAGATCTGAAGGTACCAGTCTAGAATCTCGACAGGGGCACTTAAATTTTTTTGTTAAAAAAGTTTTATTTTTGTTTCACGCAAATTAAACGACAACATAATGGCAACATCATGACAACACAACAAACTACTTTACCGACATATTTAGACAAACAAATTGTTTCTGGAACTTCGTCGTAACAAAGTTGAAACAAGCGGCTAAATGTTGCCAACACAAAATTTTCGTGCGCTTTTTAAGGCACCACGAGTGTTCTAACTATGTTGTGGTTGCACATTTTGGGTGTTACGAAATAGTTGCATTTAAGGATCCGCAACAAAAAATGTTACTTGGGTAATATCCGTAAAAAAATACTTTGACCCAATGTTACCCCCAGACCCAATGTCACCCCCAGACCCAATGTCACCCCCAGACCCAATGTCACCCCCACTAACGGTACCCAAAACACTTGAAGTATTTGAAATCATTGAATTAATAAAAATACTTGAAATACTTGACAAACTTGAAAAACTTGATATGCTTGAAGTACTTGATATACAAATCTGTTGGAATTCGAAATGTTCAAAATTCCTGAAAATCAGGAAATTTTCAAAATACTTAAAATAGCTTGAAATACAAGAAATGTTTCAGTTGTTCAAAATACTTAAAATCATAATCAAAGTACTTGTTATATTTAAAATACTCAAAATATGCAGTATTTATATACTTACTATACTTCGAAACATGGGTCTCGTGGCGCAGGGGTAGCGGCTTCGGCTGCCGATCCCGATGATGCTATGAGACGCGGGTTCGATTCCCGCCTTATCCACTGAGCTTCTATCGGATGGTGAAGTAAAACGTCGGTCCCGGTTTCTCCTGTCTCGTCAGAGGCGCTGGAGCAGAAATCCCACGTTAGAGGAAGGCCATGCCCCGGGGGGCGTAGTGCCAATAGTTTCGTTTTTACTTCGAAACATTAAAATATTTAAAATTCCATGAAATACTTCATAAAATGAGAATTTAAATACATGATTGAAATTAGTGAATCATTCAAAATACATGAAATTTTCAAAATGAAATATTTGAAATACAAGAACCCTCTTCCATCACTTAAAATACTTGAAACCCTTAAAATACATAATGCTCTGCCCGATCGTCCAGTCCCCTACGTTGTGCTAACTTCTGCGGGGACGTCCGGGACAATAAACGAAACGAAACTACGACGGCGGACGAAGACACCACTGGGAGGACGGTACAATAAAATAAAACACGACGACTTTCTTGGTCCCGACGAGACGACCAGTCTCAACGGGTGTCAAAACGCAACAGAACTTATTCAAGCAAATCCACAAGACGTCACTTGTCACATTTGACGCTAGTTTTGAAATCACCCCCCCCCCCCCCCCCCGTGCGACGGAGGATAATAAACAATCGCCGATAATAGAGTCCGCGACCCAACGCATAACATAATTGAATTTCTTGAAATACTTTAAATCATATATAGACTATAGTCTATGCTTTAAATGTTTGAATACTTAAGAGCGAGTTTTTCACCAATGTGTAACAGGTCGTCTATATTTTGTCATATTCGGAATCCTCGGAAAATTTCACGTTAGTTAGAAGTATTGGAGTTGTAAATTGGATTTAAAAAATAATTAAATAAAACATTTTTGAAACCAATCCTGGATGCCTAGGACTCATTTTGAAGTGCTTTAAAAAACTTTTCGAATGCATCTAAGAGAGTTGGAATTGATGAAGTTTTACTCAAACGCAAGCAATTTTAAGATTTTTCAAGTTTTTTTGGACCTCATACTTCAAAGCTCGTTTTACCCCACTTCCCTTTGTTGTAGTGGGCTCATATTTGGCATGAGTTCATCTCATGTATAGACAAACAAACTCTGAAAGTTTCATCCAAATCTGAGCACCTCGATACGACCTCTAGAACAAACCGAACAATATGAGCATGAGCATGAGCATGAGCATGGTTGACTGCCAATGAGCTGCTACTCCGTTATTGACAGATCAGCTGAAGTTAAACAATGAATCAAAAATGATCAGTGGGAGCCAACCATCCGTTCACTGTTTAATCTCTGAAGATCTCTACTGTATTAGTCAATACCGGCGCCCTCCCAAGAAGCCTGCAGTTCAACAAAAGGGAGGAATGTTAGTCCGATATTTTATTTTGCAGGCTCATCAAGCACATAGTTTTTCGATATATACTTGTTGATACCGCTTGAGACCGTTGAATCCACAGCATCTCCTTCAAGCATCACGTGATTAATTTTTTTTTTGGGTTAGTAGGATAAGGTATTGGCTTTTCAATGCCTCCCGAGCTACGACGCTATGGTGAGGACTTTCATAACAGACCCGTCGGCGAGCCTTCCGAGCAACGATGCTATGGGAAGGTCTTTCTGGTTAACACACAAACTCACTCACACACGGTTATTTGCTCCACTATTAACTCGACGATCCAAATTGTCAGTGCGTCTTTCGTTCATTATATAGAAATGGCTTTTCCACCGCAAAAAAAAAACCTTAGTCGAAAAATTTAAACACAATGCACCCGACGCCGTGCCTTCCGATCAACGATGATATAGGAAGAGCTTTGAAAATCACAAAAGAAATCACTTTTCACTCCGAATATTTTTTACGACCACGCGCTCCCTTTGTCAATTATGCACTGATAACACTGCACTTTCAGAGGGTGATCTTCTCCTCGAAGCACACAATACACGACAAAAATGCGAAACAAAAGGCACACACAAAAAAAAAATCACTTTTCACTCCAAATATTTTTACGACCACGCGCTCCCTTTGTCAATTATGCACTGATCATGACCTCTAGAACAAACCGAACAATATTTACAAAAACTGCCTCTTAAACTCAAACACTCGGGTATTCATTTGACCCCTATTCATTTTCTTTAAAAATTCATAACTTTTGATAAAATTGACCAATTTGGATGCTTCTGGTTGCAAAAGATACAGATTTGTCTATATTTTTAACTGTCAGATAGGGGACAAATATGGTCCACTTTAACCGGAGATTTTCCGGCTTCGTTGGGGTACCTACGCCCTCCTATATGGGGTTATGGTCAATAGAACAAAAACAATGCCAGACGATTTGAAGAAGAAGATCAACAAAAACAAAACGCGTCCCTAAGTCAAATCAATCCGAATTCTGAAACGGAATCTAATCAGAATCGCATACAAATTCCGTTTCAAACGCAACAACCGGTTCGAACACGGAACCGGTTGTTGCGTTTGAAACGGAATTTGTATACGATTCTAATTAGATTCCGTTTCAGAATTCGGATTGAGTTAACTGGGGCAGTTTGGCATTTCAATTTGACAGCGCGCAATTGCCGAAAGTCACGGATACGTCACGACTGTCATCCACATACAAAGCGAGTGAAGTCAAAATCGAACCAAGATCGAACCAAGTTTTTGCAGCGAGGTTTTTGAAAATGTTGTATGCACATGAATTGCAAAAATAAAAACTTTTTTTTAATCACCAAGTTTTTTTTTCAAGCGATTTACATTTAATTTCAGATTTCCAGAGTTTTTTTTTGAAAAGGACCAATAAACTATTGTCTTTCATATGTTTATAGGACCTAATAAAAAAACTCTAGATTTGAACTTTAATTAATATTCAAATAACTTGTAGCAAACTGGTAAAATTGGAATTCTAAATTTTAGTAGGGGAAAATGCTAAATTCAATGTTCCAAAATTTTATCAGCGTTTGTTAAATTCGATTCTAACCAAAATTTTAAATGAAACAACCTGGTTTGAAGGCCTAGCAAATCACATTTTAGAACAGGATGCAATGAATAATCATCGAAATATGTTGATCAAACTCGTGGTTGAATTATGTTTAAATGTTAAATTAACTGATTATTCTAAAAATGTAATTGAATTTAAACCAACAGCCAGGTGAGTCCGGTAGAATCTTACCTTGCTAATTTTGTTTCAAGGAAACTGAATATATTTAATTTTTAGTTTAACGTTACGTTTTGTTCTAGTGCAACTTTGTTTATCGGTCTTATAAATAATAATTGAGGAAATCTGTACGTAATACTTGTCATTTGAGTAAATATATAAGCAAAAGATGATGAAAACTAAAAATTTATTAATTTGAAGATTAAAGTTTATTAATTTGTTTCATACAACTTTTTCAAAACCCCCACGTAAACAACATTGACAGCGCCTCTGGCGGTGACTTCGGGAAAGTGCATGCCTGTCAGATCCCTGCCGAAAGTGCGGCGCGTCTTCCAAGGCTGGCTTGCTGCGTGTCTTTTTCGGGAATAGGCGCAATATCAAAAGTCAAAGGGAGCGGCCGTGGCTGACTGGTTACGGTGTTAGCTTTGTAAGCGAATGGTCCTGGGTTCGATTCCCATCTGCTCCCAACGAGAAAGTATAGGAAATATAAATCTTGAATGAAACTCTGAACATGTACGAAAAATCAAAGTCGCTCGAGTCGGGGTTCGATCCCCCGTCCTTTGGATTGGTAAGCAAAAATGCTAACCACTAGGCCATCGCGACTTGGTGAGCTATGACTGGAATTAGGAATACTGTTACCACCATCAACTAGGGGAAATCTACCCTTTCCAATCAAACACCTATCTTCGTCATATGGAGAGTTTGATGCTCGATTAAAGCTCCAAAAATACTATTTGGGCTATAAACTTACCAGCAACAGCACCGCCTCGAGTAAGCACGCAAATGTATGCCACTTACTGGCCAAAAAGATCACATTTAATGCACTTTTGATCATAATTTGTATTTTGCGAGACCACTTCTCATCATTTTGTTGGCACACACAGTGACACACACGAGAATCCCTCAAACGCTTAATGAATATCGCCAAAATTAACTTTTCACTTTCGCTTACTTTTTCACGGCGCTTAAGATATGAAATTGCTTCCAACTACCGGCAACATGTTCTTTTGATCATTAGTAAGGCACTCACTTGAAGAATAATCCCGAAAAATGTAATAAATTAGCAAGCGCCATCAAAAAAACAAACGCGCCAAGTCGTTTGACGTTTCAATTTTCACTTTGCATTCCAACCAAAGGCTGAAGAAAACCGAGCGAGAGACGAAGGCAAAAAAGAACAAAGGCTGGCCGTCAACACCACCAGCAGCACAGCCAGCGATGCCAGGAAACTTTCCCTATAAATGCCACTTTTCGTGAGTGTTCGTTTGAACTGTCAGCGCAAATGGCAACACTCGACAGAGTGTTGGAAGAAAAAAGAACTAAGCCGATATTAGAAAAATGGGCGTGGCCCAATGCATTCGCCTCGATTAGAATACCATTGGGAATTTTTTTTTGTTAAATGCTTGGCAAAGAAATAGAATAACTTTTAGTGAAAGTGAAAATAAACAGAAATGTTCACAAAACTTGCTCTACTCGTTGGTGTACTTGGTTTTAGTAAAATTCAAGGGAGACTCTAGATTATCCAGCATCATTCAAACACGACCGCTTATTAGGATTAAAATGGGTAGATTTCCCCTACACAGAAAAAAAAAATCGGGTAAATTTACATCATTAATGATGTACCAAAAGTGCACGTCATTAAAGATGCGAATTTACATCAAATTCATCTGAAATTTAAATGCCATCCGATGTAAATTTATCGAACAAAAAGTGTCTCAAGAACATGTAAATTTCCGATGAAACTAACGTAAATTTACCAAAGTCAAAAAATTTTTTTGCTCCGTTGAATCTAGAATCTGATGTAAATTTCGAAAGCCTTTGTACATCGTAGTTCAGAAAGAGTAAATTTAAACTTCATTTTTGATCAAATTAGGTTGTCTAAATTGATTTGCAGTTAAATTATTCTTTCTGTACCGTGATCCAAAAACAAACATTTTCAAAATCACACCAAATCATAGATTTAACGGAGCAACGTACAAAAGGGGGTTAGCCGTGGGGTTAGCCGATACTTAAAGTTTTTTTTAATGAGGAAGTGATAATTACAATGCGGAATGTACTCACCTGAACATAAATAGTTATGCTTTGCGCAAGAAACCTCATGAACGGCGGGAGGTTAGCAGAAGGTCCTCGGATTTGAACGATACTCTTGTCGTTGGTGACTGTCTTGGTCTGCTTCCTAGTGAACTTAATCAGCTGGTAATGACGCAGCTGACCAGAACCCAGTGAAGTGTTGAGGGACTTCGTTAACACTGACGGCTGCCCAACGGTAGCGCTTGCTTCCTTGACTAGTGAAAAGCATTCTGCCAGTCTGAGCAGAACAGTAGTTTGCCCTGGGGAGAAACGCGAGACGATTAAATCGAGAGAACATATTTAAGATGAATTCGATACTTACATCCCGAAGACATTTGCAAACACACTCGGTACACTTTTAAAAATCAACAAACGTTGAGCTGGATCGTTGATAAATTACAGCATTTGATGTGTTGCTTCTGCTCCACTGCTGTCTTTGGTCTTGTCCAGCTTGGCCGGCGAGTTTTAACTGACCAATTCCGTCTTCAACGGATTTAAAGACACCCCAAGGACAACAGCGATCTACGCATCCAGAAAAACAAACAAACAATTAAAGCAAAACATTACAATCTATGGACAAAGATTGTTGTTACCGTGGTCCGGACACTGTGTTGTGTCCTGACTAGTTCCACCAAGCATTTCTCCATCTCGCCAACACGTCAGGCACTTTACATTTTTTGACTCGATTCCTTTCCTTGAACGCCTGCAGCAGCACCGATTCCGTATCGGTCACCGTTCAATTTTTTCGAAAAATTCTTATTCGGGAGTAATTTTGACTTGACCGACTTTTAAAACTGTTTGTTGTGACGTTTCTCGTTTCCAGGGATGCCAGATTTTTGGGTATGCCTGCCTAAATTTTCAGAAACGGGTGATTCGACGAAAACATGTACGCATCCTGGTGGCGAGTAGGAACACTTTTGTTACGAAATCCCACGTTAGAGGAAGGCCATGCCCCGGGGGGCGTAGTGCCAATAGTTTCGTTTTTTCGATAAAAATACGATTAAAACTCATTTCTGATAACTTTTTTTTTTCATTATAATGTAAAAAACTAAATTGGGTCCTAAAATGAAGCTTAGATTGCTGATATTATTGTTTACAGCGATAAAGCTTATTTTTCTGAGTACAATGACCCTTTGTACGAGCACAAAGAGTTTAAAATGGATTTTTAAATCAATTTTGAAAAATTAACCTCGCGGTCCTTCTTGACAGAAAAGCTCCTACTTGACAGCTCGTTCCAAGGGGAGCATAGTTGATCCATCGAAAAAATGTTGTCTTGTCAAAAAAAATTTTTGCATTAAAATGAAAAAAAGTGATCAGAAATGGTTTTTAATCGTGTTTTTCACCGTTGTACATAAAAATTAACATAGGACTTTAGTACCCAATTGACAAAGCAAATTTATTTTCAATGGATCAACTATGGTCCCCTTGGAACAAGCTGTCAAGTAGAACCTTTTCTGACAAGAAGTGCCGAAAAGTTATTTTTTAAATTGATTTTAGAATCCATATTAAATTCTTTGCGATCGAACAAAGGGTCATTGTACTCAGAAAAATTAGCTTTATCGTTGTGACCAATTATCACAAATTTAGGCTAAATTTTAGGACCCAATAATAAACCAAATTATTAGAGTCATATCAAAGCGTAATGCAAATAGTTTTCCTCTAAATTCATCAGCTTCAAAAAACCATATTTTGACTCGCCGTTATAACTTTGAAATTTACGTAAAGAGATTGTTTCGGCTTGCAGTCGCAGTAAAACGCGTCGATTTATATTTTGTCGTCGCCAACGTTTCGGTCCTTGGTTGGGACCTTCTTCAGGGCCTATATTATTATTAATTATTTATTTAAAAACCAATACATTTGGCAAACCGAAAGTCCTACTCACTTGACAATAATCAACGTTGTCCAGTATCGTTGATTAAACGGAGGAATTGTTATAGGTTGGGGGGGCACAACGGTTGTTTGCAGTTCAAACATTAAGATCGTACAGGTAAAGGCCAAATTATCACTTAATGCATGCAAAAATCGAACGTACGAGCACTTGGGTGTAAACATTTGGGAAAACTGATACTATTGGTTGGGCAGTGGGGTTGGGGTAGTGTGTAGTGGTGTGAGGGGGGACTGGGCCAGGTTGGCGGTAGTATTAGTGTTAGGAGGTCTCCTCCTGCTGGACCCGACCATGGACAGGCAGTTGGCGTATGCACAACTCAGTCCATCGGTGTCCGTACGGCGGTTGACCGTGTTGGATGTAGTGGTGATGTGGCACATCTCGAGTACGGGAAGTGCGGACGTCTTGTAGCTATGGTCGATGATGTGTGGTTGTTTCAGATTGAAACGGTGCTGGTGTAGAATGCAGTGTTCGATCAACGCGGTCTTTTCCCGCAGCTGTTGAACCTTCAAATCCGAGTATTGGTACCCTTCTAGCAGCTTCTTGTCCAGGGCGTTGATGTAGGACTGGTGTCCGTACATACGCCGGCGCAGGTTGTTGGTGGTCATCCCAATGTAGCACTGCTCACAGTTCTGACATTGTATCTGATAGATCACGTTGTGTTTTTGTAGGTGTGGTACAGGGTCCTTCACAGAGCTGTGAAGCTGCTTGATTGTGTGTCTGGATTTGGTAGCGACCATGGTATGGGGAATGTTGTGTGTAATGATGCGTTTCAGGGTTGTTGAGAGACCAGGGATTAGTGGTATGGAACGGTAGACTGCTAGGGGGTCTTCCGTCCGTGTAGGTGTACTCTGGATGGGTTGGTGAAGCATCCTCTTCACCAAGTGTGTAGGGTAGTCGTTGCGTCGCAAATGTTGTAGTATCAGCTGATTTTGTTGGGCCACGTTGGTAGCCGTACTGAACGTGCGCACACGATCTATAAAGTTGGACACTACGCCGAGTTTCTGGTCCAGCGGATGCATGGAGTGAAAGTTAAGTAGTCGGCCTGAGGATATGGGCTTAGCATACCACTCGGTAGTAAGCGTGTTGTCCGGGTTGCGTATGACTAGTAGATCCAGGAAAGGTAGTTTACCCTCTTTTTCTACTTCACACGTAAACTGTAGGTGTGGGTCGTATTGGTTGAATACGTCGTCGACCTGGTCCCTGTGTAGTATCAGGAACAGATCATCAACGTACTTGCGTATGTGGTCCACTGGTATCTTCGCTGTTGTGGTGGCAACCAACAGAAGGGTCTCTGTGGTGATATCTGCCAGTATTGGTGAGAGTGGACTCCCCATAGCTGTGCCTAGCAATTGTGTATAGAAGTTGTTTTGAAAACAGAAATACGAAGAGTCGATCAGGAACTCCACGATCTCCAAGAAGATGTCCAGACTGATGTTGGTGTGCGGGGATATTTCTGGCCAGCTCATTATTATATCGTGGGTGACCAAATACTTAGGGATATTAGTAAACAACGACACCACGTCGAAAGAGACGATGATGTGGTCCGGTGGTACAGATGTGTTGTTGACGTATTGGCAAAATGTTCTGGAGTCTTTGACGTTGAAAATGCTGGTAAATCCCCGTTGCAGTATGGACGAGACGAACTTGGCCATGTGGTAGGTGGGAGATGTGACGTTAGGCACTACTGGACGTAGCGGCAGGTTGGGCTTGTGGGCTTTTGGTTGACCATAAATCCGTGGGCAGATGGCATTGTAGCTGGTGAGCTGCAGTTTGGTACGGGTGTCGATCAGCTTAAGATCGAACAGACGCTTGGCTATGTCATTGTTGTGGGTTTGGATTCTCGATGTGGGATCGTTCTTGACGGGTCGGTACACGCTAGTGTCCGTGACCAACTGTAGGAGTTTGTTGTTGTAGTCTTCTTTGTACATTATCACAGTCCTGTTCCCTTTGTCAGCTTCGGTAATGATAATGTCGGGGTTGGTTTTGGTGAACCGTCTGGTTACCAAGACAGATCGGGAACAAAATTTGTCCAGCGCGGTAGTGTTGGTGATAGCCGGGCGTTTGTTGATGTGGTTTTGCATAACGTTGATAATTTGGCATCTTGTACGTTCCCGCACGGTTCTGTCCTCCTGCCTGGTCAAGATGTTTTCCAAATCTGCGATCAGGTGGAAATAAGGGATGTCCCTAGGCTCTGTGTACGGTAGAGCGAACTTAGGTCCCAGACTTAGCAGGATGTTGGTTTCCGGGGGAATTTGCTTGTTGGTGGCGTTGAAAATGGCCTTCTCGTTGAGAGATGGTGTTGTGGTAGTCTCCTCGACGGTGTCGTTCAGCATACGGTGGAATTTCCTGTGGGTTTGTTGTGTCTTCCGTTGGAAATTCTTGTAAAAAGCAAACTCTTGTGTGAAGAGGTACTGTTTGTAGGTCTCGGCAGGGGTGCTGTCCATGATTTGTCGCTTTAGTTGATCTATTGCTGCCCGAAGCTGTTGGATTTGGTAGAACGTGTCTTGGATTTCGATGTTGAGTATGGCTTTTTGTAAGCGTGTGAGTGTCCGGGACAGTTTCTTATGGAGTGGACTTCGTTTAGCCAAAAGTTCGTGGGCACATTTGAGAGAATGGATGATGTGTACAGGCATCAAACCATCTCTCCGGCATCTGATGAGGAAGTCCTTTCGACTCAACATGTTGCCCAGCTTAGTGTAACTGCTGGCATAGGATTTGAACAGTTCGAGTGCCGTTTGCCCATGTAATTGACCTACTCGTGCGTAAAATGAATGTTGTGCATTTGGTGCCATGCTAGATGCAAATATGGATTTACGACTGATGGTTGGAACGTAAAGAGATTGTTTCGGCTTGCAGTCGCAGTAAAACGCGTCGATTTATATTTTGTCGTCGCCAACGTTTCGGTCCTTGGTTGGGACCTTCTTCAGGGCCTATATTATTATTAATTATTTATTTAAAAACCAATACATTTGGCAAACCGAAAGTCCTACTCACTTGACAATAATCAACGTTGTCCAGTATCGTTGATTAAACGGAGGAATTGTTATAGGTTGGGGGGGCACAACGGTTGTTTGCAGTTCAAACACTGCCCAACCAATAGTATCAGTTTTCCCAAATGTTTACACCCAAGTGCTCGTACGTTCGATTTTTGCATGCATTAAGTGATAATTTGGCCTTTACCTGTACGATCTTAATGTTTGAACTGCAAACAACCGTTGTGCCCCCCCAACCTATAACAATTCCTCCGTTTAATCAACGATACTGGACAACGTTGATTATTGTCAAGTGAGTAGGACTTTCGGTTTGCCAAATGTATTGGTTTTTAAATAAATAATTAATAATAATATAGGCCCTGAAGAAGGTCCCAACCAAGGACCGAAACGTTGGCGACGACAAAATATAAATCGACGCGTTTTACTGCGACTGCAAGCCGAAACAATCTCTTTACGTTCCAACCATCAGTCGTAAATCCATATTTGAAATTTACTTTTCTAAGAATTTTGTCTCGTTTATCACTGATGTGATTGACCCACCCTGATTAGCTTGTCAACAACGGTTAGTTAGTTAATATTACATTCAATTTAAAATTTGATTATCTTTAACACTAATAGAAAAGGTGCAACTTAAAATATGTATTTGATTGATTTTGTGGCATCGTACGTATTGCTTAGCATCTATAAAAGCAGAAAATATTAAAAATTATTCTCTCAAACCATTTTAAAATACGTAAGAGTCAAAATTAACTTACTCTAATGCTTTTTATTCTGTTAAAATAAAGAGGAAGGAAAATCCTTAAATATCTAGTAGTCTCTTTTGGGATTTTTTATGTTCCAATAAGGCTGGTACAAAGTTGGCCCGAAAAATCAGGGGGCAAAAAATATTTTTCCAAAAAACTTCAAAATTTCAATGGAAATTTAGTATGTTTGGGTTGATTTAATCATCTTTTGAATTTATGAAAATTGTCGACGCAAAATGTTTTGTTTTCGCTAGAATTTTTGTCATCGTCAAATCTTTAAAATGAATGATTGCAAAACAACGGCACTAGTTTAAAATGCATTTTAAAACACTGTTTCCATGCAAATGTTGAAACTATGGCTTGTTCGTTTTCGTTTTCGTTTTACGGAGCAAGGTGGGGGACGCGGCCTCAAGTCAGTCCAAGTCCGGTTTCTTGTGGAAAAAAGGGTTGTGGCCGAACTAGTATTGCATACCAAATGAACACCACCGGAAGATATAGGGGATCGGGAGGGGGGAGGTGAAAGAAAATTAGTGTTGATGTGAGTAGTAAGAATTTGGATGATTTGAGCAGTTACGGTAATCTAAGTTTAACACTGAATAAAGAAAATCTGAAATTGTGATTCAAAGTAAGAAGGCCCGGAATAAATTTAATTATTAGTTAATTAAATAAGAAAATGTATGATGTATTCCAAATTTAAAGGAAATAAAAAATACTAGAGAAAAAAAGATGAAAACTAACTGCCGACCTGTCACGTCCGTCAATAGTCTTGTCGTACATTACAACTAGAAACAGATCTGCCAATGAAATGTTACACTTCGTTCAAATCAACTAATCATTTAAGTCCAATTATTCATCTACGGAAAACTCTCTAACTTTAATCAACAACCTAAACTAAACTGTCTGAAAGTAAATTTAATCTCAAATCCCCGAATGTTTTATTATAACGCCAAATAAGGTAAAGGATCTTGTTTTTAAACCAGTCTTGCCGCTTCCAAAAACCAATAAACATAAATGAACAGTTCATAAGTTGAACACTAGTAATTAAGACGACTATTTCATGCCATTCATTTCATTAGGGCATAGAGCTTTGCAAACAAGAGTGCATCTCTATTATACCTTAAACTGTCATTTGAGTGAAGGAGACACACTCCTGTTCACAAAACCCATGCGCCCTTTTGAAATGTTAGGCTCCATTTGATCGTCAAGGCTCCAGTAGACCCTCGATTCGCAACAATGGTCGATACTGTAGAGTCGCAACCGGGACTCCTTGAGACACGACGTTCCGGACGCAGCACCATCGCTGCCGATCATTAACCTCCCAACCACCCACTGACCTCATGTCCGCTTCCGTCGTGTCCTGCTCCGGATTCCGCCAACCGGTTCCTGCACAATTCAATCACACTCACACTTCCGCGCCAATCGTTCACTCTCCACTGTTCACAGCGTAAACATAAACACGCGCCTCTTTTCATGCGCTGTCAAAAACCAAGTACACGCTTCAGTAAGGGATAGTCTGTTTCGGGTTATTATTACCCGGTCAATATATTTATATTGTTTACATTATTTTGAAGGACGAAAACCCTACATCCCCATCTTCCTTTAAATAAAACATTTGCTGGATTTGAATTCACTCTCATTGACAATTTCAAATATTTAATCTCTTCATCACTTGCTTCAATAATTTATCATTAGTTAAACTTGAGTTAAACTAAACAAAACCACAGCAAAGTACACATCCGTTTCAACCAGTTATCTAGCGATCCCAAACTTATTTACTGCTTAGTAAACAAGTTTGATGATTCAACATTCAAGGCAAAACAAATCAACGTCCTTATCAACTGCCACAATTACTTGCCGGAATGCAACCATTTATTTTCAAAACAAATTACAATTCAAATCGTCTTCAGTTATTTCCTACACAAGTGAAAATAAACATATGTTTTTTAAGTAACACTCAATCTCCCTCAACACATTTGAAACAGTGATGTTCATTAGTTCACCAGCTATGTTCTTCATCCGCTCTCCCACTTCACTTTTGAATAATTTTGAAAACAGTTAGTATACTTCACTGAACCTCAAACCATTCGTATGACCAATATGCAATATTAATAAATACATTCTCACGATTTCTCTACACTTCAAGCTATCAAAACATTAAATCACGTTCTATCCCAATTTTTTTTTAGTCAATGCTCCAATTTCGTCATGAGAATAATTCTGAGAATTTTGAACCCAATATAAGATGACACACAGATTTATCTGTTTAAGCTGCAATGGATTTAAGTCATCATATTACATATGAAACGAAACTATTGGCACTACGCCCCCCGGGGCATGGCCTTCCTCTAACGTGGGATTTCTGCTCCAGCGCCTCTGACGAGACAGGAGAAACCGGGACCGACGTTTTACTTCACCATCCGATAGAAGCTCAGTGGATAAGGCGGGAATCGAACCCGCGTCTCATAGCATCATCGGGATCGGCAGCCGAAGCCGCTACCCCTGCGCCACGAGACCCACCCGATATTACATATATAACATACCAATGGAATGTGCTAAACATCCTACTTTATTTGAATTGCTTTAAAATAAAATATCTATTTTTTTATCGATCCCGGAGTTAATTCAAAAATTTTAAAAAAAAAAAAAAAAAAAAAAAAAAAAAAAAAAAAAAAAAAAAAAAAAAAAAAAAAAAAAAAAAAAAAAAAAAAAAAAAAAAAAAAAAAAATAATAAATCATTAATTTATTATCAACACAACAAACCCTGAAAACCATTTTTAAAATTTTACTAGCGCATTTACCAAAAATTGCATTAGTAGTTAGACTGTTCTTTTATTCTTTATCATTTCATAACTACATTGAATTCAACAACTCATATTTTATGTATATCTCATTTGGGCCATGTTTTTATCTTTTCTCTGTTTTGAAATTCTGGTCAATCACTTTGATATGAAATCTCAACATTTATTATCTGAATAAATTTCAAAATCGTACATATTCATAAATTTGATTATTTTCAGTTCAAATAACTAGCTAGATCACTTTTGTTATCACTCATAAACTTACGACCATTGGATTGAAAATTTAGTCGATAACTCATTCCGTACCGAAGAAGAGAACTTTACTGTTCCGAGCTAAACAGCAATTACTTTGGTTATATCATTTTCGCTAAAATGCAATATCGAAAAAGATTTCATAATCATCATAATATCAGGAGTGATTAGCCTTTTAACAATTATTTTATAAAACTGAGATGATAACTAACTTTTGAACGGTTATTGAAGTTCACCAATCCTTCAATTACATCATAGAACAAATAACACTTTAATTTATTTACTACTATACAAGACCTCTCATCTCGACTTTCGATCTGAACCTGAATAAGTCCGATGTTTATAAACACGTTACTTTAGCCATTCAAAACAAATGCATCAGTACTCTCGTATTTCAACTGTTCTCAATCTTGTATATTTTACATGTAGTATTTTACTTATTCAAGAACACAATCAATGTTTTCGAACCTTATGCAGCCTTTCTGTATACTAGTATTTGAATCAGTAAATTGTCATGTCTATAAACATTATCATTTTTATAATGTTTAATAAGTATCAATAAAACAACACAATACTTTTTTTTCAATTACGTTTACATTTAAAGTTCATCATCTCGGTACGAGAATCGAACTCACGACCTCTGGATTAGAAACCCAGCACGCCGCTAGTCGAAACCCATCCCCTACCGGTCAGTATTCCCAGTGAGCATATTTACTCTCTTAAGGGATCTGACTGTCAGTGGCCATAAACTTAAAAATGTTAAAAAAAATGAAAACTCTTAGATCCATACAATTTTTAACTGTCATAATTCTACGTTTCTCAAAACATAATTCAGTGTACTAATACACTATGCTTTCACATATCACAGAAAAAAATACAAAACCAACAAGTAACACAAACCACTTGAATAATTAAATATTGAAAACATCATTCATTCAAAGTTCTCTTTTTTTACGCCGAACATTTATTTTTAATCGACTCGTTCAGACAAACATTTAACAACTTCAATTGAAAAATTACAATCCATCGCGTGATCCATCGTTACCTAACATTTTAGCAATTCTGAATCTGGAAAACATTTTGATACTTTGAATCCTAGCTATATCTAAATGTTAATAAAACATTTAGATCAGTGACTTAGAGTAGGCTCAAAACATTAGGAATGTAAAAAACTCACTAAATCATCTGCATTACAACCTTCGGTGGTCTCTGCTGCAAACCTTTAACTCAAATCTGCTATGCACTTCGAACCCATCAACCTGTGGATCACCTTCGGTCTACCTTTGGACTGTTCGTCCAACACTTGCCAACCTCTCATCTCTTTCCTTTTCTTTCATCTGGCTTGCTTTCATATGTTGCGCCACAATGATAAGAAGAAAAACCTTACTATTGTTTTAAACACCAAACAAAACAAAAAGCACTTTGAAAACTTGAAACAATTATGTTTTGAATGGTTCACAAATATTTCCTGGTGGGATTTTTAATCATAACGATCTTTGTCAAAATATTTTACATATCCAAACAAGAAAGAGTAGAATCATTTTCATCATAGCCTTTTTCAAATTCAAACTCCTTTAACCAAATATCGTCTAATCAATATTGCAGTAAAGTGATTTAAACTGCAGCATGCGTTTTGTTCTTGTCATATTTCCAACCACATTCGACCACTAGTCTCAAATGTTTAGTCTTCAAGTCTTTGCACATTAAAATTTGATCACCGTTTGGCTCTCAAACCAAAGCAAACCTTTTCTGCCAAATATATGAAACACTGTCAATGAATTTGACTCGGAAATCTTTCAGTTACATTTTGTCCTCAAACTCCGTCCGTTGCCTCGATTATACACCTATCGAGAAATCACTTTTACTTTTGAATACTTCAGATTTGACTAGGAAACATCTTTTAAATACAACAACGTACTGGGAATCAATTCGTACAAATTCAATTCCTTTGACTCTTGTCAAACATTTAGCTCTTTTAAATAAATTAAGGTGCCTCTTAACTCGGACAATCAAAAGACATATGACATCTCTGCAATAGTTATATTACTGTAGAGCCTTCTAGTTTCTCCACGATATCAAAATTTAGCCCCCAAGCCAAATCACTGATATTTAGATCTCCCAAGATCTAGCAAATCTTTATAGATTGAAACCGCTAGCCAACATTGAGTAATTTAAGAGTCACATCATTGAACTCCAGAGCCCTCTAGCTCATGCAAACTTTCAATCGTTTGGCCCTAGCCAAATCACTCAAATCCAGAGGCCCCTAGCTCTTGCAAACTTATGATCATTTGCCCCCCTAGCACATCATTCTACTCCAGAGTCCCCTAGCTCTAGCAAACACTATATAATTTGGCCCCTAACCAAATCACTCAAATCCAGAGCCCCTTAGCTCTTGCAAACTTTTGATCATTTGGCCCCTCTAGCCATATCATTCGACTCCAGAGCCCCCTGTCTCTTGCAAACTTTAAATCATTTGGTCCCCTAGCCAAATCATTCAACTCCAGAGCCCCCTAGCTCTTGCAAACTTTAAATCATTTGGCCCCCTAGCCAAATCATTCAACTCCAGAGCCCCCTAGCACTTGCAAACATTTGATCATTTGGCCCCCTAGCCAAATCATTCAACTCCAGAGCCCCCTAGCTCTTGCAAACTTTAAATCATTTGGCCCCCTAGCCAAATCATTCAACTCCAGAGCCCCCTAGCTCTTGCAAACATTAAATCATTTGGCCCCCTAGCCAAATCATTCAACTCCAGAGCCCCCTAGCTCTTGCAAATTTTGAATCATTTGGCCCCCAAGCCAAAATCATTCAACTCTAGAGCCCCCTAGCTCTTGCAAACATTTGATCATTTGGCTCCCTAGCCAAATTCAATTTTGAGCCCCCTAGCTTTTGCTAAGTTTTTTTTTATCATTTGGCCCCCTAGCCAAATTCATCTCCAGAGCCCGACCAAAATATTCGATCCATGATTCTTCCAGCTCAGCACATCTTCTACTGCAGTAAGGCCCTCTAGCCAAACTGTCAAGAATCAAATCATAAACAACGACAAGCCCTCCGGGAAAACAATCAACCATTTTACTTTGACTTTCGCTTCCACTTTCAATAATTTCTACTATTTTCTTCTCATAAACAATCTTGCCAGAAACCACACTCGCTTCACCACTTCAATACCAGAATCAAATTATCAATTATACAATTACCACACAATCGCTCGTTTATAATTTGACGACACCCGGAACCTGGTCCATTGTCCTCTTCTTTTCCCTCTGATAAAAAAAACGTTCCATCCCATCCTCGTCGCCAGATGTAGAGTCGCAACCGGGACTCCTTGAGACACGACGTTCCGGACGCAGCACCATCGCTGCCGATCATTAACCTCCCAACCATCCACTGACCTCATGTCCGCTTCCGTCGTGTCCTGCTCCGGATTCCGCCAACCGGTTCCTGCACAATTCAATCACACTCACACTTCCGCGCCAATCGTTCACTCTCCACTGTTCACAGCGTAAACATAAACACGCGCCTCTTTTCATGCGCTGTCAAAAACCAAGTACACGCTTCAGTAAGGGATAGTCTGTTTCGGGTTATTATTACCCGGTCAATATATTTATATTGTTTACATTATTTTGAAGGACGAAAACCCTACAGATACAACCATAATCCGAAAACCGTTAGTTCAACAGATTAACGAATTTTGTCCGATATCATCGCACTATTGATTGACCGAGACTCTATGGAAATTTTGACATATCAAAATGCTACGTAATATTACTGCGGGCGTTAATAATTAGAATTTGTAGGCGTTGGTATGACCGCATAAAAATGGTCGCATGACAGCCGCATGACAGTTAAACTAACTGAACTGAAACTGAAACGGTACAGCAAGCATTGATAATCTTCATCATTCAAATATAGTTGTCTTCAGCTGCTGTCATTTTGAGGAAAATTGCGATTCTAAACCTCACAAGGTGATAATTTTTTATTTAAATATTAAAAAGTAAATTTGAACACAAATCAATTGTCTTTTTAGACATGGCGCATGCTCGGCAGGAAGTGCTTCACAAGCACGCTTCCCCCAACACGATTCTCCATTGCATTTACGGCTTTTACTACTTAAAACTAAGTAAAACTCAACTGGCCAAAATTTATTGCAAGCACCCATCTACGATTTCAAACTGGATTGAAAAGTACGACGAAAACGAGCTTTGCTCGAGGAAGGAAAGGGAGCAGGTGTATATAAAATTTTCACCGTCCGAAAGGTCATATTTGATCGACCTTTACAAGTCTTGTCCTGTTCTTCTTCTGGACGAGGCGAAACAACGGTTCCAGCTCAAGTTCGGCAAGCAAATAAGCATTACAACCATCAATCGCATATTGCATGCCGAAGGATACAGCTGGAAAGTTCTGGAGCGTCGAGCGGTGCAGTTGCGGACTCAAGATGTATGCCGGTATCAAGCTGAACTATCTGTTCTAATGTGGGACATTCATAATTTGGTGTTTCTTGATGAGTTTGCTGTTGACAACCGAGGAATATTAAGGACCAAGGGGTACGCTCCTATTGGTGAGCGGATCGTGTTCCGAGGCGAGTTTACTCGCCGCCCAAGAGTTTCAATGCTGAGTTTTCTGGGCGTTAACGGATTGCTCGAGTCGTTTTCCGTGGAAGGTACCTTCACTAGGGTAAAGTTTTTCGAGTGTGTGAGAGCGTTTGCTACATCGGGCCGCGTGATGCAACATCCAGGAGTCTACTCGATCTGGATCCTCGACGGTGCGAGGATCCATTGTCACCATGCGATCATCGAGTACCTGCGATCAATTGGAGTAATCGCGATTTTCTTGCCAGCCTACGCACCATTCTACAACCCGATCGAGCTAGTGTTCGGGTATCTGAAGCGGTACCTTAAACGTACCTACGTTGAAAATAGCTCTGAAGATCTCCTAGTGGTGATTGCAAAGGCGTTGAAACAGTGGAAAAATAGAGATTGCTCCAAGATCTTCAGGAAATGTGGATATTTTTCGGGGGGTCTCTTTGATCCAAGTGTGGGTTTTAATAAAGCTTGTAAGGTTTAGCATTAGTTTTTATTGTACTGATTCATGAAGTAAATGTTGAAATGAAGTTTAATACTCGGATATAATGTAGAAACAAGTTTATGCATGTTGATCATCATTGCTGTCGGTTACGCCACGAGCTAGCTCTTCAGAAAAACTGGTTTCCCGTGCAGACACGGTCCTTTTCATCGCGTTGATCATCGCTTCGTGTTCAGTCAGCTTCTCCCGCATGTGGGCTAATCTTTGACCCTGCAGGCTGGCAAGGTTCAGCAGCTGCTGATGATCGGATTCCATCTGTTCGATGTTGGTTCTGTAAGAAGCAATTACAGTTGAGGCCACCTGAAGATCGAGCCGACCTTTTTCTAGCAGAGTTTCGCTGTGAACTGGCACCGTAGAAAATAGTTCCACCATGTGTGTTGGTGGGGAGTTGTCGATCAAAGCTGCTCGATTTTCTGAAGGCATGGTACAGATGTAGTTGGCCCAGCACAACCAGACGATATCATTGGCACAGAGGTACCTGCCATGCCGTTCCTTCAGCTCAGATTTCACAGCGTTGACCGATGAAATCGCTTCAGCACCCGCACGATCCTTTAGAATTGGGCTCAACAGCTTTTCTTTCAGCAGAGTCCATCGTTTCTTACTAGTAACCGAAGCACTGTACTTAAAAAGGATAACACACACATCTTTATCCTCCCAGCTTAGCAGTGACTTCGCCTCAATCTTCGAGGGACAAAAGTACCGCTTGCTCATTTTATCGTGGACCTGCATGAAGTTCCAGCACGATTCGTAAGACGGCATGTCTTCCTCCCACGCAACCAATGCAATCGAAGAATCGCTCTCTGCTGCTATTGTGTCATGAATGGTGTCATTGAACACAACTCCACGGTGTACAAATGGAGCGCAATAATCCCAGATTTTACGCAACACGCCATCTGAATCATCTGCTTGAACATCCAAGACACCACATGGATCTGCGCCTTTTTGGTTCTTAAAGTTTTTAATTATCACTTCGCCTTTAAACGTTAAAGGCTTGTCCTTTTGCCTCTTGCTTCCTGACGGCTCGTTCAATGCAGACAACCCATTCTGTAAGTCGTACAACAATGTCAATCGTCAACATTTACCAACTAAAACAGATCAATTACCTTTCTCTTGGACACTGATCTTGGTTTTGAGCCGGAAGCACGTGGTTCGTTTGCGTTGTTCGTCTCTTCACTATTCACCGACTGATCACGCACGAAAAGTTCGTCCACGAGGTACGGAGCAGAATCGGCCTCATCGCATTGATCCAGTAGAAATTCTGGTTCCCCGTAGCTCTACTCGTCTTCCGATGAATCGGATGCTGAGTTCAATGCGTCATATGTGATTAAATCGTCTTCAGGGTATAACATTTTAGCTGTTCAAATGAATAATTATTAGTAACAATAAAACTTATCAATTCTAAACCAAACCTTCGCGTGTACAGCAAATTTCTTTTTGTAAGCAGGAAATAGTCAACTAAATAAGAAAACAGTTGATTAATGACAGATATTTTGATCGGACAGAATATTTAACGGTTGCTATGATCTTATTTTTCAAACAAGCCGCACGTCATGCGGTCATACCACCCTGGCGTTTTGTAAAATCACTGAAATTGATATTATCTAGATACGCGCAATAATATTTTTTTTAAATAAATTTCAAAATCTATTCTATCCTACAATGCCTAGAAGAGGCCTCTGTTTCTGTTGTGAGTAAGCGCTGGTTTCAGAGTTCATTTTTCAATTTAAAAGGGGTGGGAGACGACTAATTTGCTTCATGAACTCCTACTCGGCCTTGGGACCACCTCTTAAGACACTGATGGCTCCTAGCTAGGAATTAAACCTAGACACAGCGTCGAGGCCCGCTTCGCATGGCAAAAATGTTGGCTAGGGGGAAGTGATATTATCACGAAATTTTATTTTAAAGCCAACATTGCTAACGGCGTCGAGGCCCTTACTCATGCCCAAGGCTGTTGAAACTATGGCTTGTTATTTCAATATTTATTTATTTTTTTTGCCTAAGGCTGTTGCAAATATTTTTCAAAGTTTATGTCGCTCCTTCAAAAATAATCTAAAAAATCAGGGGGCAAAAAAATATTTAAAAAAAAACTTCAAAATTTTAATGGAGGTAGAATTATAACCAACTGAAAACAATTTTAAATGCATTTTCCTGTGTTTTCATATTTACATGTCTAGGATCGATCAAAAATATTTTCAGTTTCTGTAAAATTCTAATGTACAGCACCGCAAAAAGTTTTTTTGGGCGAATAAAAAGTTTCTTTAGTACTTGGATATTCTGAAAACTTATGATTGCAAAACAACTGGGCAGGTGTAAATTACTTTTTAAAACACTTTTTTCATACGGAAACGGAATCGACGTAACACCTTATAATGTGGTCCTCTTAAACCTTGCGGTTTCGTCAACGATTCCACAGGTGTGTATCGTTCTTTTTGCGACAAGACTCTGCCTCCCGGGTCTCCTAAGTGTGAAGGTATGGCACGGGGAGAGGGCACCGAAAACCTATATTTACACGCCTCGGGATTCGAACCAGCGACCTCTGGATTGTGAGTCCAGTGCGCGGTCCGATTGATCCACACAGACACTTTTTTCATTCAATTGTTAATACCATGGACCCCCACCCCCCCACGGGTTTTCCTAAGAAACGTTGTTGGCATGAATTGTGCGAGAAATATTGCAGAAACTCTTGGATTGTTCAGTTATACAGTCCAGACTCGATTATCTGAAGGCCTTGGAAAAATTTCACTTTCATTTCACTTTTTATCTTTGTCTTATTTTAAATTGTCGAGCTTAAACTAAACTACCCTAAAGTGATTTAGAATTTTTAAATCCAAGACAGCGGCCAAAATGGCGGTGATGAAATATTAAAAAAGTGCATTTTTGAATTAAAAAAATCATAATCGAAAATGTTTTGGGGACGCAGAACTTGAAACTGATGATAAAAGTAAGAAAAAAAATACGAATGTTCTTGATTCGATTATCCGAAGTCCCATACAAACCTTCGGATAATCGAACTTCGGAAAATCTAGGCTTCGAATAATCGAGTCTGGACTGCATCTAAAATAACAAAAACAAAAACAGGTGATCAGAAATGTTTTTTAATCGTGTTTTTTACCGTTGTACATAAAAAATTACATAGGGCTTTAGGACCCTATTACAACATTTGTTTTGTTCTACTACTCAACACTACCCTGTTTGAAAAATGTCGCACGTCGTACGAGTTGTCGCACGGTTTTGATTTTACCGTTTCGATATCGATTGGTCGAAAAAACGACAAACGTACGACAAACACTCGACATGCCCGACATTGTTTTTTCTATCGATTTTCCTTCAATTTGACGTCACGATTTTCGTCGACGCAAGAGTTTGACAGTTCTCTTCAGTTGGACTTGTTTGAACATGATTGCTGTTGAGCTTCGCAAGGATTTTGGCCGGTTGATAGGTGAGTTGTGTTATTTTTTCTGCTGGAAAGATTCAGCGGCCGAATCATAGTGTCATTTGTTCCAGGTTTCCTGATTTCGGTTATCGTGGTGGTGGAGGCGAAGGAGGATGGGAAATAGAGATAACCCGGCGGCCATGCCGGAAGACGGGATGGGAAGGAACCAATCTGCGGTCGAGGAAGCGGATGTTTTATTTTCCACGGGAGGTTGCGGTGCATTCCCAAAAGAGAAAAAGGATTAAATACCAAGTTCTGGTCAAGGGAACATAAATAAGGAAACGGAACTTCCAATTCCCAGAGAGTTGTTCACTGTTCTGGGTGAATGAAAAGGCGGAGGAGGACGGAATAATACGCTCCCGGTGGCGTTTCTGATTCGCCAGAAGTTATTATCAATGGTGAGTTTTGAAATAATAAAAAAAACAGACATTCAGAATTAAAAAAAAATATTTATAAATTCATAAGCTCAAAAATTCAAAAAAAAAACTACAAAAAATATAATTCAAAAATAACAAAATTCAAAAATTAAAAAAAAATATCTGAAAAAAATAAACATAAATCAAATTGAAGTTTTTTTAAAATTAATTTTTTTTTAATTTCTAGAATAAATAAAATTTTAAAAAATCTATGATTTAAAAAAATATAAAATCCAAAAAAAATACATTTCTTACACGTTTTAAAATTTTAAGACTGCTGTTTTTTTTTTCAAAATTTCTGAATTATAAAATTTATTAATTACTAAATTATAAAATTATAAAATTATAAAATTATAAAATTATAAAATTATAAAATTATAAAATTATAAAATTATAAAATTATAAAATTATAAAATTATAAAATTATAAAATTATAAAATTATAAAATTATAAAATTATAAAATTATAAAATTATAAAATTATAAAATTATAAAATTATAAAATTATAAAATTATAAAATTATAAAATTATAAAATTATAAAATTATAAAATTATAAAATTATAAAATTATAAAATTATAAAATTATAAAATTATAAAATTATAAAATTATAAAATTATAAAATTATAAAATTATAAAATTATAAAATTATAAAATTATAAAAATATAAAATTATAAAATTATAAAATTATAAAATTATAAAATTATAAAATTATAAAATTATAAAATTATAAAATTATAAAATTATAAAATTATAAAATTATAAAATTATAAAATTATAAAATTATAAAATTATAAAATTATAAAATTATAAAATTATAAAATTATAAAATTATAAAATTATAAAATTATAAAATTATAAAATTATAAAATTATAAAATTATAAAATTATAAAATTATAAAATTATAAAATTATAAAATTATAAAATTATAAAATTATAAAATTATAAAATTATAAAATTATAAAATTATAAAATTATAAAATTATAAAATTATAAAATTATAAAATTATAAAATTATAAAATTATAAAATTATAAAATTATAAAATTATAAAATTATAAAATTATAAAATTATAAAATTATAAAATTATAAAATTATAAAATTATAAAATTATAAAATTATAAAATTATAAAATTATAAAATTATAAAATTATGAAATTATAAAATCATAAAATTATAAAATTTTAAAATTTAAATTTTTTGTAATTTAAAAATTTATAATTTTTGTAATTTAATAATTTTAAAATTTTTGTAATTTAATAATTTTAAAATTGTGGAATTTTATAATTTAATGATTTTATAATCATAAAATTTTAAATTTATAAAATCATATAATTATAAAATTTTTAAATTATCAAATTCTTGAAATTTAAAATAATGTTTACTTTGAAATTCCTAAATTATGAAATTCTTGAATTTTCAAATAATATTTTTTTTGTATTGTATAATTAAGAAATTTTAAAATAAATAAAAATTAGTAACAATGTTAATTATGAAATTTTTGATTAATTTAATTCTTGATTTGTCAAGTTGTTAATTTATTGAATTGATAAATTATGAAATTGTTAAATTATAAAATCGTCAAATTATTTTTTTAAATGGCTGCATATTTCTAAATTTATACAATTAAAATATTTGAAATCTTCAGCATTCTAAAATTCTATGATTTAAAAATACTTATTTCTAGAATCTTTTATTCGATTAATCTTAAATAAAATTGGGTATTTTTTACCTTGTAATTTTAAAATCTTGTATTTTCCTGTAAGAAAAAACCTCTAAATATGAATGGTTAAACGGAATCACCCTATCTTATTTCAGACATTCGAAAATATTCCTATCTGATCCTGCCGAAAGTCTTGCAAAGTGCGCAAACCCACGTTATCCGTTACTTCAGTGGCCATCAGTCCATCGGACATAAAACAGTGGGGCAGCACCAGGACCGTTTCCAAGTCCAACTTTGATCAGCATCTGCGGCAGCAGCGAGGAGCAACAGTCCATCTTGACCAAGATGCTGCCCCGCCTGCATCGGAAGAAGCGACTCGCAACGGCGCTCGAGAAGATGACTGACGAATTCCTGCCGAGCAACGAGGAGAACTGGAAGACCAACCGGAAGACGACACCAAGATGTACGTGAAGATCCGCGACACAACAAGTATAATGAATTAATTGATTTTTTACTCCGGGGAAAAGTGCAAATTACATTAAAAACAAAACAAATTAAAAATAAACAAATATCTATTTTTTAACTTCAACATAACCTAAACACCTGAAAAAAAGCACACGACAAAGGCACGACAACCTAAATAACAAAACCGTGCGACGTCGGTCGAATGTCGTACGACAATGTCGAACAATTTCGATGATCGATCGCACGACAAATACGACATTTTGGTGCAAAAACGTATGACATTCGTGCGAATGTCGCACGACATTGTCGTGTGACGTCGTACAATTGCACGGACGACAAACGACGGACGTCCGACGGACTTTTCAGTCAGGGTAGGAGTCGCATGGCGTTTGAATTTGTGCCTTACCTTCTCCGAAAATCACATTGGTCTGCTAAGATCCCGTTATGTTCATCAGTCACAGGGGTGCTTACCCGATCCAACTGTCAGATGAGCTCAAGTTTTTTTTTACGAAATCGATGCGGATAGTTTAAAAAAAAACCTTCAACCACTCGTTTAGCCGCTGACGAATTGAACTGTAAGTATTTTAAAAATATTTTAAATTTAAACTTGTGTCCTAAAGAATAAAACAAACTTTCCAGCTTTCCAGACTTTACTCCTGCGAGAATCTTCAAGAGCTCCGGAAATCACACATTTAGTCTGGCAAAGTTGGGAAGTGGATGTTGGAGTCCGGGAAATGGATGCCGCAAGCCGGGAAACTCCGTTCATGAGACCATCAGAGGAACCGGTGCGAATACAACAGGTCTCGAAGAATCTTACGGGTGAGATTGCACTGGAATGACGAAACCGGTTAACTTTAGTCCTGTTCTGCTGCAAGCAATTGACTAAGTTCCATTTTATTTCTGGGAACGACGCAAAACATTAGAATTCCTTCTCGCTTCGCGTTTGTTGTCCTTCCGGAAAATGTCAGCGGAAATGGGAACGGCTTTCTGAACACCGACCGAAAATGTCCCCATTCACGAATCAGATTGTCAATTCAACCGTGTTGGTAATCCGTCGCCATGAATTCAGATTCGCGGACAATTAAACTGTAAACCGGCCGCCGGCAACACAACATTGTTTTGGTTTTGCCTCCTGTCATCTACACAAAAGCAAGCAAAACTTTAGTAATTTCACATTATTTAAACATTTACATTTACCTTTTTTTACATGAGTTTCATAATTTACATGTTTTTCATTCATTCATAGTTGTTATTTTCATCAACAAATTACCCATTTACATCAGATTTATCAATTACATAGAATCTGGTTTTACATGATGGGTGTTTAAATAGCATTCAACCATTTACATTTGATTTCAAACTTAAATGGAGCTAATTTACGTAGAAAACAATGTTTGCGTGTCCGGTAAATTTACACTTTTTTTTCTGTGTATATACGCGCTGGGTCCTTGTCCATTTGACAAGGGTTCGGAAGTTCTAAATAACGTTTGAATCCGATTGGTCCAAACGTTCTTCAGGGCGGGGCTTGTCGACAAAGCTGAAGTACCTCGCGCTCGGCTAGACAGCGTAGAAATGGGTCACCGAAGCTCGGCAGAGCTAACACCTTCCAAATGCCTATGCGAGTTATTTGCATGTATAGAATGAGAGCTAAAAATACATGGAAACAACTCAATTTGTATGAAGCGACCGCGTGGTCCCGTTTGGTTGGTTGCACACACACATAGGCGCAATATCAAAAGTTCTACGAAATAATGTTAAAACATCAAATATGATTTGACTAAATGTCTTAAATTGCCAAAACGTTCTGCTAATTTGAAATCAAGGAATTAGATAATTCAAATTTGTTGATTTACCATACTTGTTCAACCATTGCAAATAGCGATAATTTGTTTACAATCAACGGTCGCTTCTTCAGCTTCACATGTGTTTGCTCTGGACAACAAAGCCATCATTTACACGGAACCACAATGCGGAACCACCTGCCTTAGTCGGTGGCCATGTCTGTTTTCTTCACGGAAGGATGTCTGTCTTCTTTGAGATATCATACGGTTTATGTCCGGAATCAGCTATTTCCAGCGACACACTTTAGTTTCTTTTCAAACTCTTACGCATCAAAATTAGGTTTTCAAATTTTATTCGCTGTTGCGTTATAGAGATATTTCATCGTACGCATGTACCGGGATATCCATATTTTAAAAGTGAGTAACTAAATTATAAAACAATAAAGATTTCATTTTATTACTTTAACTATGTTATATTATTATACTTATTTTTTGTTAATAAGGATTCACGTCTTTTTGAAACATTATTCGCGAATATTATTCTGAATACCACGCTATTTTGCGTATTTCATCGTTATTTAAGAGTCGTTTTCGCGTCTCGCCCAATCCGTGTCGCACCTCTGAATTCCGGAAGAAAGTGAAATGATTTCTGTTTACCCATCCAACCCAGCGACAAACGCCGAGAAAGAAAGAAAGATCGAGACGAGACGACATTTACACAACATTAGGCCAAGTGAATCTTCGAACTTCGAACGATCCGAGGTTTGATTTCACTTTTCATTGGTCATCTTCTTTTTTTTTTTTGATGCGTCTTTTGTCCGGTGAGACGCGATGCTGCGCGACATTGAGAGAAATTTCTCACGGCAATTGACCATTACTGGGTGGTAGCTTTATTTCGAGGATATTGGGCAAGAATTTCGGTATTTGATGGTATAAGGTGAGATTTTACTGTATTGCTATTTTGTTAATATTTTTTTTTTTCATTATAGAATAAGCTTAATGATAATATTTTAAATTTTGTAACAAATTTGTACTCAAACATTTGAAAAAGTGGTAAAATATTTAGTAAGAAAAATATTACACCGTATAAATGCTCAATACTGTTTTGATGTAGAGAATGCTTTGTATAAACATTTTATTTACAGAAATATTATGGACATCGTTTTGGAAAAAAATATGTTGATGGTCAAAACGGTTAAAGCACCGCAAAAAAACCTTAAGAGGCGAACATTCACAAGACATGAAATCACTTTTAGGCGTGAGCTTCATTAGCGAATCCTCGTTGAATGTCTCTCCTCTTCGCGTAAATGAGGCTGCTGAAGAAGCGGTTATTGTTGATGAAGCATGCCCGCGTCAACGACTAACTCCGGGCTCAATCGTGCGCATTCATTCAATGATTTGTTGGGAACTCTCCAAGGTATGTGCATTAATTTGGTCGAGTTCAACCAACGCGTGATTAGGCTGGAAGAAATTGAAAGGGATAAAAATATTTTTTAAGCATCTTATTGATTACCACCAGCTGGGGCGAATCGAGACTAGAGTCTGAATAGGGATAGAAATTTTCAAAGCACCTAAAAATTTCATATTTAGACTCCAATATCCAAATGTGATATTCTGAGTTCAAACATCCGAATATTAGGCAAAAAAATGATAACGGGACATATAAAAATTTTGGTAATTGGTTCTGTATTTTTAAACATTATAACACAATTTAAAAAAAGTATACATTTGAATAGTCTTTTCCCCTAACAACCCAAAAAAAAAAAACAAGTTTGTTTGTTGCTTATTGCGCCTTGATCTTCCCGACGACATGTGTGTGCTCATCTCCCAGCAAACGGCGATTCATCGACGCAACAAAATCGCCTTAAATAGAAGATGCATGGTACACAGAAAAAAATAATGTAAATTTGGAAGCTGTAATTTTTGAAGGTTGAATATTACCTCTTTTATGATGTAATTTTACTTCAATTTAGACTGAAAAAGTGACATTACACCAGAAAAGTGGTAAAATTACACATTTCCAGAGGTAAACTTACACCTTTTTTCTGACATAAAAGATGTACCCCTTCCCAGATGTAATATTACCATGATTTTTTTTTCTGTGTACTTTATGGTTAACTCACTTGACTAGTTTACGGTTTACGGGGCAATTGATTTGGGACCCCGTAAACCCATTCCGGACGGGTCCGGGTGAGGTGTGAACAAATAAACAGTTCTCTGCAAATTTAACAAGATTGATATTTTAATATTTTGGGTTGGGTAAAATTGACAAAAAAAAATTTCACCTAAATGTTTCGCAAAGACATAATCTGCTCAAACCGATAATTTTATCAATATCTGAGCTGAGCTGAGTGATTTTCTAGAATTTCGCATTTCGACTTTTCATCGTATTTTTTGATTTGTATGAAATATTGTCCATGTGTTCTTTATGTTCAAATAAACTCGAGTTCCTAATCGAATAGTACCGAAAGATAATTTTAATAAAGCCATTTTTAGTTTAATTTCTTCATCAAAATTGTTTTTATTTTTTTTTATTTTAAAGATAGTGTCCATCTTTGTTCAACTCTGAAACAATATTTTCGAAAAACTGAGAAAAATCTCTACAATTTGTTTGTTGATTGCTTGATTGTTGATCCTATCTTCGGTTGTTGAGATATGACCTAGCAAAGAATGAATACAGTCGACTCTCTAGTCGTCGATCTTCTTGATCTCAATACTGCTTCATCTACTGATGAATTATTGTACGATCAGTTCTTAACTGGACTCGGTTGCTGGAAACGACCGGCGACTCAACGACCAACGAAATAGGCGGCGGGCCAGATGCGGGCATAAAAATGTCAAAATATCTCTCCCCCTCACTTTGTCTCACCATCCAGCTGCAGCTTTGTTGGCAAACAAACGGAGCACGCGGTCGCATGATGGCGACATCGAGCCAGAATTAGGGGTGATCATGTGATTAAAAATGAAAGTTTTTTCAAGAAAAATAATATTTTTTCGACCGAATAAAACAATTAGTGATAAAAAAGCAAAATTTAAATCCATAATTTTTCTACAAATTGATTTTTTTTCACTCCAACTGGGAACCCCTAGGTCTATCCACGACCGTTTCCAATGACCGTGAGAAGATGCCAGAAAAACCAGCTACGAGCTAAATCCACAATATTCAGTCCTTTCAAACTGCATACTTCGATCCTCTTAATTCCTCGATATTTTCTCTTGCTTGAAGGATCTCTTCTTCAACGGTTCCTTGGATTAGTTTTACTATGAAAATTTCTTCCGGTTGTCAATAATTTCACTTTCTCATGGCTTTCCTGGACATTTTTCTTTGCGAAATGACGCTTTGAAAGATGTTTGACGTTTGTTTGTTTTTGTTTCCTAGACGTTGCCATGATTCTCTCCCATAGCATGATTGTTTTTCAACTCCCTGAAATATTTTCAGATTCTTGAAATCGCGACATACATTTCAATAGGGCCAAATCACATGCCCTTTTGAAATGTTTTGAAATGTGATTTAAAAATCTGAAAATATGTTTTCAATGATTTTTAAAAAAATATTCACAGTACTTTTATTTTTTAACATTGAAAATCTGATCAATATCAAGATATCATCGATTTAAAATTGAGGGCCAGTCGGGTAAAACTCAGAAAAACTATTTTTTGTTGATATTCGAAACGAAACTATTGGCACTACGCCCCCCGGGGCATGGCCTTCCTCTAACGTGGGATTTCTGCTCCAGCGCCTCTGACGAGACAGGAGAAACCGGGACCGACGTTTTACTTCACCATCCGATAGAAGCTCAGTGGATAAGGCGGGAATCGAACCCGCGTCTCATAGCATCATCGGGATCGGCAGCCGAAGCCGCTACCCCTGCGCCACGAGACCCTGTTGATATTCATTTTCTGCTATTACAGTCCAGACTCGATTAACCGAAGGTCTCGGAAAAAACACATCGGATAATCGAACCACGATTTTGTTGTTGTTGTCTTGTTTTTGGTTGTTGAGGTTGATTAAGACCCTAAGCATGCCTTTAAGTTATTAGGAATTTTCAAATAAAAAATTGCGGGGAGGACATACTGAGAAAATTTACATGGTAAAAAAAGGCAATCAATAACTCAAATTCGACTAAAAGGGGGTCGCAGTGACAAGTGACAAAACTGCCTCGATGTCACAATAGGGTCCTAAAATTAACTTTAAGTTCGTGAATTTATTGTTTGCAAAGATAATGTCTATTTTTATCAGCACAATGACACTTTGTACGGTTACAACACGTTCAACATCGATCTTTTATCATTTTTGAAAAACTAACTTCGCGGTCGTTTTTGACAGAAATTATCTTGTTTGACAGCTTGTTCCAAGAAGATCACAGTTAATCCGTGGAAGAATTTATATTATATAATTGTAAATTCGACCATTTCGTCGCCGTCGTGCTAACTTGTCGTACGTGCATTTTGGACCAAATTAAGTTAAGAACGCCATTTTGTGCAGCCTCACCTTTTGACCTTCACAGATCCCCTAAATTTCAATCCTGAGATATTCAATAAATACCGAAAAAACTCCGCGCATTGTTGTCACTTTTCATATGAAAGAAGTTTCAGTTTAGTCGTGCTATCATGACACACCCTGAAAACTGATGTAAGTGCTACAACTGACCAAAGGGATTTCAGGTCAGAACGCGATTGACACAGGTAAGTGCTCGACTACCGTAAACAATTGCAATTATAACTCGGAACCATGGCAACCAAATTCAAATGGATGGTCCATAATTTGCAAAAGCTATTAAAAAACGTCAAACCCGGATCTGTATGGCACATTTTGAAGAGATTCAAAAGACCTTCTAAATGCAACCAAGGGAGTTGAATTTCATCACGTTTTACGTTTTTTTAATAGATGATGATTAAAATTTAATAAACACACGATTTACAGAGATACACCCTGTACCGTGCCAAGTGCCGATTACGGCACGTGCAGCGTTAACTTCCTGCACCGAACAATTTGGGCCTTGTCGTCTGAGAGATTACCAATTATCCGCTGTGACTGAACGGTTGGGAGTCCCCTTTTTTTGGGGGGTGAACAAGTTTGGGCCACAAAGCACCGTTCCCGGGTGGTGTGCCATTATAATTACACATTTGAACACTCGCTGCTGGAGAACATGTCGAACAATCTCGATCTCCGCTTGCTCCGATAGGTTGTCGATTTTGCAATTTCGTCGTGGCACGTAATTTGAAGATTAGCTAGTTTTTCCTCCTGCCCTCCTCCGTTTTGAGGTTAGGTTGGTTTTGGGTTTCTTTCTTGCTGTTCAATGGAGAAATTATAGGTGTGTGTGGTACAATTGGATAGCATAAAAAAAATGATAATGTCTCACTCGGAATGACATGTTTCGATTACGAGGCCAAAGGTGAATGCGGTGTGAAACTTTGCAACTTCGTGCCGATCGCAAATTATGTTGCTTTTTGTCGATTATTTGTTCTATAAATTAATTGCATAAATTTTTGTTTCAACATTAATTAGGAAAAATAAAATATTCAAGTTTGTACTCATGAAATAATCAAGTATATTGGTGGACTTAATATCGACACCATCAAAAATGACAAGCACCAGCATAAGGTGCCTCTCCTGAAGTTGGCCAACACACACGCTATCATCATAAAATTTTGCCCACTATTTTTTGTCATGTCTGATGCGAAGATGTTTTCACCCGATGCGTGCATTCCATCCCTGCGATATTACGTGGACACATCCTCACGCCATTTTTTTAACATATTTCACTCATTAATTTTTTTTCTCTGCCTCACTGCTTGCTGCTCATCTCTTTTCTCACATGACATGCACGTTGTTTATGTGCCAACGTTTTCGTACTTTACCGATTTTTTTTCCTCTCGGCTGTTTTTGTTTGGAGTCAAAATTTTCGCATGGTATTTGTTCACAAAAGTGTTTTTGGTAGTGTTTATTAACTGTCACGTTAGTCGGCGTGCGCATTGCGTGGGCTAATGTGAGGTAAGAAAAAGGTATTTTTTGCGTTGTATCTGTTGTACAGGGATTAAGCCTCGAGAAACTCCCAAATATGATTTTAAAACATTTTTGCTTATTTAAAAAGAAGCCATGTTCCAAATTGTTGTGCCTTAGATTTTGTTAATTAGTTTGATTTTAAATTTTGTTAAAATTTTATGAAAAGTGCAGACAATTTCACATTAATAGCATGTTTGAAAATTGAATCAATAGTTTTCGAAATATCGTCAATCAAAAATTATAGGCTCATTAAGTGAGAATGTTGGAGTTTATTTCAGTTTATTAGAGTTTGAGAACTGTGCACTATATCAAAAGAAATTACAGTTATGTTCAATTCCTAAAATGATTATAGGGTAGGGTAGTCATCAATGAGACACTTTTGGTTTTCAACTTTCAACGATTTTTCTATTTTTTTCATCAGCATGTCTTAATGAGCTTTTAGTTGCATTATCTTTCTTTGAATGTGTTCTATCATTGACCAAAATATGAGATCGATCCGACATCTACAGCCAGAGTTATTCAACTGTCTCATTGTAGACGCACTTGGCAGGAACAATGAGACAGCTGGGGAACAATGAGACACTCTACGAAAATCAACATTTTTCTAGCAAAACATCATGTTTTTGTATTGTTCCATTGCAGGTGACTTGCCTTGAACATTTTAGAGCAATTTTGCCAACATGAAACTTTTAATAACAAAAGTTACACTAAAAATTATTCAAATTTTGTAAAATCCATATATTAATACCAAATAACTTTGTATTTTTGGTTAAATGAAGTTTAAACTCTATAAATAAGCCAAAAATCACTTTTAATTCATGTTTTGAAAGATTTCCATCGATTTTGAAAAGTTTATTGAAGAAAAATCAAAGTGTCTCATTGTTACCCATGGGCTGAAATGAGTGGGGAACAATGAGACAGTCCTGGATTCTGGGTGTATTCTAAATTTTGGCCAAATCTAATGAAAGGACATTGTAGCCCAACTTAATCCCTATGGAACGTCGAAAGACATTTGAAGAAATATTAGTTTTGGTGTAAATGGCAGCCTACGAGCGAAAAAGTATTTTTTGTCCATGATTTACTTTTACACCCCAGAATCAAACATTTATGAATTACTTTTCAAGGGAGCGTCCATTACCAAAGCCACTTATATGGCAGACGTGTATCCAGTAGACACACCTTTCCCCCAAATATGAGCCTGATTGGTTGAAACTACGACTTGTGAGAGCCATTTTATCATTGTTCCCCGTGTCTTATTGATGACTACTCTACCCTACATCTTTAAAAGAATCTGGAAGTTTTTAACGACCATATTTTTGATATTTTCCAAAATCTTTGTTTTTTTTTTAATATTATAGCTCTGGTACCAGATTTCCACTATCCAAATATCAAGTCATTTTTGATCACCCGAAAAAAAATACTTTAACTAAAAAAACATATGAGCAATTCTTCACGAAATCGGCCGATTTAGACCATTTTTAATTTTTGTTTTTTTTTTATTTGGCTCAAACTTTGGTGGGGCCTTCCCTATGACCACAGAAGCTATTTTGCCATACAAGTCTCCATACAATTTTGGCAGCTGTCCATACAAAAATGGTACATAAATATTTAAACAGTTTTTTTTAAATCTATTTTTATTCAAATTTTCTTTTCCATGTACATTAATCAGTTAAAATATTATTGAGTGTCCAATCACAATATTTAAACAGCTGTAACTTTTGAGTGAATGTTGTGATCAATTTGTAGTCTTCGGCAAAGTTGTAGGCATTGTCGAGGATTATTGAGAAAAATAGGTACACGGAAAAAAATCCGATTTTTTATTTGTCATTTTTTTTACAAAAAACTCAAACTCTTAAAAAACGTATTTTTTTTATTTTCGATTTTTGCAAAAAATCGAAATTTTACACCAAAAATAAAATTGACCTAAATTTTTTATGTTAAATTGAATTTGCAATCGAAAAGTACTAAACAGATTTTTTATGAAGGGCTTCGTTTTCAAGGTTTAGTCACCGAAAATTTGATTTTAATGAAATATTTGCAGTTTTTAGATTTTGAAAAATAGTGACCATGAGTAACCATTTCTAAAAATATTTTTTTAAGTTCAGAAAATTTGATGCACATCAATTTCTCTTACTGAATTCAGTTAAATTTACTGAAATTTGCACTACTGAAATTTTCAGTAAATGAAAACTTGCTGAAATTTCATCAAACTTTGGCAACTCCATACAAATTTCAACTGAAGTTCAGCGAAAAACTAACTGAAAATTTCAGAAGTTCAGTTTTCAGAAAATATTAACTGAAAACGAACATCAGAATTTGCTGTGTATGAAATTGTCTAAGAGACATCGAAGATTGGACCTCTGGAAAAAGAAACATGAAGATTGAAGTTTTCCAAGTCTCACTCAAACAATCCACCGTTTTCTAATGTCGATATCTCAGTAACTAATGGTCCGATTTCCGATGTTAAAATTTCATATTCGTGAAATCTGATATTTTTGAAAACAATATTTTGAACTTTTTTAAATCAAGACAAGCATTTCAAATGGGCGTAATATTGAATATTTGGCCCTTTTAAAATGTTAGTCTTGATTCAAAAAATTGTTTTCGAAAAATTATCATGTTCCTGTCAATGTATCATGTTTTAAAATTGAAAATCGGTTACTGAGTTACTGAGATATCGAGATATCTGTGTGTGTATGTGTGTGACCAAAATTCTTACTAAGTTTCTTCAGCACTGGCTTAACCGATTTTGAATTATTTTGAAGTTTTGATAAGTACTTCAAAAGTTATGTATAAAAATGTGTTTTCACAAAGATCCGGATCTCACTTAAATGTATGTAAACAATGTCCGGATCTATCATCCGACCCATCGTTGGTTAGGTAATCGAAAGTCCTTTCCAACGAGTCCACAACATTGAAGATCTGGCAACCCTGCCTCAAGTTATGTCCACTTAAGTGATATTTATGAATTTTGTTGAGGCCTTATCTCATTTAAATGTATGTAAACAATGTCCGGATCCATTATCTAACCCATCGTTGGTTAGGTACTCGAAAGACCTTTCCAACGAGTCCAGAGCATTGAAGATTTATGTACATTTTTGAAGCGGTATCTTGCTTAAATGTGTGTAAACTATGTCCAGATCCACCATTCGACTCATCGTTTGTTTGGTAACCGAAAGACCTTGAAGATCTGGCAACCCGTTCTCGTGTTATGACGACTTAAGTGATAATTGTGAATTTTGTGTGAAATTTGTGTCCAAATGTGTGTGTCCCATCATGTTGCAATCACATCGGTGAATTAAGTTAGATTTTTTCTACAACTTTGCTAGATGTCAGATGTCAGGACAGGTTTGCTAAAAAAAAAATCTGTGCATATTTGTGCAAATGTCAAAAAATCACACAACTTAAATTACGATCTTATTATGTCTACAATATAATTATTTAATTAAAATTTCGAAAAGTCCGTGTACCCAAAAAATTCTTTCACAAGCCCATATGTCTGTAAACACAGACACATTTGTGCATCTTGTGTCCTTGCTTAAGATTCCAAATTAATCAGACAATATCTTCTCAGAATATAGATTTTCGAATTTTCACATGCCCTTTTTGTAAGACCAGCCCGCAACCTTGTAAGGAAAATTGTATAGAAAAACTAATGATGCAGGTTTACTGCTTCCAACTTAGGGAATGCATGGAAAAAGTTCTATTGAATATTATTTTCTAAAAGTTTTATGTATTTTATCAAGTGTCATTTCAAGTCCGATTATTAAAGTGAATCATACCAATTATGATACATAAAGAAAGTCAAGTATTGTTTTAGCTTATTAACGCTGATTTCATGTACCAGGTAATGGTTTTTATTGTTTATTCAAATTTTCCGCAAAATACATAAGACATAATTCTGCAGAAGAATAATTCTATGATAATTGCTCGTGAGTTGTTTAAATTAGTGTGAAATATTTTAACAAAATCAATAGATTTTCGTTTCAACACTGTTCATACCAAGCAATGCATAATCCTTTTAGTTTCATTCCAATGCACAACGTGAATCCGCCGATGGCGTCATCGTGTCCGCGTCATCATATTTGACCCTTTGGCCATCGCCAGCTTCCCTCCCCTCCAGGGCATGACTTAGCCTAGGGCCACAGTTTCGAAGATGACACGCGTGATTTTGGATGCTCCTCTGAGACCAGCAAAGGAATGCAGCACGAAAACCGTTTACGAACACCAACCTGAAAGTGGCTCTTCTTCTGACCATTTCTTCCCAGTCCACGTGAACTAAACTTGATGCCTTCGAAGGTGTGAGCAGCCAGCGCATAACTTTGTATTAGTCTTCTTTAGCTTGTTGGTGTTGCTGCTTTTGGACATTCCGGATGATGGGTGCAAATATGAATCATTACATAATGCACCGGCGATGTTTACCAACACGAGAAAGTGCGATCTCTGGCATCTCTGACGCGCGTCGCCTAATGAAGTTATTATTTGCTCCCGAAGGGTCATGCTGCGTTAGCACGTGTTTGTGTGTACGTGTGAAAAAAAAAAACGTTTGTCGATGACCACCGAGATCAAGGCTGTATATCATAGGTACTCGCGATCTTGCTTTGCATTAGTGTGAGTGCATGGCTCCGTGCCACTAAAACCAAAACAATAACAAAAGAACAATGGACCGTGCCAGGAAAACCAAAACATAAACAATGCCAGTGTCAGTGGAGTGAGAGAGTAGGTAGAAAGGTAGAAAGCCATGCACCGAGATGACCTAACTGTAAGATGTATGTAGAGGCGGAGGTCTCGTCTTATGCAAATCTTGACACTTGGTGATTGATTGGCGATAATAGTTCGTAGTTTAATGGATTTAATTGTGCTTGAAAAAAGTTGATTGATAATGTAATATTTAGATAAAGGCTTTTAAACTGTTGAAGTGGATTTGCAAACAAACAGTATACTCATAGATTACTCATAGCTCATAGAATTTTTTTTTATTTAGTTGGGCTGGTACAAATTTTATTTAAAGTTTTTGTCACCCCCTCCCCAAATCTGGGGCCTAAAAATCAAATTTTCAACGGAAACGTAAGTGCGATCAGCTGAAATCAAATCAAATTAAAATGCATAAAATGCAATCCCCTGCGTTTGGAATCATTTTCAGCATGTTTGGGTTGATTTAAAATTCATTAGAATTTTTGAAAATTTTCTATGTTTAGTATCACTAAATGTTTTTTTTTCGCTTAAATTTTAGTTTTCGTGAAATTTAACACTTTTTTAAAACTAATGATTGCAAGACAACTGATCTAGCGTAAAATGCATTTTTAAACACTTTTTGCATTCAGATGTTTAAACTATGGCTTGTTATTTAAGTTTTTACATTTATTTTTTTGCTCTTGCTATTTTGAAAATTTTTCAATCAAGACTAACATTTTAAAAGGGGGAAACATTGAATATTACGCACATTTAAAATGCTAGTCTTGATTAAAAAAAATCAAAATATTTTTTTCGAAAAGATCGGAAAATTTCACGAATTTTTCATGTATTAAAATTGAAAATCGGACCATTATGGTCATTAGAAAATGGTGGGTTGTTTTGGTGAGATTAAGAAAACTTAAATTTTCGTGTTTCTTTTTCTTAAAGCGGCTCTATCTCAGCAACCCGTGGTCCAATCTTCAATGTCTCTTAGACAATTTTATAGCAAACTTTCTGAACTTCTAAAAAAAAATTTTTTTTAGAAACGGTTACTCATGGCCACTATTTTAAAAAATTGAAAAACTGCAAATATTTCGCTAAAATTAAACTTTCGGTGGCTATATCTTGAAAACGGAGCCCTTTATCAAAAAATCTGTAGAGTACTTTTCGATTGCAAATTCAATTTTGCATTAAAAAATAATGTCAAACTTGTTTTTGCATGAAACTTCAATTTTTTTTCCAAAAATCACTGTTTTTTCAAAAATTCATAACTCGGAGGCAGATTTTTTGACCATGTTTCTCTATGGCTCAAAAGTTGCGGATTTTCGTCCCCTGAAACATATCAAAAAATCTCGAAAATCTAAAAATACTTATTTTGGGAAATTGAGTTTTAGTAAAAAAAAAGTTGATAAAAAAATCTGCAATTTTTTTTCCGTGTTCCTATTTTTTCTCAAAAGTCCTCAACAATACCTACAACTTTGCCCAAGACACCAAATTGATCAGAAAATTCACTCAAAACTTACAGCTGTTTGAATATTTACATACCATTTTTGTATGGACAACAGCCAAAATTGTATGGAGACTTGTATGGGTGAACCAATGACGCAAAATAGCTTATTTGGTCATAGGGAAGGCCCCTACAAAGTTTAAGTCAAATAAAAAAATACAAAAAAATAAAAATGGTCGAAATCGGCCGTTTTCGTAGAGAGTTGCTCCTATGCAGATAGGACCTTTTGAAAAATTAATCTAGAAATATATCAAATGTGGAAAAGTTTGTCTGTTTCTGTTTGTATGTTCAGGGTTTTATATTAAATTTTTATATTTTGTTTAAAAAATGCAGCTTCTTCTTTTCTATAAACCACCTTGAAAACTTTTTGAAGACATGTGTCCAGGAAACATCGTTTTTTTTTAAAATAACTCAAAATTTCAACAATATATTGTGTGCAAACAGCTAAAAACAAGTTAAAATGCATTTATAACTATTTTTAAAAATAATTTTAATTTTATAGAATTTTTTATGTACAGCTCAGAAAAAAATGTTATGTCAAAACCTGGATTTTTTTAATTCAAAACGGATTTTTTTATTCAAAGGTCATAACTTTTATATTAAATATTCATCCTCAATATAACGTAAACGTAGAGAATCAATCATTTTCATTATCGACGAGTCCGCGAAACACATAATATGAACCCAGTTTGTTCACCGTCTATCTATAAAGTCTCCAAAAAGTCTAAATAGTCTGAATAGTCAAATAAGACGTGTCCACTATGTTTTATCTACCAGTATTTTTCGAAGATAATTTTTGCATTTTTTTTACTTCTCTTTCCAATTTGTTCTCTCCAGTAAACTCTCTCCCCATTTCGAACAAATCAGCTGTTGAAAGGTAGCCCATATCTCAGCTCAAGATAATAACTGCACCAATGTTAAAGCAACCTAAAAAAATGAAATGAAATCTGCCAGTACCAAAAAGGATAATAAAAATTCAATGAAAAAAAATTATCTGACGCGCATTAAAAACCATCTGCAGATAAAAAAAAACTAAAGAACAAAAATATTAACTGAAATTCACGCGTTCTACTGCATACCAACCTCAATTGCGCTACTTTCTTTCGTATGGTTGCATAGTAGCTTGTGTGCAAGATTGCTTGAAAGTTGGGGGTGGTGTTAAGTTTACGCTCGAGTCGTGGAAAATTTTAAACTGTTAAATTTTAAGCTGTTTCAAAATAGGATATTGGGAGATGTGATTTAAATTTGAAACGTAGTTTGTTTTCACTATGTGTTCCCGTTTTAGATTTATTTTTATGACGATAAGCTTTAGTTTCGTATAAGCATGATAATATGTTTAATTTATAACCTAATATGTTCATGTTCATGTCAATCGAGTAAACTCCTATTTCTAAGGAAGCGTTATTTAAGTACTGTTGCTCGCTTGCGAAACAACTTGTCAATTTTATTTCTTAACAAACTACTAACTGTTACTATTTAATTCTCGTGTGGTTACAGATATACTTAAATGTGTACGATACATTTTATTCTTTTTTCAACAATGTTATAGACAATATTTCGACAATGTTCAAACGTTTGTGACAATATGTAAGAGTACGGTTACAATTTTGATTTGATGATTTCGATTAACAAATTATGTTAAACTATCTACTAGATACAACAATGACATTACATTTCGAGTAACTTTTAAATATTTTTCCTTTAAATCGAAACTTAACTGGAATATCATTTGCTTGGCGTGCTCTTTGGGTGAACTTTGCTCCCACTTGCCATGGACAAGTGGACAAAATTGCGTTAAAAGTTTGTACAAACTTTGTTTGGTAACTTGAACGTTGTTGAATTTCTGCTGCAAATTGTGTTTTCTGTCGAAAGCAAGCCCCATTCTAATCGGCCTTCTAAGCACCAAAATGGCACAAATGCTGCTTTACCGTGGTGCTGCGTAAAGCAGATTGTCCAAGTTAAGCTTGTTCTTGTTGGGAAGCGGTGCCCCGTGGCCGGGCCGGCCCCAGAAGGTGGACCACGTTTCAAAGTGCTGCCGGCTCGTTTCGAACTCGGCCGCCCGCGAGTTCTCCGTCCGGTGCTGCTTCTGGTCCATCTGGCTGCAAAGCTCGTGCAGGTAAGCGGGATCCTCGTTCGGGTGGGTGGCGTAAAATTTACTGGAAATGCGAAAATTCAGCGAATGGGAGCGAATGTTAAGGTCGGCATTTGCTACCCGATCAGAGGAGCGCAAGTGGTGGGGAGTTGTAGCAGACGGGAGGGATGTTTATGATGACTTGATGGTAATTTGTTTTATAAAATTGTACATTTGTTTCAATACATTGGCCTAAATATTGTTCAATAAACAACAATTTGAGTACCGTTACAAAATTGCTCTTTGGCTATATTGGCCCAGGATGGTATTTAACATAATGCGATTATACAATGTTCTAAAGATTATTAAACTGGAGGGTCGAAATTGCATTTTCTCGGAAGGAAAAATATTCGCCGTGAAATCCCTTACAAGCTGCATGTATTGGTTTTACTGCATGTATTAGTATTTCTGAAAAAAGTTAAAAAATGCGATTTTTTCGACATAAATCTGTCTCGGACAGACGAAAAGGGAGCGACCTTGGCTGACTGGTTACGGTGTTCGCTTTGTAAGTGAATGGTTCTGGGTTCGATTCCCATCTGCTCCCAACGAGAAAGTTAAGAACACAGAAATTTGAAATGATGAATATGAACGAAAAATCAAAGTCACTCGAGGCGGGGTTCGATCCCTCATCCTTTGGATTGGTAAGCAAAAATACTAACCACTAGGCCATGACGACTTGGTGAGCGTGAACTGGAATTAGGAATACTGTTACAGAGAGCGAGTTGTGGCGCTATAACCACGGAAAATAGTGTCCAGGGCATTCGTATACAACACAGAAAAAAAACCGATGGTAAAATCGCATGCAAAAGCATGCACATCACCTTTGTGAAAAAAATCACTTAAAATTACATCTACGAATGTACTCTGAAAAAAGTGTGATATTACACAAAACCCATTTTGACCCCAGGGATAGATATCGAGTTGGTTATTTTTTATTAGAAATGACAATTTAAACATAAACAAACCGATTTTTTTTCAATTTCATTTATTGCGCAGAAAATCTGTGATTTATTCGTAATAAAGTCGTTCTACCATGTAAACAGGCCAGATTTTCGACGCAGCGCAGTATTTTCCGCGCCACCACGGAATCAAGCAACGTCCCAAATTCTTCGAGCAGCATCCGGTGGATGCTCGGTTGTGGACGATATGATCGCGAACAGCCCGAGTGTGGACGAGGCGAACATCTTCTACCTGGCCAACCTTCCATTCGTGGTCGTGGTGCTGATGATCGAAAAGGACCGGGTGTGGTTCCTCCTTGCGGCCAATCTTCCTCTCGATCGAATGTTTCGTGGCCGAGGAATAAAAAGTCCTGAATATCGCAGCTAATCGAACTCCCGGCGTTGATTGGTGAAAATCGAACCAGAGCTGTGGAAGGAAAATAAAAAATAAGTTAAATTGTGTCAAAATCGTCCTTTTTTGTAAAAATATAATTCGATTGAAAGATTCACTAACTGCTGTTTAGATGTTCGATTGGGATGATCAAGAATGACCCGGTTGTGGACAAGGTGCACATCCTCTCCGTCGCCAACCTTCCTTCCGTGGCCGAGATCCTGGTTATCGAGAAGAACGACCTGGGAGCGGACGAGGTGCGCATCCTCGTCGTGACCATCCTTCCTTCTGTGGCCAATCAGTAATCCTTCCTTCTTCCCGATCATCAGTAACTTGGCCACGGCGGGAAGGTTGGCCACGACGAGGATGCGCACCTCGTCCACACCTGGGTCGTTTGTAATCATCCGAATCTTGGCCACGGATGGAAGGTTGGCCACGATGAAATTGCGCACCTCGTCCACTCCCGGGTCGTTTTCGTTCATCAGCATCTCGGCCACGGATGGAAGGTTGGCCACGATGAAATTGCGCACCTCGTTCACTCCCGGGACGTTTTCGTTCATCAGCATCTCGGTCACGGAAGGAAGGTTGGCCACGAAGAGGATGCGCACCTCTTCCACACCCGGGTCGTTTGTGATCATCCGAATCTTGGCCACGGCGGGATGGTTGGCCACGATGAAATTGCGCACCTCATCCACACCCGGGTCGTTCTCGATTATCAGCAACTTGGCCACGGATGGAAGGTTGGCCACGAAGAAGATGTTCACCTCGTCCACTCTCGGGTCGTTCTCGATCATCAAAAACTTGGCCGCGGCGGGAAGGTTGGCCACGACGAGAATGCGCACTTCGTTCACTCCCGGGACGTTTTCGTTCATCAGCATCTGGCCACAGAAGGAATGTTGCCAACGGAGAGGATTGAGGTTTTGCAGCGCGACTGTGTTTCAAATGTAGGTGGCGCCAAAATGAGGTTACTTGCCAAAAATTGTATTCCTTTCTGCTGTATTGAAGAACAAAATCGCTTATTTCTCATGATTCCCTGCATCAATCTTAATGAAACTGGTTGCAAAATACGAGAAAAAATTTTTGCTTTAAAATAATGAACATCAACTTTTGGGCGCGCAAAAATTTGTGACCTTTTTCTTTAAAAAACATGTTTTGAAACACGAAAAAATGAGTTTCCCTGTATATATCCAGGAAATAACCAGTTATATAGTTGATAACAGATGTGTTAACGTATATTCAACAATTTTTATTGATTTTTGACAGACTTTCTTGCCAAATAGTCCAAATTACTATCTTTTTCTAAATTTACAGTTTTCTCATAGAAAAATCAAACAAATATTGGAAAGTTATACACCAAATTGTTGGAAATAATTTTTCTCATTCGAATCCGGCATAAGTTTTACAAAAATGTTGATAAGGAAGGAAAAAACACATTTTTTCTAAAAATCATAGGTTTACGCTATTTGTTCATAGGTGGCGACACGTGTCTTTTAGCTTTGCTGCAAATTCTCTATGCGCACCTCTTCCACACCCGGGTCGTTTGTGATCATCCGAATCTTGGCCACGGCGGGAATGTTGGCCACGAAGAAAATGCGCCGCTCTACTACACCGGGTCGTTCTCGATCATCAGCAACTTGGCCACGGAAGGAGAGTTGGCCACAAAGCGGATTTGCCTTTCGCAGCAAAAATGTTATCTGTAAAAAGTTGATAATTCTTTTATTTTGAAAAATCAAAGCGGAGAAAAACTACTTACGACATCCAAATGGCTCCAAGTGGAAATTCCAAATGACATTTCTTCATCTGTTCAACGATTAGAACTGTCAAAGTCAACTACATGAATTTTCGGTAATTTTACACAAAAATTGGCAGCGAATGTTGTACACAACATTGAGAGCAATATTGCATAATTTTTTTAGCAATATTACACGTTTCGGGAGTAATGAGTGTTAGTATTTTTTATAAATCGGTGTGCTGAATAAATGTGTAATTTTACAACTATAAAAATACATTTCGATGTTTTACATGCAAGCATTTTACTACTTTTTTTGCTGTGAATGTCCCATCCCAGAGGGTCCTGGAGTACCAAACTTTCTTAGCATGGTGCTCCCAACGAATACAACCAAATCTCGGAGCGTATGGTGGTGTATCCCCACGCTTCTTCCTCCCCTGTCGATTCAGAATTGTGTTGTTGTTCGAACACTCGGTGCTCAAACTCAACCCACTTCAAACGAATCATGTCTCTGCGATACGACTTTACGCAGTAGGCCTGGCCGCTTTAATGCCTGTGATGTTTCAATGCATTCTAATGCAACGGCGCACTACAAATGTTAATAAATGACAAGAAGAGTGCTAGGCGTCATCTAACCTAAGGCACTCTCCAGGATCCCTTCGAAAGATTGGCTGTCCAATACAAGGGAATGGTGGAAAGAGAGGAATCACAAATCTGTATAAATAATTTCAAGATTTTTCAGGTGTAAACCGACAACGTGATCAAAAATTAAAGTGGAAAAATAAGGCTTTTAACTGCTTATTTAATTGTCGGTGTACAGGACCTACACCTACGTGGAAGACCAAGATTGTTTACTTTTTGCTCTTTGGTCTGACAGTCTTGGTCTGACAGATTTGGTCTGTCAGCTTTATCATGGATTTTGGTCTGGTCTAGGCGAGGGATAGGACACAGCACCTTCCTGGTCCAATATCGATAGTGCATCTTAATCTATGGACAAAAACCTATCGTTTGAGACGCCTTTCATCGTGCTCTTCCCCAAGGGGCACACCAGTTTGAAGGAGTTGAGTAGCAAGGTAAAGAAAGTGGGACCAGTCGTCGTCCGGTGGGTGGCCTACCGCAACAAAGAACCGCACGTGACCCAGTGCAAGAACTGCTTGCAGTTCGGTCACGGAACCAGTAACTGCCATCTCAAGCCCAGGTGCAGCAGCTGTGGGGGTGCCCACAGCACAGAAAAGTGCAAAGCAGAAGAAACGCAAGCCAAGAAATGTGTCAACTGTTCTGGATCCCACGAGGGTCTGGACCGCAGCTGTCCCAAACGTGCGCAGTTCATCCAGTCGAGGCAGCAGGCGTCCAAGCCGAAGCCGCCAGCATGGAAGAAGGACAAACAGACTCCTGCAGGAGCCGTGTTTACCGTGGCGGATTTTCCTCCGCTACCTGGAGCGGTGCCGTCCGTCGAGCCGAAAGATAAACATTCTCGTCCCGCAGGAAGAAGTAGCGAAAATACTGGCGCCGGCGCCGGTGCAACCCCGAAGGAGCAACAAGGTGAACGGATGCTGTACAGCGAGTCGGAGCTGTGGGCCATTTACGGAGAATACAGGGTTCGCTTGAGGCAGTGCAAGACACCCGAGGAACAGATTGACGAGATCGCACACTTGCTGACACATGGCACGAGATAATGATCATCTAATTCAGTAACTTTTTTTTATTATTATTATTTATTATTTGTTGTACTTTTGATCCTCGGTCCTAACCTGGTCGCAGCACCTAAAAGGACCTAATAAAAATAAGTTGTGAAGAAAAAAAAAACCTATCGTTTGCAAAAAATACACACCTGATTGAAACAGGTTTTGTATTGATTCCAAGCGATTTTAGAAAATTTGTTTTAAATAGAGAATATTTTATAGAAAGTATTTAATATTTTTTTCTTGTCTAAGAAAACATTGTTCCTAACATCATAATCTATCATTTAAAAAGTGAGCACTAAAAATTCCTCGACATGACCTCAAAATGGGACAGGCTAATGGCCACTGTAGGAGCCGTCTAGATCCTTCAGAGAAAATGTGGATTTCAGAAAATCGCACGCACTTTTTAAATATGTCAAATGATGCCAATTTTCCTTCAAAATGTTTTTTTTTTTTCTAAAAAGACTCCATACAATGGACATGTGAATATTCGAAAATTTTTACCTTGAGAAAGGATTTTCAGATCGGTTTGGTGTCTTGGGCAAAGTTGTAAGTTATTTCTAGTTATGAAACAGTTTTTCTTCTAGAATAATGAATTTCGTTAGTGTGTATAGGAAGGAGTTGTGGATTTGATTTTGAAGTTTTGTTTAACATTTTTTACAACAAATACAAAGAGCTGCTTGTTAAATCGAGGCACCAAGCGTGCAAGTAACGTGAGAAAAATTCGAAAGAAAGACTTTATGTTTTTTTCAATATTTTCTAACGGTATGTGGTTTAGGATGTGTTTTGATTTGAAATATTTTTTGATATTGGTTTATATTTCAATTTAAAAAAATTCAGTGTAACTACTAATTATTCTAATTCAACTGATGGAAATTCTTAAAAAAATCCAAACTTAGCTCATGAAAATTTTGTGCCATAAATATATTGTGTCTTGGACTATTGCAATTTTTCACCAAAAAAATGTGCAGGTGGTTATGTTACACATGACCAGTATGACAAAGAACTTTGCAAGATGATTGTTGAAATTTGCGATTACCTTGTCTGGTCCAAATGTTCCCAAGATTCACTGATAATTACGCAAGACAACTCTTGTGTGATAAATTTCGTGGCCCTGAAACAGGCTGTTTGATTTGAAATGTTTTAAGACATAATATCAACATCCTATCGAACTAAGGGGACGAAAGTTGCAAAGGATGCTGAAATAGAAATCAAGGTGAAATCAATCGACTTTCCTTCATCGCTTGAAAGTTACCAAGATGCAGAAATGTTTTTGCAAGGCTGTTGCAAGCAATCGATGGCAGCAAAGTAAATTAAGAGCGAGTCCATGAACAGGGCATACCCCTTTGTATGGGACGTCGTTTGGACCTCACCAATCTGCCTGAAATTTTCAGGGGTTGTTTGTACATATAAAACTAGCATCTGGCCAAAATATGAACACTCTAGGTTAACGGGAAGTGGGGCAAATCGGGACACAAAGTTTATTGGTTCAAAAACGTCAAAAATCTTAAAAAGGCTATAACTTAGGCAAAATTCAATTTAATTTCAAAACTCAAAATGCATCTGAAAAGGCTTAAAAAATGCAACAAAATGCAGAGAGAAGCATCGCAATTGGTTAAATCTAAAGGGAGTTATTGGCATTTTAGTGAAAAAATAGCATAATTTTCAAACTGAAATAAAAAAGTGTTCCATCCAGATATCAACTCGGTTCGACCTGCAGCTTGTAGGGGAAATCTGGGACTACCATCTGAGACTGAGAACGCTTTGGGTAAGGCAGTTTAACATATTAAACAGACACTTTTACTTTTAATGAATTTTCTGGTTGTCAATTTTTGCTCGGGAGACCCCTTAGATCCCATTTTCTGGTGATAATTTTATCATATTCGTGTTTCTGAGACAATTTCACAATAGAAACATGCATAAAAACGTTTATTTTCATCCATTTTAACCTTTTAAAAAATGAAAGTTAAAAAACATTAAAACAGCCCTTTATGGGCTTTAATTGATTACGAAATAGTTTCTAAATTTCGAGAAAAAGATTTTCGCAGCGGAATAAAACAATTTGCAACGCAGCAATCAATTTATTAATTTTTGCCTGAAATATGCAATTTATTTTCACTGCTTAACTTTTGATAATGACCAAATAAAACTTTTCATATCCAGTATCAAAAACCATAAAGTTTGATACCCATATTGCCCCTACTCTTATGGTTCGGCAAATGTCCCCCCATCGGAACATCCCCGGGGCCTCCGGCCACTCCAGGTGGTGGCCAATTCCAATTATCGACTCCTTCTAATGCCGGCTGGCATGTCTTGGCTGATCCATGCCATCTGCTTTCGGGCCACCAGACCATCTGCTCCTGATGTTGACTCGTCGACGTCCAGCAACAGAATGAATTTTCGGGACCAACCGAGCCGAGTTTTGTTGGTTTAGATCGGGGACGTATGTCCCGTCGACGATCCGAAAATTATGAGGTGGAGTGGGGGTAATTTTAGATACATCAATCTCACGTCTCACGATTGACTGATTGGGAAACCTTTGTTCGACCAACCAGCGTGTACCTAAGAGGGGAAATTTGCCGAGAGGGGAATTCGTCACGTAACGTTTTCGCTTCGCGAAAATTTTGGATTGATACCACGTATAGAAACCTTAGGACAAAGTTCTTTGTCAAAATCTAAATTTCAGATTTCAAGCCCATTTAAAAATGGTCCCAAAAAGGGTGTATAACTACATACCTTTCCAACGAGTCCAAAAGATTGGAGATCTGGTCTACCAAAAGTAATGCGCATTGATGTGATATTTATAAACTTTTTCGAGTCCGGATTCCGGACTAGTTCCAAATTTAAGGTGGCACCGGGGTGTTTCCTGGATTAGGACCACCCTAGTCCACAATTATTTTTTTTAAAGTCTAATCATAAACTACAACTTTGGCCATGGGAAACATTTCTTGCAAGAAACCAAATTGAGCAGAAAACCCCTTCTCAAGATATAGATTTTCGAATATTGGCATGCCCATTTTGTATGACCAGCCCTCAAAATTGTATAGAGCCTTATATGGAAATACAAATGATGCAAGATGGCTTCACAGCGAATATTTACAAAGACAAAAAAACAATAAACTTGTGTTGCGAAAACGTGGAGAATAACTTTACATCCGAGAATGGGTAAGGATCGGCCAATTATTGTGCCTGAACCTGAAACAGTTGTTTTTATTTATACATTTTGACGATTTTTCCCATACAAACTTCAAGCGATTAAAGACCTCCCGTGGTCAGAATGAGCTCAAATTTGCAATTTAGCCTAGTAATGGGCCAATCCTCGTTTTTACAGGGTAGCACCAGAGGTACCCGGATTTGGACCATGTATACTATCTTCCTGAATACCATTGCTGGTAGATCCCTTCCGGTGCTATAACCCCCTCCAACCCCGCTTCCGATCGGGTAGAAAAGCCACTGAAGTGATTGCTGTACTATTTGAGTAATGGAAGGGTATCTTGTGTGCCATGATGTTGGTTGGGGTTCGTTGGTTTTTCAGATAGTTTACCCATTGGAGCTGTACTTATCGATCTTGGTAACGTCGGTGGTCCCCAGGCTAATCGGACGCGGCTGGGAGCGCCGTTTGGCCAGCAACGGAACCAGTTCCACCCCGCCCGTTATCATGCAGTTCCGGGTCGGAGGAGCGGCACGAGCTCCACCCTTTCGGACAACCGGGGCCCGCCCCGGAGTCGTCTGCTGACTTTGCTGGCACAGACGGGGAACCCGCCGGTCCGTGATTTTGTCCGTCGAAGGATTCGGCTCGTAACCTCCCCCTCCTCCTCCTCCGCCTCCGCCGCCACCGCTGGGAGCCGTTGCTGGCGGTGTGAGGAAGGCCGCCTTCGGAGGGCTCACAATCGAGCGGGGCATTTGGGCGCTGCCGGGACCGGTTGGGGGGTCCAGACTATTGCTTACGCACTGGCACACGCACCGCGAGCAGCAGTTTGAGAACTTTTTCAGGTACTTGTTCTCTTCCTCGAGCTGGCGCTGCATTTTCGTTACGATGTCGATGTCCAGGTCCTGGAGGGTTTCCTTGTTGGTCCAGCCCTAAAATGAGGAGATTTGTTTATTGAAGCTGGAAAAAATATTGAACGTGTTACACTTCTCATCTCACCATTGATTTCATAAAGTTGTGGCCAACGTTCTTCGGAGGTCTCCAAGGTTTACCTCCCGGGCCAGGTTTCCCCCAAGGTCCACCATTCTGGAACAAGCAACAATATTAATAATGCAATTCTATCCAGAAGTACCATGCTATTTGATCATTTTGTTCTTGGTTCAGAGTTTCATGAACGCTTGTTCACGATTTTGGAAACTCATTTCTCTGTGTAACTAATGTTTAATACAACATCTGAATTGACTTAACAAAGTAACAAAATTAAGAGGTAATCGTCAAAATTGATCAAATCTGAATGAATTTATTGTTTTTTTTTTAGTAAAAAATAGCACATTTTCAAATAATTCAATAACACGGGGTCCTTTTTTGGGGGGGGGGGATAATATTTTTGGGATATAGCAAGAAAACTATCATATACATACATAGGAAAGTATGGAACATCCCCGTTCATTTGCGGGGTGAACGAAAATCTTTGGTCGAGAAAAATTAAAGTTATCATCGTTAGAAGTTTTTTAACTTTTTTCATGGACATGGACATGATTTATGGTCCAGGTTATATCATTTCTTATGGGAAATGATGCAGGGAATATTTTTTCTGAAGCACGCAAAGTTATTGTAAATAAAGGAAAAAAGTTATGAAGGTTTTATTGGAAATATAATGAAAATGGTACGTTTTATAACCAAAACATACAAAAATATGTTGATTTGTTTAAATTATTTAAAATGACTTGCAGTTGAGCTTAAACCCAACCAATAACACTTTTTGTAGTGATTTTTAAACATTTCTCAAAAAAGAATTCATCAAAATAAAGATCTGATTATCAAAAACATTGCGGTTTTGGGAAAGAGGGTGTACAATAGGGTGGGTACGGATTTTAAAAAGTTCTCAGATCAAGTTCTGGTGTGGTTCCCCTTGTAGGGCATACCCAAAGGGACTCTCACACCAAATTTCAGCTCATTTGGTTGAAAACTGGCTTGTCTCAAGCGGGTTCAATTTTACATGGAAATTACTATGGGAAATTTTGAATTTTCGTTCATTCGCTCCTACAGGCCTGGGGAAAACATGTAGAAACTTCTAGGATGGCCAGAAATGAGCGGAATCGTCTGGAGAACAACTTTCCCTAAGAGACCAGGTCGATTCATTCAACCCCCATCGAGCTCAACGGCAATACATCCGGGGTTTTCGGAACCAACGGTTTTCCCCAGAAAAGCAACAAATTTTCCTTAGCATGCTATGAATGCTTGATGAAAACCGCGACGCCACGTGTCAAACAGCTACCACGTGATTGTAAAATTTGCACCAAAACATTTTTTTTCTTAGTTGGAGGTTTAGAATACAGTTAAATAGTATCAGGATCACCATAAATTTTAATTCTATGGTTCAAAAAGTAATAAAAAGTAATTTTTTATAGGCGATGCTAGTCCACGCGGTAATTGTTTGACATGTGGCGTCGCGGTGTTCATCAAGCATTCATAGCATGCTAAGGAAAATTTGTTGCTTTTCTGGGGAAAACCGTTGGTTCCGAAAACCCCGGATGTATTGCCGTTGAGCTCGATGGGGGTTGAATGAATCGACCTGGTCTCTTAGGGAAAGTTGTTCTCCAGACGATTCCGCTCATTTCTGGCCATCCTAGAAGTTTCTACATGTTTTCCCCAGGCCTGTAGGAGCGAATGAACGAAAATTCAAAATTTCCCATAGTAATTTCCATGTAAAATTGAACCCGCTTGAGACAAGCCAGTTTTCAACCAAATGAGCTGAAATTTGGTATGAGAGTCCCTTTGGGTATGCCCTACAATGGGAACCACACCAGAACTTGATCTGAGAACTTTTTAAAATCCGTACCCACCCTAGTGTACAATTTTGTCCGAAAATGTCCCAAATCTCCAATAAAACCTTTATAACTTTTTTCCCTTATTTCCAATAACTTTACGCGCTTGAGGAAAAATGTTCCCTGCATCATTTCCCATAAGAAATGATATGACCTGAACCAATCATGTCCACGTGGGCTTATAGCAATAATAAATTGAAAAAGGCGAAATTTCGTCCCATAGGAAAAAAGTTCAAAAACTTTGAACGAGGATAGCTTTAATTTTACCCGACCAAAGATTTTCGTTCACCCCTCAAATGAACGGGGATGTTCCATACTTTTATATGCATATGCTTCTTGCCTCCCCCCCCCAAAGACCCCGTGACCAAATTCTTTCCAAAATAATTATATCAATATGTTATAAGCAATTATTATTAAACGACTCACCGCCTTTCCCTCCCCCTCACAGCTCCTCGCCTTCCGGTTCCGGTTCTCCTTCTCGGCCACGATCCGGTCCAGTTCCGCCTTGTACGTTTGCTTCTGGGCCGGGGTCGTCTTGTAGCGCAACTCGTTGTCCACGTGGTACCGGTTGGCGTCGTTAAAGCTGATGATCGGGTCGTCCGTGAATCCCGTCACAATCTGCCCCGAGGCACTCCGCAGTGGCGCTCCTCCTCCGCCCGCGCTCACCCCCTTCGCCGGCCGACTCATCGTGACCGGATTCCGCAGGTCCTGGCGGGGTTTCGGAGGGGATGGCGGAAGTTGATGGCGCACGTGGCGGCCACGGGGAGCGTGCGAAACGGGATTTTGCTAAATTTAGTACACTTAGAGTCACTGGTTTGAAAGCTTGTTTTTAGTGAGCTACCGTAATCTGGAGTGAATGAGAAAAATAATTTAAATTTTAGAACTCAGATTTCGAACTAATTCACACCAAATTACGGTATTCAACGCAACGCCACTCTAGAAATGCTAGAGATTCAACCCAAAAAAAGACACATACATTTTTCGACTCCGGATACAGTCCCTGCAGCTGGATGTTCCGCATCCGGATCGAGTCGTTGGGGGCACCGCCCCCCTTCCGGCCCCACGGCGAGTAGCGCTCCATTACTTCTCGGTACTGGAAGAGAGGAAACTGAGCATAAAGCAGACTGTCGCGTCAATTATTGTGGTTCCTGGTCCTGGTTGTTGGTTGGTGGTAGCGTGGAAGGTTGAGGGTGCCATGGTCATGACAAAATGCAATCGGAAAAGTGCAAATTGACGGTGAAATAAAGAGGGGTGGTGGTGAGACCAGCCAATTAGATATGATCAAAACAAATTAATCAGCCTGGTGGCAGTGAAAAGGTGGGCAATTAGGTAGAAATGAACGCGACTGCCTTATAATTGTTTTTATCTTTGTAAATTATTACCCCTTCATAACCCTTTCCAAAAAAAACATATTTAGCTAAAAAATATGCTTCTACATACTATTTTTCTTTTTCGAAAGTCCTCAAGTCGTCGCGATTGTGCTATTATGTCGCACGTCGCTTTTTTACGTTCCGAGAATAACGCGTTTTAATGCTTGACCACAAAAACAAAAACTAGATCACGCATTCAAAACAATAACAAACAATTTTTGGTTGAATTTGGTAGCCAGAGTCCCGAGTTAATACTTAAAACGTTTGCAGTAGTCGGTTATGTACGTGTGTCAAACGCGTTCTGACTTAAATCCCTTTGGTCAGTTGTCGCACTTACAGCAACTTGTAGTGTGTGTCAAGTTAGCACGATCAGATCGAAACTTCTTTGATATGAAGAGTGACAACAATATACGAAGTTTTTTCCAGCTTTTGTTGAATACATCAGGATTAAAATCGAATTTTGGGGTTCTGTGAGGGCCAAAAGTTGAGGCATGCACGTGCGACAAGATAGAACAATCACGACGATGTGATCCAACGAAATCATAATTGCGTAAAACCAAGCTCCCCTTATCAGAGTGCATCAAATTGAAAAACTTTATCAATCCGTTCCCACCAAAAGCAAACGCTTCTTCAGCTGCGTTTCCTGCTAAATATAGAAATTAATTTTTATCGCCGCAAAACGCTACAAATCGGGCACTCGTTGCACCACTGCACAAGGGTTACCAAGGGCCGTGGATCGCGTGTCAGAAGGCCGTTTCCCCTCTCGACGACCGGCGAGGTGCCCTTTAGTGCCATCCCCCGGTTTGAGCGGCAGCACTTCAGCCAGCATGCTTGAACAGTGCAGCAGCTAAAAAAGGGGCGCCATTGTTTACACTCGTTTACAATGTGCATCCATTTCCGCTTCCGGACGAACGCGTCGGGGGTGATTCGGGACGGCGACGTGTGTTTGACTGTCAGCGAGGTTAAGTGGACACTTAAGAAATGGTGTCTTATCGTGATTTAGAAGGGGGTTTTCCCGCTTTTGTATGAACAATTAATTATGAATTCAATTTCATATTTGAATGCTAATTTTTTTTTAAATTTTTGTTGCGGACATTTACATTTGTAATTGGCGAGTTCCACCTCTATTACATATGGGTTCTCTACCTACTCACACAAAATCGGGAAAGTTGCCCCGACCTCTCTTCGATTTGCGTGAAACTTTGTCATTAATCACGAATCCGAGGTCTATTTTTTCGTTTTTTTTTATATCTCGTGACGAAGGGGTGGTAAGACCCCTTTCATTTTAGAACTTTCGAAAAAAGAGGTGCTTTTCAATAATTTGCAGCCTGAATCGATGATAAGATGGAAATTCGGTGTCAAAGAGACTTTTATGTAAAATTAGACGCCCGATGTAATGATGTAGGGTAGAGTAGTCATCAATGAGACACGGGGAACAATCATAAAATGGCTCTCACAAGTCGTAGTTTCAACCAGGGGGATGCTAACGGCAGCCATCTTGGGTGATTGAGATTGATAACGCTCGCAAACTGCGCACAGTGAAAACAAAAATATTTCTTTTTTTAATAATTCAATTTTTGTTATAAGCATTACTTTAGTAAAAGTCAAATTACATAGTAGTTAAGTTAAACGTTTCATGTGATAAAAGTACAGCTTTAAATGAGGTCATCGGCCCGATGTGTGCTTACCGGCTCCGTGGCTTAATGGTTACGGCTTCTGCCTCACAAGCAGATGGTTCAGGGATCAAATCCCGGTCGGTTCCTTTGAAATTTGGAATCATGAATTTGAACTTTGAATATGAACAAAAAAAACGAAAAATGAATTAGGCGGAATTCGAACTCACGCCTTTGGATTGGTGGTCTGGGACGCTAAGCAGTCGGCCATCAGAAGGTTTACACTCTAGCAGTGAAATGATCCGTAGTGTTGAAACATGTTATCATCTCATATTAAATACGCGCTGATCCCTGATTTGCCTGATGGGATTGGAAGTCTAAATATAGATCGAGTTTCCTTCAGATGCTTGCTTCTATGTTCAGGCGGGGCCGAACAATGCCCAGCGACCTCGGAATTGGACCGCAAGGAGCTCTGTCATTCTGAAACGGGTCGTTGGAAGCAACGCGAGGGCTATCACCACCTAATACCCGGGACTGAGATAAGTTGTATCAGCATTCGGCATATACAAAAGTCTGATACAAACTATACTTTCCCATAATATCGCTACCGGTTAGCGGGTATTGGATTGGACCACACACACACACACACACACATCGGCCCGATGTGTGCTTAATAATCCCAACTTTAGTAGTTTATTTTGCAAAAAAAATGATAAAAATCACCTCACAAACATACACTTACTTTTAAACGTACATTGCGGTAAAATTTTACATAGAAACAATAATTACTTTATTTCCATTTTATGCCTGCAGTTTTTGTACTTTTTTTTACAGTGCGCAGTTGCTTTGTTTTGGTTCCATAACGAACAGCTGTTCTTTTGTGCTGGAGCCGAAGTTGACATTTCCCTTTTGTTCTGGTGCCGAAGTTGACAGCTTGTGTTGGCTACCGGCGAGCTGCCTGTAGTGAGATATAGATGTCGCCCCCCTGGTTTCAACCAATCAGGCTCATATTTGGGGGAAAGGTGTGTCTACTGGATACACATCTGCCATATTAGTGGCTTTGGTTATGGACGCTCCCTCGACAAGTTATTCATAAATGTTTGATTATGGGGTGTAAAAGTAAATTATGGACAAAAAATACTTTTTCGCTCGTAGGCTGCCATTAACACCAAAACTAATATTTCTTCAAATTTCTTTCGACGTTCCATAGGGATTAAGTTGGGCTACAATGTCCTTTCATTAGATTTGGCCAAAATTTATAATATACCCAGAATCCAGGGCTGTCTCATTGTTCCCCACTCATTTCAGCCCATGGGTAACAATGAGACACTTTGATTTTTCTTCAATAAACTTTTCAAAATCGATGGAAATCTTTCAAAACATGAATTAAAAGTGATTTTTGGCATATTTATAGAGTTTAAACTTCATTTAACCAAAAATACAAAGTTATTTGGTATTAATATATGGATTTTACAAAATTTCAATACTTTTTAGTGTAACTTTTGTAATTAAAAGTTTCATGTTGGCAAAATTGCTCTAAAATGTTCAAGGCAAGTCACCTGAAATGGAACAATACAAAAACATGATGTTTTGCTAGAAAAATGTTGATTTTCGTAAAGTGTCTCATTGTTCCCCAGCTGTCTCATTGTTCCTGCCAAGTGCGTCTACAATGAGACAGTTGAATAACTCTGGGTGTAGATGTCGGATCGATCTCATATTTTGGTCAATGTTAGAACACATTAAAAGAAAGATAATGCAACTAAAAGCTCATTAAGACATGCTGATGAAAAAATTAGAAACATCGTTGAAAGTTGAAAACCAAAAGTGTCTCATTGATGACTACCCTACCCTACTCAGAATTTAGAAAAAACGTATTTTTCATCGAAAAAACACTAAAAAAATTTCAAAAATTCTCCTATTTTCCGGAACTGGAATGTAAAATATTTTGGAACATGTAATTTAGTTCTATCCTGTTCCCCAGAATCCCATTCCCTAGAATTCCATTTCCCAGGATGCCATTCCACAGAATGATCCATTCCCCAGAAACTCATTCCCCAGAAAAGTTTTATTTTTATTATGAATGTACTTTGTTTCAAAAAGTGATCAGTTTTAAATTGTGAATTGTTTTGATTTCGCCTTTATTGTGATAACTGATGACAAAAGTTGAATGTTTCCCTTAAAAGTTGAAGTATTTTTTTAATGAAGGAAACAATCTCTTGTCGGTCAGTACTGCTGACAAAAGTTTAATTCTCCCTTTAAAGTTGAATTTTCCCTTCTTTAAAGAAGGGAAAACTCTCTGGACTGTTGAAATTTCCCTTTCAAGTTAAATTTTGCCTTCTTTAAAGGAGGGTCAACTCCCTTGACTTGTGATAACTGCAGCATGCTGACCCAAGTTGAATTTTCCTTTAGCAGTTATCCCTAGTAAAGAAAGTTTTCCCTTCTTAAGAAATGAAAAAAAAAAAAATCAATTAGTATCAGCAGTTATCTCAAGTCACGATGTCGTCTTTAAAGCGATTCTAATATTGAATTAATGTTGAAAATTTAATACCATTATGCCAATTGACCATTATGCGAGATTATGCCAAACGGCGTTATGCGTCATTTTTTCATTTTGAACATTTTTTTTTATTTTAAGATTTCGCGTTTTTTTCAACTCTGTAGAGTTATTTGTTAGAGTGTAACAATGTTGTACACAATTGTAGAGCAGACAATTGCAAAAAAAATAATATATTAACATAAGGGTTTTGCTTATAACCATCACAAGTTATCGCGATTTTACAAAAAAAATGTTTTGAAAAAAAAATACTTTTTATGTTTCTCTTTGTTTCGTCGTCCATGTCTTTCGCGGGTGACGATGAACGGCCATGATTGACGACGACCAACATTTTCAATTTTTTTTTTTGTAAAATTGCGATAACTCGTGATGTTTATAAGCAAACCCTTTATGTATTTATGTATTTATTTTGTAATTGTCTGCTCTACAACTTTGTAAAACATTGTTACACTCTAAAAAATAACCCTGCAAAGTTTAAAAAAACACGAAATTTAAAATGATTTTGTTTGTTCTAAATGAAAAAATGACCCTTCTAGGTCAATGTTGATTCAAAAAGTACATTAAATTTCCATTAAAATGACATGTTCCAAAAATGTTTACAGTGGACTAACGGAAAATGCCAGATTTTTTTTTTAATTTAGTGTTTTTTTTATGAAAAATACGTTTTTTAACATTCCAACGCCCAAGGCTCCAAAAAAGTTGGAACGGTAACTTCAACTCATTGGTTCTCGGGCACAACTCAACCAATCAAGATAATTCTTCTTTCCAGTGATTTGTTAGGATGTCTAGATGATTCTAGAACTTTGCAGAACTTAATTTGATCAAGTCTGTAATTTTTGCGATCAAAAACATCGTTCCAACTTTTTTTTTCGCGTGTAAAAAAAATTCGCCAAAAATTCCGCGGAGGCAGTCTTTTTGAAAAAGTTGGAACGATGTTTTTGATCGCAAAAATTACATACTTGATCAAATTAAGTTCTTCAAAGTTCTAGAATCATCTAGACATCCTAACAAATCAGTGGAAAGAAGAATTATCTTGATTGGTTGAGTAATGCTCGAGAACCAGCGAGTTGAAGTTACCGTTCCACCTTTTTTGGGAGGCTTGGGCGTCCGTGTAAGTTGGACATGCGTTGGGCGTTCCAGTGTTAATGAAAAATACGTTTTTTTCAGAATTCTGAGTACGCCATCAATTTCCCGTTCCCGTTTTCCGAGATTACTAACACAATAATCTGGCAAAAACTCCAGTTCTGTTGGAAGCAAACACATTAGTGTGCCTCAAAATTGTTAATTTTGAAAAAATACTTTTTACTGGGTAAATCCCGTAGCCTTAATTTTTCCTTAACAAAAGGATATTCAAGTTCGCATGTGTTAATTATTGAACTAATATTAAATAGTTCTTGACTAAAGAACGTTTTTGTTGCTTTTGCACTGACATTTCGTGCTTGCCATTTCATTAGGTCACAAGAGTGTGTCCCTTTCACACCTTATGTAAACTGTCATTTGAGTGAAAGGGATGCACTATTGTTTACAAAAGTTATGTGCCCTTTTGAAATGTTAGGCTCCATTTGTATTACTCATGTGACCTTGAAATTTAAGCATGCTACAATATTAGTTCGATAAAGATTATACGTATAACAACCCCGCAACACAAACTGTATTGTCATAAACTTGCCCGTGCCCAATCCAAATTCCCATACACGCACTTCACCATTATTCCAACCCTATCAACCTATCCCAACAAAATAAGAATTAGGTTAGCAGTAAACAAACGAATCAACTCGGTGACATCCTCGCATTTGCTCGTGGCGGGGAGGCAACAAACAATCGCCAGAGTTATTGATGTGTCGTAAACCCAAGACATCGTTCTGTGTGGGGCATTATGGCGAACAAGAGAGAAAATTTGCATGTCAAAGTTAATGGCGGAGGTTTCTTTGGGCACACGAGCAAACAACAAATCACCGGGATGACACACATTATAATGGATTGTCCTCACGGCAAGGAAGCAAAAAAAAAAAAATCATAAAATTGCAAACTGTTTGCATGAGGGAGAAAGGCTACTGAGGAGGGATGTGGAAATTTAAAAAATAAATGATTTATAATGCTTAACAAACATTTGATTATGGATTTTCCTAGAGCAAAGAGTAAATCAGAGCTAGCACTAGGAAACCCTCAGCAATCGAACCAAGCCTATAACCAATGCAAGTTGTAACGGGAATGGCAATAATTTACTATGGTTTCAATATCAGAAAAAAAACTAGTTTTGACTGCACATCATTGTCATTTACACTGTTTCATGCTAACTTCAGATAAAAAGTGAACAAATTGACCCAATGATCATGAAATATCATTCTATTCAAAAATTTCATGAAGAAACAGTCCTAGAGGATTTTTTTAAACGGTCCTATTAGTTATTGTGCTTCATTTACAAAAAATACTCTAGGGTTAATCAGTGAAATAGATATGTACTTATTTTAATTCTACAATTGCTTAAACGCCAAATCCAACTTTTTGAAAATCAATTTTGGAATTGAATTGAAAATGATATGCTTAAAAGTTTCCATGATATCTTTGATCCACTAAAATTTTCCTTTTTTTTCCTCTATAGATGGACGAGGATTGATAATATTTTGAAAATAATAATTAAAAACAGAATTGAAACTAGAAATCGGTGCATTTTGTCAAAATTTTGCATAAGTCATTATTTAATTGATAAAGGTATAGCAAAGGCATTCGACTATGACAAACAAACAAACAAACTAGACAAGACACGAACCTATTTTGCATTTGACAGTTTGCCTGGTTCGTCATATTGTTTTTGGAAATGTTTGTTTTCAAACAGTTTGCGAGTTTGGCAAACAAGTTTGCGAGCAAATAAACTGTTTGTTCAAAGTTTTACACTATAAATTTTTAGTTACCCTTCAAAACAATACTATTTTTGAATGAAATATTTTAGAGCCGATATGTTTTGGTTAAAATTGATCGTATAGATATTAGAAAAAATAAAGAGGGTGTGACATTTTGAACTTAAAAACGATGAAAATACATATGGGACATTTATGTGATCAGGGGCAGTAAAGTAGTTAGTTAGTATAGTCGTAACTATGATTATGAATATTACGGTTTAGGATAGTAAATAAAAAGTACTTCATACAATACATTGTTGCAAAATAAACAAATGTAATTTATTATTTGATTGAAAATAAATTATTTGATTTTTTGTACAAAGCGACTAAAAAAAGTTAACCCTTAGCCTTTTGAAGTTCAAAATGTCACACCAACTTTTTTCTTTCTTGAGTGAAGAGAGTATTACCACTGACGAACTGACGTGCCACGAGCCAACCACTTTTGACCGCAGTTGTCTTCTTCTTGTTTGGCGTTTTTGCTTCTAGCGAACAATCTGTCAACCGATTTTTCTCTCTTCCCTCTCTTCACTAGCTCTCTTCTCTCGCTTCGCGCCAATGTTTACATACAATATATTGTTGAATTCAGCATAAACTGACAAACGCTTTCGCCGAAACGAACAGCGCGCTCCAAAATCGTTCTGAGCGCATACTTTTTCGAAACGACGCAGATTACAAATTGAAGCATAGTCGCAATATCGAAAACACGTGTGGGAGAGAGAATTAGTTCAGCGAACCTGAAGGTAGATGGAGTTGGTGTTCGCTGGCGAATTTGCGGTCAGATTTTTCTCAAAAATATGTATGGGGTGGCACGTCAGTTCGTCAGTGGTATTACTTATATTGTGTGTAATTCGCTAAGATTTCTGTCCTTCGATTTTTTTAGTATTTTTTAATCCGGCTGAAACTTTTTCGGTGCCTTTGGTATGCACAAGGAAGTCATTTTGCATCATTTATTTGTTTATATAATTTTCCATGCAAATTTGGCAGCTGTTCGTACAAAAATGGCATACGAAAATTCCAAAATCTGTTTCTTTTGAATGAGTTTTCGATCGGAGAGATCAATTTGATGTCTTCGGTGATGTTTTTTTTTCATAACTTATTTTTATTAGGTCCTTTTAGGTGCTGTGACCAGGTTAGGACCGAGGGTCAATGGTACCAAAATAATAAAAGAAAAAAAACGTAACTGAAGAAGATGATCATTTTCCCGCGCCATGTGTCAACAAGTGTGCGATCACATCAATCTGTTCTTCGGGTGTCTTGCACTGCCTCAAGCGTACTCTGTATTCTCGGTAAATGGCCCACAGCTCCGACTCGCTGTACAGCTTCCGTTCACCTTGTTGCTCCTTCGGGGTTGCACCGGCGCCGGCGCCAGTATCTTCTCGACTTCTTCCTGCGGGACGAGGATGTTTATTTTCCGGTTCAACGGACGGCACCGTTCCAGGTAGCGGAGGAAAATCCGCCGCGGTGAACGCAGCTCCTGCCGGAGTCTGTTTGTCCTTCTTCCATGCTGGCGGCTTCGGCTTGGACGCCTGCTGCCTCGACTGGATGAACTGCGCACGTTTGGGACAGCTGCGGTCCAGACCCTCGTGGGATCCAGAACAGTTGACACATTTCTTGGCTTGCGTTTCTTCTGCTTTGCACTTTTCTGTGCTGTGGGCACCCCCACAGCTGCTGCACCTGGGCTTGAGATGGCAGTTACTGGTTCCGTGACCGAACTGCAAGCAGTTCTTGCACTGGGTCACGTGCGGTTCTTTGTTCCGGTAGGCCACCCACCGGACGACGACTGGTCCCACTTTCTTTACCTTGCTACTCAACTCCTTCAGACTGGTGTGCCCCTTGGGGAAGAGCACGATGAAAGGCGTCTCATCGATGGCGGGAAGCTGCTGCTTCCGCCTGATGGCGTGTACTGCCAAGACGTCCAGCTGATGTTCCGTCTTGAGCAGCTCCTTGATGTAATTTGGTTCCACGTTCGGGAGACCTCGCATTACTACCCGGTGCGGTCTCGCACTGCGCCTTCCGTGCGTGTAGAACTGCAACTTGTTCTTCTTCAGGTGGGCTTGCACCGTGTCGAAGTCGTCGCTCGAAAAGCACGTAATTTTGGTGCCGTACCGCGTCAGTTTGTGTTCCGGCTGGACATCACATGTCGCCATCACCTTCGCAAGGCGGGCGAAGCTCGTTTCTTTCACCACCAGCGGAGGCTGCTTCTTCTCCCCGGCCGACTTGCCGGTTGCTGGTACCACGGGGATGGTTTTTTCTGCTGCTAGGTTCGCATTGTTGTTGTTGTTGCTCTCCTCGGCTAGCGGGCTGAACTTGTTGTTGCTGAGCAGTTTCTCCACATCGCCGTCGTTGCCGCCATCGTCAAAAACGCGCTAAGCTAGCTCGAAAGACGACCAAACCCAACGAAAGTTGAACAGGGAGTGTTCGGTAATGTTGTAGGTATGGATAAGGACTACACTGAAAAAAAATTATGCACAGTAATTTTTTTGGTGATTTTTAATTTCACTTTTTGTCACATTCGTGAAATTATTTTTTTCTAAATCAGGATTAACATTTCAAAAGGGCAAACATTCAATATTAACTTTTAATATGTTAGTCTTGATTTGAAAAATGAAAATATTGTTTTTGAAAAGAAAATATCATGAATGTTTCATATTTAAACATTGAAAATCGGACCATTAGTTGCTGAGATATTGACATTAGAAAATGGTTTATTGTTTGGGTGAGACTTAGAAAACATCAATTTTCCTGTTTTTCAATCTTTGCATAGCAATATCTCAGCAACTAAGGGTCGTATCAACAATGTTCGAAAAAACAAAATATAGAAAACTTTCTCAGCATTGATAATTGCGTCTATTTTCAAAAATGTTACCTAAAAATGGCTATAATTTGAAAACGGTGCACTTTGTCGAAGTTTCATAGTTTTTGTCTGTGAAGATTTTTTAGTTTGGGTCTTGTCTAGTTTGTTTGTTTGTTTGTCATAGTGTTATGCCACCTTAATTCAATTTTACATGTGTAGTAAAATCATTTAACATTTTTTTAATTTTTTTCAACTTGTTCAACAAAACATAAATTGATCGAAATAAAAACGCTTTTTATACACTCATAAATTGGTACGTGGTCCGCTAAAACATATCAATTTTTGTTAAAGAAATCTATGAAAAAAAGAGAAAATGGAGTATCGGATTCGGGTGGTAGAAATGACAGTTCATCCATAAGAAACACATTGTAGAAAAAGCTAAAACTGCTCGAAAGCCGGTGTCTCTTTCATAAACCATCAAATCCATTTCTTTTCAGTCGACAATATAAGAGTCTAATAATAATGATTTCAAGCTATTCAGTAGCAATCGAATAGCACTGCACTTTAAGGCCACTCAACGTGGAGGTCATTCCATCAACTTTGCTTGGCATTTCGAGTCCAAGTCTATATTTTGTAATTCGATCGATATCCTGTGCAGCTATTTTCAAATCCATTCTCCGATAACGGCAGACAGCAATAACGTTGAAGAGGTCACGTTCAAAAACCGAACAAATTGAACTTAAACAAAAATGAATCAATTTAGAAACCATTCGATGGACGGGAGGGATGATCTTACTTTCTCACGAGACGAGATGAGAGATGAAATGTCGTCGCAGAGTCCTAACTAAGAATCCTTAGAAGGGGGTTGTTTGCCAATGTCTCTTTTTTTCTTTTTGATGATTTCACTGATTCCGTCACTGATCGTCACTTCGTGTTGTTTTTTTTTTTCATGCAAAAATCCGTTGCCTTACGTGGGCTTGCTCTTTGGCACGTGCCGACCGCTCGATCTGCTTCCGGTGCTGCCAGTCACGCTGGGCGGCCTCCGCAATTCGACGTTCCTGGGAGCGCTTCAGCTGCTGCGTCCATAGCAGGGGATGATCCTGCGGGTTGTTCGAGGTGCCCATCTACCATCGGCAGTACCAACAGCAGCACCGATGCCCGCTGCAGTAGTGGCGACTGTAGCCGTCCAGCACCGACCACGGATAGTACGGGCTCGGATAGAGGTACGGATACTGCCAGTCGTTGACGGATAGGTTATGAATCTGCTCCAGAAGGCCAACCTGGGCCAGGAACGGATCCATCGGACGCTTGCTCAGCTATTGATTTTACCCACTTTTTTCCACGCTGTGTTTTCACCGAGTATCACTTTTAACCTAGATTTATCACCTCCCCCCTCTCCAGTTATTGTCTGCCCGGTGGAAAACACTTTCCCTTCCCCAACTAGTTTAAAAGTTCAAACTGTTCCCCAAAGCGCACTACGCGGCACCGGTGCCTCCGACGACGGTCCACGGTAGACTGGCACGGAACACAACCGGAAAAGCATTCAGCAGTCCTAGAACAGGATTCGGTTTCGATCCAACAAAACCTGGCCGCTTTCGGTATCATTCGCCAGCGCGCGCGATTTTGATTTGCAGAAACCTTGCAGAAATCATAACCTAACCGTTCAAGGAGTCCCTTCCCAACATGGGGGAAGGACGAGGTAGGGAAAAAGTTTTTCCCGCGCTCGATGCCACGCTGACACGCGATTCTCACGGTCGCGATTTGGGTTTGGATTTTTTCGTTGAACCCAAACCACCTTGCGGGATTGGTTGGTGCAAGCATTAGCTTTGGGTAGGTTGATTTCAGCAACTTCATTTTTTGCTGTTGGTTTGTAAATTGTTTTAGAAGAATCCACCAGAGGTGGCAGAAAGATAAAAGATGTTTGAAAATGATAAGTAAATAAAATGCTGAAAATATATTTACATTCATTTTTCAGCAATCTTCCCAACATTTTATTTTAATCCACAACACAAATTCAATCATCCCTCTTATCAGTTACGCTCCTGCCCTTGCTTCCAAAAAACAAAATCGATGTGAAGGATTAATCCAAATGAAGGATTTCCGGCGAGTCGGCGCTGTCATTGCACCAACGAAAATCGTCTGCACTCCAAATTTGTTTCCTAAGGTCGTGACGGGGAAATTGCTTCCCCCATCAAGTTGCATTAGAAAGGGTTCCATTCGTTGTGTTGATGTCGCACCGTGAAAGTTCGCCTAATTAGAAAAAGAAAATTTTGAAGTTTTACTGATGGCCGTGAAAATTAGTTGAGAAGTTGTTGTAAAAATGTAACTGCCAAAAAGTTTTGATTCGCCTTTTTTCGGTTAAATTTATTTATTATTTCGATACTTTGTAGCGAGCGGCAATGTTTACTACTTGCTGGATCACGATTCACGAGGTTTTCTTGTGTAACACAACAACAAGGCATTAAATTGTGACATAGGTTAGGAAAATATCGTTTGGAGCATGCGACATGATTCCTTCTGAATTGAAAAAATAGGAAGACATCGTTCGATGAAGGCTTATTGCGAAACCACAATGTTATGTCGATTTTAGTGGCATAATGATAAATCCAGAAATTTCCGTGAGCTCATTTTATTGTAGGGGTGGTATGTAGCAGTTCTTTGTTGATTGAAAAACACAAAAAAATATAATACAGCGATAATAAAATAGTTTAAAAATTGAGTTCACGAGCCATGGTTTCCACATTTGAATAAAAAAAAGTGTTAAAAAATGCATTATACACCTGTCCAATTGTTTTGCAATCATTGGTTTCCAAAATACTTAAATTTTGACAAAAATTTTTTTTTTTTGCAAAAAAAAGTTTTTGCTTTGCTGTACATTGGAATTTCATAAAAATTCATAACATTTTTAATCCAGCCCAAACATGCTAAATATGAGTTGTATTGTTAATTTGAATTTGGTTAACTGCGGTGGATTTTTTTTAATTAATTTGAGCTGTCAAAAATCCACCAAAGCATCTACCGGTGGATATTTTTCTTTTCACAGTTTTTTGTGTTTTCAATGTGGTAGATGCTTTGGTGGATTTTTGACAGTTTGAATTATTTCAAGAATATCTACCGCGGTTAACCAAAATCAAATTAACAATGCAACTATGATTATCAATAGAGCTATCTAAGCCCGATCTCACACACACTAGCGCACCATTTGTTTTGCTGGCTGGTACAAAATTTAACCTCACTTTTTTTCGTGTACGTACACGCAATACATGCGCACGTAGATAACTCTATAGAGCTTTATGACGTTTCGCGTACGCACACTAGCGCACCATTTGATTTTGCTGGCCGGACAAAATTTAACCTCACTTTCTTTCGTACACGCAATACATACGTACATAGATAAATCTATGCAGAAATAGTAGTTTATGCAACAAGTTGCAAAAAGAGGATTTTTTCAGCATGAGTCATACATTTATCCAACGAGGTTCACCGAGTTGGATAAATACGAAGAGTGCTGAAAAAATCAAGTTTTGCAACGAGTTCCATACAACATTTTTTGCAATTCCAAAAAACACACATTGAGTGTAATTTTATGTCAAATTTTCATGTATTTTGTCAATAAATCGTTTAAATCAAAAAATTTTTGAAAAGTGTTACTTTTCGAAATAAGTACAGAAAAGTAGGCTATTTCGTCGTTCAAGAATGACAGGAAAAGTAATTAGTCTCACGACGGAATTGCAAAAAATGCGTTTTAGATTGTTTTAAATTGATTTTGACTCTATAGAGTTATCTAAGCCTGCTCTCACGCACACTAGCACAAAATTTGTTTTGCTGGCCGATACAAAATTTAACCTCAATCTTTTTCGTGTACGTACACGCAATACATGTAGATAACTCTATTTTCATCCATATTTTGCAGTTTTTTGAAAAAAATATTTTTATTGCCCCCTGATTTTTTCAATCAAACTTTGAAAAATATTTGCCACGGCCTAAGTTCCTAAAAAAACATTGAATGCATCCCTTATGTCTAAGGCTACCAACTCTTGCTGAGCAAAAATCCGTATACTTTGCCGATATGACACCATGGTGTAACAAAAACTGCCAATGAATTATTTAGATAAATTAAATTTAATAATTTTGAGAATTAAAAATATAAAACTGTGTCGTTTTTACAGCTAACAAATTTCACAAAATGCTATCAGAGTGCTTATGATTTGCACGTTTAAAAGTATTTTTAAAATAAACCGTGACTTGAGTAAAATTATTATTTTCTTCATTTTTTTGTTAAACGTTTAAAAGTTTACGAAATGCCAAGTTTGCTTTTACGAATAATATCGTTCTTAGTGTTTTCACGAACACTTTTCCAGAGATTTTTTTTTTTGAAAAGACCCTATAACACAGGGGTGACCAAAGTATGGCCCGCGGGCCAAACGTGGCCCGCGAGGTGATTTTTTGTGGCCCGCGAACCCATTTTGAACGATCATGTAAAATGGCCCTTTCACCCATCTGTAAAATGATTTTATAATTTTGAAAACTTAGGTTTAGTAGGTATAAGCTTTTTTGTGAACTTTTTTACTGTTCATATTATAGAAATCTAGAGTTATTTTTTAATTAGTTCTTTAAACATATGAAAGACAATAGTTTACAGGACCTTTTTGAAAAAAAGTCTAGAATTGGCCTATCCATGCTGTGGTCCCGACTAAACAACACAAAGATTTTATTGAAAAATCTACTTTATTAAAAGGCTAAATGTGATTGAAAACTGTAATTTCGTAGAAAAAAAAGATTCTTTTGTGCTAGGCCTCAAACTTGTTTTGCACTTAGAAACCATCCTCCTCTGGATTCAAATTCATGACATTTGGATTAGCTAACATCTGATCCAAGCATACCAAAATTTATTCAAATTTTATTGAAATTTGAGGAATAATGGTTGAATAACCCTTTTGCAACAATTTATCATCATTGTTGCACTTTACTTAAAAATAAAATATCACACTTTTGTAAAGTTTTTGTCATTTATTTTATTTTTTTTTAAATAATGATTAAAGTTTTATGGAAAAAGCCTTTTAATGAAATACCGTCTTTCAATTTTGCTTTCAATAATCATTATAGTTGAGAAAACAAAACTTCATATAAAAATGTTTGCAGCGGCCTAACTTGATTTCAATGTTTGTGGAGGCATGCAAATTGTAATGCTTATAGGTTTTTATAATGTATATTTTTAGTTCTGTTGATTTTAATAAATTTGAACCAACTGATTACAAGCTTTTTTGACCAAAACTGTTTGAAAAATTTATTTTTTTGCTCTATAATATTTAAATTACGAAAATGTTAAAAAAAATACATGGAATTACAAAAAAAGTCAGCTTATATATGGATTTTTGCAGTTTTATAGATTGTAAAAACGTAATATAATTTTATTAATGATTTTTTTTTTCACATTTGGCCCGCAAACTATTGTGAGCTTCAAATTTGGCACGCCATTCAAAAACTTTGAGCACCCCTGATAACATGTGAAACACAACATTTTATAGGACCTTTAAAAAACTCTAGATTTGTTAATTCAAATGTTCAAATGTTTTCACAAGTTTTAGAAAGCCTTGGAAATGGATAAATATATTTAGTAAGGAATTTCTAAAACAACAATTCTAGAGTTTTTTTTAAGGTCCTATCAACACATGAAAGACAATAGTTCAAAAACTCTAGAATTATTGATAATCAAGTTTGAATTGAGGAAACCCCAGAAAACTCTCCCTTTTTAAAATCAAACTCACAGAAAAATAAAAATTTCTAGTTAACAAAAGCTTCGACCAAATAAAAAAGCAATTAAATAATTAAAAATTTGTTAAAATTCCGTACAAATCCGTATTATGCGTAAAATTCCCTACAAAAATTCCGGCCTGTTAAAAATCTGCGAAGAGGTTCGAAAATCCGTATGGTAAGGAAAAATCCGTACAGTTGGTAGCCTTACTTCAAAAAATCAAACCATCCACATTAACGACCCCCGGGTCTTTTGTGGTCTCTATTGCAAGTTTCTGCTCGAACCTAGGAGTCCGAAGGCTTGAATGGGGAGAGCACCCAAACCTCTTTTACTCCAAGGAACCTTCCACCCCAGTGTTTGAACTGACGACCTTTGGATTGTGAGTCCAACCGCCGCCAGCGATTCCACCGAAGTAGGCTTGGTTTGGTGTGTTGTTTGTACTTATGGCATGGAAACGACTCCTACACCTGGAATGACTTAACGGCCTAACAACCAAGGCCGGGACCGACATTTTACTTCCTCATCCGATGGAAGGTTGCAGCAGATGGGAATCGAACCCAGAATCATCCGCTTACAAAGCGGACAGCGTAACCATTCGACCACGCACTGCCACCCGGTAGCCTTACTTATGTCTAGTAAAAAAAAGTCTGGATTTTTTGTTGCATTTCTCTTTCTTTTAACATTTTAAAATCAAATTTAAGTTCTATGACCTCGTCACCTCGTGTTATAAAACCTATAGTTTAATTTGAAAGTTTGATGCCTATTAAATCACTAAACTAAATCGTCGCTGTCGTGCCAACTTAAGTGGTGCACGTATATTAGGGTGGGTACGGACTTTGAAAAATTCTCAGATCAGGTTCTGGTGTGGTTCCCCTTGTAGGGCATACCCATAGGGACTCTCACGTCAAATTTCAGCCCAAGGCTTGTCTCAAGCGCGTTCAAGTGTACATGGGATTTACCATGGGAAATTTTGAATTTTTGTTCATTCGCTCCTACAGGCCTGGGGAAAACATGTTGAAACTTCTAGGATGGTCAGAAATGAGCGGAATCGTCTGGAGAACAACTTTCCCGAAGAGACCAGGTCCGTTCGTCCAACCCTCATCGGGCTCAACGGCAATATATCCGGGGTTTTCGGAACCAACGGCTTTCCCCAGAAAAGCATCAAATTTTCCTTAGCATGCTATGAATGCTTGATGAACAGCGCGACGCCACATGTCAAACAACAACATGTTTTCCCCAGGCCTTTAGGAGCGAATGAACAAAAATTCAAAATTTCCCATAGTAAATCCCGTGTAAACTTGAACTCAGTCAGTTTTAAACCAAATTGAGCTGAAATTTGGCGTGAGAGTGGTGAAACCTACAAGGGGAACCACACCAGAACTTGATCTGAGAACTTTTGAAAATCCCACAGAATGTTGTTGTATGCATGTTTGTTATTGTTTACATTGCGTGCTCAGCGTAGAAATGTAAGGTTTTTTGGCCGCCATCTTGGCTTTGAAAATTTTCGATCTGTATTGGCCAAGGGCGCCGACTTTGAGGGGGGGCGGTCACGGGACCTTTTGCCCCCTCCCCAAATTTGGACCTTATTCAACATCATCGTGAGTTTGGGCATGGTGGAAGGAACTGTTTCATCAAGAGTCGTTGTGCAACGTGCGGAGGTGTGCACAAAACTCAAGCTTGCAACACAATCAACGAGAACTTCGAAGCCAAATGCTTCAACTTTGGTGGTGACCATTTGACCAAGAATCGGAGCTGCCCAAAACATGCTGAGTTTGTAAAAAAAATCGGCAGCAAGCGACGACGAGGCACCCACCAAATCGTCGCAAAACACCACCAGGAGCGGGATCTGCTGGAGTGGTTCCAAATCTGAACCGAGGGAAAACCAACCAGCATCAACGGTCGAAGGCAGCAGTGACCTGTTTTCACCACAAAAACTTCTCATTTTATGTGGTATTTTTCATCGAAATCCCAACTTATCACTTTTCTTTTGCAACGTGGCGAGATGCAAATGGTTAAGTTGTCCCTGAGATATGTTTTTTAATGTGATTTTTGTTGTTGTGAAAATCGGCACGCCATTTTATGAACCTCTCTTTTTCGGAAAGTTGATTTGGATTCTGCTGGTTTGACGTGGAATCGCCGACTTTCTTGTTCTCTTTCTTGCGGGATTTTCGAACAATAAAAAAAAAGAAATTAGCACATTTTGTTGATAGATTAGTCTCATTTATTTCTTTTCATTTTACTCATTACATATCAAAAACATTCTTGTAAAGATTGTGTAAAATATGACAATATACATCTGTTTCTCTTGTGTGTTTGTGTGTAATTAACTTTTCCTTTTTTTTCTTTTTCTTCTTTTCAAAATAATCAGGTTCTTCGTTTTCATCCACGAGCATACGTGTGTCTGTTTTGAGGAGGGGTGTGTGTGTTTCTTTAACTATTATTTGTGTTGTCCTTCTTTGCGCGCGGATAACTTGATTAAACTCATTCTTCATTTACAAACTCAACTTTTTATTTTCTCAGGGAAGGGGGGAAGCCCGTGGTTACTTCGATCTGGCCTTCGAATTTTTAGGCCGCGTGTTTTTCACTTTTCAACCTATCAAAAATCATTGTTCATTTTTTAACTAGTGTCCCCATTTTCTTGATTTCATGATTAACGAAAAAAAAAACACTCGTTGAAATTATATACACAGCTTCTCATTTTGTTTCCAGCGATTGTTTTCTCTCTTTCGGGTGTTGGCTCTCCGTTGGTAACTTCCGGGTGAAGTGACCATTAAACGTAAAAAGGGGGGGATTTCGTATTTTTTAAGCTTTGCTTCCATGCTTTTTGGCGAACACTCGACAGCTGTGTGCGCTCCTTAAACCTTGGCTTAGCCTACTAAGCTTTCTGAGTATACTAGCAAGAACAAGGTAGGCTGGGAAGCGCCGATTTTCGCCTTCAGAGTAGGGTTAATTTACAGAGTTTTGATTTAAATTAAATAGAAAGGGAGGAAATAAAGGAGTTAAAATTAAAAATTACTTTCAAGTATGTGTGTGTGTGAAAAAAGAGAGGAAAACAGATACAGGGAAATACAACCACGAACGTAACAAGTGCAAACAAAGTGCGCGTAAAATGGTGTGGATGAGTTATACTAAGCTGTACGTTGTTTTCTTCTTCTTGTCTTAAGAGGAGGAGGAGGGTTTACATTAGAGCTAATATGTACAAACAGGGGGTGTGTAGGGACAACGAGAAAACTGTTGGGAAAGTGGGGGGTTTACTGCGTGTTTGCGTTCGCTTCTTTGACAATTAGTTTGTTGTGATAATAGTTTTTTTGTAGATATAAATTTAATCTGGTACACACTTTTGATTTTTTTTCCTTCTCTCCTTTTTCAAGTTTAAACAATAATTGAGCAGCTAGTGGTCACTTATTGGCCTACTACGTTTGACACTTATGAGCTATACACTCAAACACTCTCACTCGTTTTCTCCAGGCTTCTTTTCAGCGCCTTCTTTGTTCGCTCGCTTCAACGATTATTATTTTCCACTCTCTCTCTCTCTCTCGCCTTAACTAGATTTTTATTTACATTTTTTATTTATTTCGTTTCTCCTTACCCTACTAAGGCTGTGTTTTTCTTTTCCATATATTGTTCCTAACTATTACGTCTCGCTACAACATTATTTTTTACCTTCCAATAAAAAAGTGTGTTTTTTTGTTGCTTTTTCTAGGTTCCGAAAAACTTTTTTTTTTAACTAAATGGCAGTGCTTACTGTGTGATGTGTCCTTCTTCTATCGCATTTTGTGTCCGTGTGAGTGTGTGTGTAAGGTTCGAAACACCGAGGCAGCGCGCGCATTTGTGCTAACATTTAACGCGATCGGTAAAATGTCTACAAATTATGATTTTTAATGGGGTGGTTGACTGGTGTGGTGGTGATTAAAAAAACGGGGAAATCTGCTTAATTTAACATTAAACTAGAAGAGGGAACTGGGAAGTTGTGTGACAATTTTAGGAATTTAATTTTCCACAGCAAATAAATCTCAAGAAGCTTGAAAAATCCTTTTAATTTAGCTGAAATTGAATTAAAACTAAACAAGTTGCAAACTGTTTCAACAAAAAGATTACTTGTAACTTTCAAATGACATTTGACTGACAAATATTGCTGAATTTTAATTATTGCTGAACGAAATTCTTTTAGGAAAAGAGTTTGAGGAAGGTTGAACAGCCAACGGACAGTATGAGTAACTGTTTTCGAGTAGTTGCAACCTTTAAAAATGACTTTTGAGCCCGATTTCAAAGTTTCTTAAATTTCGAGCAGTTTTTTTATGGTTCTGTTTTTTTTAAATAACTTAGAACTCATAGCTGTAAAGCAGCTAACTTCAAATTCGAACAGTTTTATCACCTATTTTCAGCTTTCAAACTGTCATATTTTGCTCAAATTCAAATTCAGTGAATCCTCTCTGCAGTAAACTTTACGCAGTAGGCCTGGCCACTTAAATGTTTGTGATGTTTCAATGCATTTTAATGCAATTGAGCACTACTAATGTTTGAAAAGACAAGAAAAATCGTTTTGAATGGTTCAAACTGATAAAACTTAAATGAAGCACTTCCATTCGAGCAGTTTTTGCTTTTTTCTACAATGTATTTCGAGCGAACTGTTAAAAACTGCTCGACCGCGGGTGCTCCAATTCAATGAGCACTGCTCGAATCTTTTTTCAAACATTATAATGGAGCACCCGCAGTTGAGCAGTTTTTGACAGTTCGCTCCATAAGAAATACATTGTCGAAAAAGGCAAAATCTGCTCGACGGCGGGTGCTCCATTGTTTATGTAATGGAGCACATCCATTTTTGATTTTTTCAACATTCGAATATTTGTGGTGGTCGAAACGACCCTTCTTCAATGATAAATACCTTGTATAAATAAAAGCAAAAACTGCTCGAATGGAAAAGTTCTGTTCTCAGTTAAATTCGCTTCAATTTTTTAAGGTCATAGCAAAAAGTGTTTTTGTAGTGTTTATGGAGTTATTATTTCGAGCATTTTTGGATTGTTTTAACTGCTTGAGAACAAATAAGAACAAAAACTGCACTTTTGAAATAATTTTGAACAGTTTTCGAGCAGTTTCAAACAGTTGAAATAGAACACTGCTCTAAATATTTTAAAATCAAACTTTGTTTTAATTCAGCAAAGTTCTGAAAGTTTTTAGCAATAATCTTAAGACCTTGAAGGCCGAAAAACAAAAATGGCAAATTCAAGTTATTTTTCAATAGGTTAGGCTTTTTACAAACATTTTCAGTTGTTTGAATATTGAATATTTGTTCAGATTATTTTCAGAAATGTTTTCAAATTTGTGATCAGCTTTCGAGCAGTTTCGCGTAGTTTTTAAACTGCTTGAAAAACAAAAAACTAGAAAAAAATTACGAAACCTTTTGATTTATTTCTGAAACAGAACAAATACACCAAAAAACAGTTCAAACTCCTTGCAAACTGCCCAAATTCATCTAAAGATATGTTGAAGAAAAATGTAGATTTAGTGATATCTCATTCTGGAAAATTAAACTCTGAAATTGGTCATACTTTCAACTGGGACATTTCCCGAAAAAACTAAGCAAGACTAAAGGAACAAAACTGAACAGATTAAAATGACTATTTTCCACTGGGAACGGACTGAAATCTTAAGGTGTGGATGGAGGGAAATGGAGTTGGACGACAAAAACAGGGGGGAAAAAACTTTACCCTAAACCAACTTTACGCACACAAACACGCCTCGCACGCGCACTTTCTGCACTAAGAATAATGTCTTTTTTTCGTTGCTTGAAACGCTAAACCGTACACACTAATCGCGCCACTACTCTGTACATAAAATAAGTGAAAAATAAAGAAACAAAAAAATAAAATAAAATGAGTCAACGAGGGTTGACATTGCACTTCGTACGAGAGTATATTGAAAGTTGCAGCTATGTCGGTTCGTGTTGTAGATTGCTGTTGTTGTTTTTTCCGCTTTGAATAGAATTCACACTAAATTTAAGATTGTTTTTTTTCTCTCTCTCTGCACACGCTAAATAAAGTTACTGACTTCCAGCGCGCACGTCTGCCGCGGCTGGAGATTGTGTTTTCTTCTTTTTTTTCTATACAAAAAAATGTTAACATATATAATAAACCCGCACTGATTTCTCACCCAATCACTCTAATATCGCACACACAAACGCTCGGATAGTTTTAAAACACCCCACAAACAAAAGAAAAAAAGGTTAAGCAAAACCAGGCACTTTTTTCCCCGCGCTCAAGCTCACACTCGCAAGCAACAAAACCCGAGCCGCAGCCGCGGCCCATTTGCTTTCGTGTCCCCAAAACCTGGCTAAATTAATGCTAAACTTGTATTTTTCTTCTTCTTCATGCACACGCGTTAAATTGAATATATTTATAAATCTAATATAAAACTTTCACTCTCCCCACACACACACACACAAACGCTAACGCACGCACACGATCTCGTTCTCGTTTTCTTTTCTCTCGAATTCTGCTCGAAATAGTCACCGCGGCCACTACTATTTCATTCGGTTCAGCACAAAGTCGCCGACCACTATCAAACCCTTTTGATACGGCGATTCGCTGATTTGGGACGCTAGCCGGAGCGCCTCGATGCAGTGCTTGCGCGCGAGGAAGCGCGTCTGCTCCAGACCCTGGGACTTGTGCACCAGCTCGTACGCCCGCTCGACGTCGCCGGGCTCGCGGAAGCGGCGCAGGATCATCGGGTTCAGCTCGGGGAACTGCGAAAGGAAAGGAAATTCGAAAGTTGCGTTAGTACCATGCGACTCCACTAGAGTGAGAGGGGGTGGTTTGTTGCAAGCAACTTTCAACCCCTCACTGGGAATTTGGATGCAAGCTGATGGGCTAGAGCATAGCTTGAATGCAAGTTGTGCCACTTTGTTGCTTGATGGACGGCAAAAAGGCTAGAAAAAGGCATGGCTTTCTACGCTTTCTACATAAGGTACTCGCGATTGAGTGTGTAGTGGTGCGGTTGTCAAAATCGCTATCTCTGACTCAGGCACTCCGAAGGAAGTTGACATTGTTTATGTTTTGGTTTTCCTGGCATGGTCTATTGTTCGTTTGTTTTTGTTTTGGTTTTCGTGGCACGGAGTGATGCACTCACACTAACGTAAACCAAGATCGTAGGATGGCTCGAGAAGGTCGATTTTTCAGAACATGTTTTTTTCAGTTGCTTTTAGGCCCCTAAACAACTCCCCGAAATATGGGAGCGATTGGTTGCGTCCACACTTTGCGCATTGCATTTTAATTTTGTATGGGAATTAGTATGGGAAAACCATCTTTTTTACATTTTGATTTTTATTTTCCACTAAAGTTTTCAAACCAACGCAATAGCGTTGAAATTGAGAAAAATCTCTAAAACTTTCATGAAGAAAGTATTGTGCTATCTTGCTCCTATCAAAAGATACAGCGTGCTCTAAACTGGTCTAAGACGTGATTTCCGAGCCAATAACACGTTTTAGACCAGTTTTAAGGACGCTGCATTTTTTGACAGGAGCAAGATAGTACAATACTTTCTTTTGAGTTTTTGAGAATTTTCTCAATTTCAACGCTATTGTGTTGGTTTAAAAACTTAAGTAAAAAATAAAAATCAAAATGTAAAAAAGATGGTTTTCCCATACTAATTCCCATACAAAAATGAAATGCAATGCGCAAAGTGTGGACGCAACCAAAATCAAACCATCCACATTAACGACCCCCGGGTCTTTTGTGGTCTCTATTGCAAGTTTCTGCTCGAACCTAGGAGTCCGAAGGCTTGAATGAGGAGAGCACCCAAACCTCTTTTACTCCAAGGAACCTTCCACCCCAGTTGTTTGAACTGACGACCTTTGGATTGTGAGTCCAACCGCCACCAGCGATTCCACCGGAGTAGGCTTGGTTTGGTGTGTTTTTTGTACTTATGGCATGGAGACGACTCCTACACCTGGAATGACTTAACGGCCTAACAACCAAGGCCGGGACCGACATTTTACTTCCTCATCCGATGGAAGGTTGCAGCAGATGGGAATCGAACCCAGAATCATCCGCTTACAAGGCGGACAGCGTAACCATTCGGCCACGCACTGCCACGCAACCAATCGCTCCCAAATTTTAAGAGGTTGTTTTGAGGCCCAAAAGGCATCAAAAAACTATGTTTTGGTTTGATTTGATCATTTTTTATTTTTTTCCATCTAACGACGAGCCAGTCTAATATACAGCCTTGAGAAAAAGGACTGTTTTCTTTTGAAAAACTAATACAAATTTCACAGACAAATATATCACAAATCTTAAAAAAAACATTTCCTTTGAATCTTGCGCGCCAAAAATGCAAAATTTATATTTTTTGCATCAAAAATAAAATGCATTCACTACGTTTTCAGCCTAGCTACTGAACAATTACTTTTTTTTTTCAAATATGAGGGTTATTTTTGGAAGAGCCGTAGAATGACATAAATTTGTCGTTTATTTAAAAAAATCAAAATGCTATTTGACGAGTTGCCTTAATATTCTACGAAAAGTTGGATTTTAAAAGTTACAATGTGTGGCAATGTTATTTTTCAGTTATTTTATGTAAAGTTATTCTTTCATTTAATTTGCAATTGGGGGTTGTTTATACCAAATAAGTAGGCTTAGTGATTTTTCACGATCATAAATTGCAAATTTCACGGGGACCTTAATTTCAAAACACCAAATTTCACGGAAATTTCGCGTAACGTAAAAAATATTAAAGTAACTATCAAAACTTATGTTAAACTTACAGAAACTACTTTTTATACTTTATTATATTGTTTCCAATAAACTTAAAAAAATCTTAACTCTCAACGTTTAACGTTCGACGTGACACAAAAAAAAACTTTTAGTAATTAAAAAAAATCCACTTGGTTTATGGATAGGTTCTATATATACTTTGAAACTAAAATGTAGGGCGTGCGTTTTGTCATTTCTTGAGCTGCTTTTTTTATGTTCGACTAATAAATCTAAACAGTTTTCGCAGATTTGCTACTATTTTATACTTAACATTTGATTGAATTTCATATCATAACTTTTTTTGCGACATTTTGCCCAGTTGAAAATAGTTTTAGAGTTTTCATCTCACTTTTCAAAAACTTAATTTATAATCAATAGGCAAAAATAATTTAATCTGCAACGAAATCATCAAAATTTTATTCAAAATCCGAACAAAAAACAAACATTTTTTTTAATTTCCACGGGAACCATTCACCCAAATAATTAAATATCGTGAAAATTAAACAGATGAAATGTTTTTAAAGATGTCTTTAAAGATAGAATGAACTAAATAGAAAACAAAAAAAATATTAATTTAATGTTGAAATAACCAAGCATGAATCTTTTAATTTCTTTTAAAGTTGTATGTTTAAAATATCAAATTAAATAATGATAAAATTGTTATTACGGCTAATAAAAATATTGCTAAATTAAGTTAGTTTCCTAAGTAAAATTGTAAAATATTTTTTAGAGTATCAAGTAAATAGCAATCTATTTTCTCAATATTTTCCTTTACTCTAATGAACTTCAATTTTTCAATCTATATTGTTTTTGCTCCTCCGTTAAATCATTGACCAGAGGAAAAGGGAAAGACGACTTTTTTCACTGAATGTTACTTTTACAAAAATGTTTGCTTTGAATTGATTTCTAAAAAATCGATAAAATAATCATTTCAGTTTTCCCAGCATTCACTTCTTAGTTAATGTTCTATCAATTTAATGTTAATGTAGGTTTTGCTAAAAAAATTCAAATGGTTCACATTTTTCAATTGAAAACTAATAAATCACATTTTCCAATTGCAAACTAATAAAATTTACTTAAAAAGTCTTTTGTTAATGAAATATTGATTATGTTATTATTTTAAAGAATTGATTTGAAAAAAATAATAAATTTCACAGGATTTCGCGGATCTCTTCAAATTTCACGAATTTTACGCTGTCCGCGAAATCGTGAAAATTCACGAACCCTACAAATAAGGATAAATTTAAAGCATAATTTTGAAGGTTAAAAACATAAAAAATGGCACTAATTATTTTTTATGTCTGATTTTGGCAGAAATACAACTTTTAAACGATGTTGAATCAATTTTACCAAAAGTAAGAGTTGTTCAACGATTTTGAATTTGCCTGATACTAAATATTATATTTTGATATTTAAGTGCGCAGGCAAATCTGGATCTTTGGAACCAGAAACATCCTATTTGATTAATTCTACCAAAAGTTATATGTTTTTTTTATAAAAAAAAAAAGCGTTTTAACACTTAAAGTCATACAAGCTTTTTTTTGTGTAGATGGGATAGTTGCTCTGGGCACTAATTTTAAATATTGAATAACTGCGACTATTTTGAAAAAGTTACCTAAAAATGGCCATAAATTGCAAAATGGCTTCTTCGAAGGCACCAAAAAAGTTTCAAGCCGGATTAAAAAATACAAAAATTCAAATTAAAGAAAAAAGACCGATTCCGTAGAGAACTGCTCTTTACTCAAGCGGTGATTTTTTTATGGAGACGCTTCATACTCGGTGCAACGTAAACCCTCAAGCGTCTCCATTAAATCACATTCCAACATAGAAATAAAAATAAAAACACTTACCTTTTCGCACGCAAACAGCACCGGCGCGGTGGCCAGGCCCAGCTTCAGGTCGGCCGCGGCCGGCTTGCCCATCGCCTCCGAGCTGGACACAAAGTCGAGCAGGTCGTCCACAAACTGGAACGCCAGCCCGAGGTTGCGCCCGTACTGGAAGCTCAGCTCGACCATCTGTTCGTCCGCGCCGGACAGGACCGCCACCTGGAATTAGTTTTAAAATGAAATCCTTTCAGGTTTTTGGAATGAGTGTGATGATACTGACCGCCTTCAAACTATTCGCTATGAGGGATGCCGTTTTCCGGTACGTCTTGGTGAAGTAGTGAGCGAATCGTTCGTTTTCCGTTTCCTTGGAGCCTAGCTGCATGAACTCACCCTGCACCAAGTCTGTGAGTACCTGCGGAGGAAAAATAAACAAGATTGAAGAGGGAGAGAGATAAGTTTATGCTGCTTTTAGAAGGGGTGCTATGCTGCTTGAAAACTCGTTTTGGTGCGGAAAGTAAAGAAGCTGATCGAACTGAAACGGTGTCACGTCCAATGTCAACAAGGAGGATTGTCACCGATCGTGATAGCGTTGCGGTGGTGGTGGCAAGTTCAAAACAATTTGTCACACGCTAACGATATTGATGAGGAAATATTTGGGTTAAATCTTGGATTCTCAAAACGTTCAAGATGAGCGATACTTCAAAGATTTGAGTTCAACTCGACACCATGCCTCCCCTTCCAAATCCAATAATGTGCGAACTACTTCTAAGCTGGCACTCAAGAGGACTACAACAAGACAACACTAGAGAAGTGCACTGCGTGGCTGATTGACATGTCACCGTGTTCAAGAGGTCTCGCCACTGTAGCACGCGTACTTGTTCTTGGAATGGCAGAGAGCACTCGAGCTTTCCGCACAAAGGTGCGTGCGTGCTTGACATCGAATCTCACTGTCAAGTGGCCGGTAGTCACAGCCGACTAGACAGATCTGGTAAGCTGGACACGCACCGCCTGCTGACCAGAACAAAGTTGGAGGAGATCGAATCTCTACACAAAGGTGTGCAAACGCATCACAACAGCACACATTTGTCATGCATATAGTGTGGAGTTTGAAGTTTGTGGCAGGGGAGTGCCCCGTTAGGGTGGCCCAAAAACAGAAAGGTTGAATTTGGTTGAATGTTTTCGAACCAAAAACTAAGAAATTGGAATGCATTGGAAAGAAGAACTCTTCAATATTAATAAATTACGGGGTTTGATAATTTGAATCATTTCATGTGATAACGGACTGGAAAAAATAAGTTGTCAACAATGGACGTGTTTTTAACTTATTTCCTCTACATTTTATGTCAAAAAATTCGAGTTATGTTGATACAGTTTTTGCGACAAAAAAAGGTCGGTTGGAGGTTGCAGCAGAGGCTTTAAATTGAGAACAAAACAAAAACTAGACAAGATAAATAAATATATATATAAAAATAAAGATATAAATACATAAAATAAAAGAAGTAAAGGGTTTTATCCCTTATCCCCGAATCCTACTTTCCCGAATCCCATATCCCCTAAAATCATTTTCCCGAAAATTCCACATCCCCGAAAATCATTTTCCCGAAAATTCCATATCTCCGAATGTCATTTACCTGAATGGCCATTTTACCGAAGTGTCGTTTTCCCGATTTTACATATACCCGAATGGTTACTTCACCGAAAAATCAATTTTCCCGAATGATAACCTTGATTTAAACTAAATTTTTATTTAGGGATTTTTTTTTATAAAAGTTTGACGTTAATATTAAATTCTCCTACGTGTTTTTTAAGATTAAAAAAAAACAAATAACCGTAGAAGGCCATCCATTAACCACGCAGACGCTTCAAGAGTGCGGGGAATTGAGATCATCCACGTTCCGTAAAAAAAGATTTTTTTTTGTAGCGGCAATTTTCAGCAAAGGACAATTTTCCAAAATGTTATAAAATAAATTCCTTTTAATCAAATCTCAATATGTAGTTGATTATTAAATTACAAAATGCATTTTTTGAATATTTCATCACCGCCATTTTAGATTTAAAATTACTAAATCACTTTTTAGTAGTTTAGTGGCTATACTTAAGCTCTACAGCCAAAAAAAAGACGACTATTTTTTTTTATTATTCAACTATCCGAAGTGAACTTTTGACAAGGCCTTCGGATAATCGAGTCTGGACTGTTTTTTGATTTTCAACTAAAGGCATTTTTTGCAAAATGATCAATGTATCAAATCGACGTTGTTGTGTTATCTTGTCGTTTGTCGCTTTTTGACGTTCCGAAAAAAACGCGTTTTAATGTCTTAAAATATAATCATAACCTACAGTTCCTCAAACTAACAAAAACTATGATTTATTTTGAAACTTAAATTTCGTGACGTTGCAACGCAACGAAAAACCCTGTTTTCAAAAACAGTGCGTCTTTAAAAATCGAGGTTTGATTTTTTCGAAAAACTAATGATTCCATACGATTTGTTTGCCAATTTTACACTAAAAATGGAAGAAGAACTTAAAACAGAGCAGAGTTAATGGCGAAACATGAATTGGGTCAGGATTGAGAAAAAGTGACGCGTTGCAACGTCACGCTACATATTCCCCTCTCAAAAATTGAATATTCGCTAAAAATAATGTTTCCACATTGTTTCTTATAGGAAATTTAATTCACGAAAAAAAATCGCCGTCTTTTTTTGGGGTCGTTGAGCTCAAATCTGACCATTAAAAGGCTGTAATGTGATTTGAAAATTTCAATTGCGGTTATAAAATATAAAAAAAGGTATTCGGAAATATAACTTGCAATCAACCACTCAAATTTGACTCAAATGGGGTCGAAAACTCGAATTTGATGTTAAAAGTGAGAAAAAAATGGGTTGTCCTGATCATCCAATGTTCCTAATAAACCTTCAGATAATCTAAACTACAGATAAATAAGGCATCGGATAATCGAGATCCATTAATAAAGAAAGAATTTTGTTTTGTAAAATCTTAAAACAAAAAAGTTCAATTGCCCAACTATTTTTGGTCACCTTGGGACACCCTATAGTGTCCCTCCTTCAAGGAGAAAGGGAGCACACTCCAGAGCCAAAGCCGAGTACAAATCGGCTTCGCGATGATGACCACACTGCTCAGCAATGTGCTCATCCCCGTTTTTTGAGCCACACTGGCACGCTTGGAATGTGTAAACTCGGAGGAAAAATAAAAACTAAACACCAAGATGTTGAAGTGAGGGGGCCTTTGCCACTCTGCAACTTCAAACTGCACGTTGCAACGCTGAGACAGGTGTGATGGGAGCCTAGCAGAGCGGCCGTACCGGCAATTTAATTACTACAATTATTGGGATTGCCTCTTTTTTTTTTTTTTCTCTACAAAGACTTTAGCCAAGCTGCTGCTGCTGCTGCCGGTGGATCTGATTTATAAAGTGTAATCAGAGTTGGAATGCCAGCGCCGACCGATGTCAAATGATTGCGAAGATGATTGAATGTTTGGCTTTCAAAAGCTTTTTCTGCTTCTTCTTGGACTGAGCTGAGCAATTAGCAGTGTTCTTTAGGGCAATTGAATAAGGCAATTCTTCAAGGTTTGTTTGTCAGTCACGGCTGAAATTGAAACTTCAACTATGGTTGTCAGAGTTGGTAATGATAGCCTGATTTGTGTCGTGGATTGCTAGATTTAACCAGATTGATTACTTTGTTTCTCACTACATACAACCCATTTTTCGATTTTGTATTTTTTCGATTAAATATCAAAAAAAAAATTGTACAGAAAAAAACTGTTTAACACAAAGTGCTGCAATTAATCGTAAACATAAAACCAACCAGATGCACAAACAGGTGTTTCCAATTCAACGGATAAGACCGAACGTACGATCAAGTAGACAAAAAAAAACAATAATCTCAACGACCTTGTCCAGTCGTAAACAACTTTCGCCCTCGTCACGATTCAAGCCGCTCGAAACCACCGGGCAGATTCCCCTTTCGCAAAGTACTCACGATGCCTCAGGCTATAGCTGGGTCCTGCCCGGTCCGGCCGAAGCTGAACCACCTGTGCAGATCAAGGGGTTCTCGAGCCCCCCGCCTCTCACAAGTCATTCACTTTTGCTTGGCTGAGCGGCGGCCCCCCCCTTAACCGTCCATTGAACTAGAACCTCCACCGGAAAAGGTCAACCATAACTTGACAAATTAAGTGCCTGCAATCGACAAATTTATGCGTTTGCTATTGAGCTTGAGTTGAGTGAGTACCACAAATCCAGCTTTGCTCCACCGTTCAAGAGTTCGCCGCAACGAAACAGAACGTTGCCCTCGCTTCCTCCCTCAGTTTCCCATTCGTGCCCTGAGGGGGAAAAAAAATAAAAAAAAACATTCCCTATAAATAAACAACAACAACGGGCAACCTGTTCTTTCGACATGCCGCTTATAACTGTGTCGGTTGTAAAAATCGCTACTCATGCGGGATCCTGCAATTTTTTTTGAGGTTAAGCGAATTGAGTTGTTTTTGAAAGAATAGGACAGGGGGAGGAGGCGCTGAGAACAGGGAAGAACTGGGAACTGGTGGAGATAATTCGAATGTAAACAAGTTCGCAGAAGTCAGGTTTTTAGGATGATGGATTGGTTTTGTTGCTGATTTTTTCTTAATTGCACAGCATTTTTGATAAGTTTACCTTTTGATTCAGTTGGAAGTATTGAATTAACTGGATTTTTGTAAGGTAAAGATTAACAGAAGACTTTTCAAGTGAGTGTATCACTTTGATACAAGATCTACAAAGCAAAAAAAGTTGAATTTTGGAATGTTGAAAATTTGATTGGTTGAAAAATGTGAACCTGATGAATATTCACCAGAATCTGCTGAAAATTCATCATTATTTATTAATGAAATATTACACATTTTTTGACACAAAATCTGTCACCATTTTCTGATGAAAATTACCATCAATTTTTATTTCTGTGTAACGATGCCTTATATTGGTGTTTTCAAAGCTGAGTAGCTTTTGGCAAAATTTCAAATTTGCCTATTGTCTAATACAAATTTCAGTTTTAATTTTGTTTGCAATTTGTGAAGTTTTGATCAATTTTGAGTTCATTTTTCATTAATGGCTTGACAGCTGCTTCAATTTTAGCTGTTACAAAAAAAAATTCTGCGATTCCTACTTTTCATTGCCAAAAAACAGTACCAAAAAGTACTTTTCAGCACTTGTATCGAAAAGTAATACTTTTCGATACTGAATTGAAGTTTGACACTTATCTTGTCGATAAATAGCATTCAAGCGGGTAAACAAACGTTTCGCTGAAAAATCCAATTTCAAGGGAGTTCCCCAGAATTGACAAAAATGTTACTTTTAAGTAATATTATTTTTCAGCACTGTAAATATCTTTTTTTTTGCTTGAAATAACTATTTTAAAACTTTGCAAGAAGGTTACATAAATGGCAGCAGGCTTGGCCACTGTCCGCTTTGTTAGCGGATGATCATGGGTTCGATTCCCATCTGCTCCAATCTTACATCGGGTGGGGAATGCAGCGTGGAGCTTTAAATTTGACCTGCGCTTTTTCGAGATATTTAAGATTTAAGTTTGCATCTTTTTTACCTCACTGTAACTTTTGACCCTTTAGTCCAAACTTACTTGTCAGAAAATAAAAAATGTTTGTTTTTTTTAGCTCTAAAGTGTTCCAGTGTGTTTTCTTTAAAACTAAATCATGAATTGCTACGTTCAAAAAACTTATTTTTGAAGGTTTGCTCAGATGCTTCCTCTAAATTTGTTTGAAAGGCATAGATTGCGAGATAAAATGTTTATGTCTTCGACAAAGTTGCTTGGATTGGCAAGCCCAACAACTTTTTGAAGGACAAAAAAATCCCAATAATATTCCTGAAATGTCAAATTGTAAACCACCCTAAGGCTCTGTGTTGTTAAATTTGTAAACAATAAAATGTTCCCAAAATTGTAAACATTTTTTCCAAATTAGAAAAAAAATTAAAATCAAAACAAACATGTGAAAAGTGCCTAATTTTACAACTCATGGCCTTTTCAAATGATAGTCTTGATTTTAAAATTGCAATAACGAACTTGTTGCATAAATTACTATTACAGAGATATAGAGTTTGTTTTTGAATAGGTCCTATAAACATATGAAAGAAAATAGTTTATATGACCTTTTCAAAAAAACTCTAGAGTTTGTCTAGCTCGGTAATGACTGCTAAAGGTAACAAAAAGTCACGATCCTAACATAATATCAATTTGAAGTCGATACAACTTGAAAATGGTGCACAATATCAAAATTTCTGTAAAGTTCTTTTTGATTGCAAATTAGATTTTGCATCTTAAATGAATTCATATTGATTTCGTCGTTTTCGAAAAAAAATATATATTTTTTTTTTGCTGCCGAATGAGTGTTGGCTATCTTGTATCGCAAACTTTGCACCAAATTCTCCTCGTGTGTTAATAAAAACTACACACAAAATATTTGCACATTGAAAATAATAACACTTCTCCCCGCCTCCCCGATTTTATAGGATTTTTCTTCAGAAAAGTCGATGGAAATCGATGGGTTCATGTTCATATCCATCAAATTTCTTATGACTGTGCCTCAAGAGACTCTAAATTACATATTTGACCTCAAATCAAAAGTGCCCAACTCAAATTTATCACATTTCTAGCTTTCTTTGAAATAAACCAAACATCCAAGCCGGAAACCTCAAAACGACCAAATTAAAATCTTTTCTTTGTACAATTTGTCATGAAAATACAGCAACAGATTGCCCGGATACAAATTCGAGCTCAAACCATTACCAAACTTAGAGTAGTTCATTTAAAAGCTATTTATTAGCCAAAAGGTTCCCAGCATTACTTTTTCAATCCTCTGCCATACAACACTAAAATACAGAACAGTTTTCTGAACGATTTCCATAAAAAAGTATCAATCAATCATAACTTCGCTCCATTTCAACTGATTTTAGCTGTCTAGGGCGCAAATGAAAGATGATAAGTTTGACTTCCAAGGAAAAAAAATGTGGAGTTTCAAAAATCTAGCCTAACATTTGAAAAAGTCTTATGAAAACATCAAATGCCGTTTTGACGGTGTCTGGAACAAAGAGCCTATATCTAAAAATATTTTTAACGGATTCCTCGGACAATTTTACATAACATATCGAAAATTGGGCGAGGTTCATAAACAGGATTAAAAGATATGATTTTTTGAAAATAAAATCCGGGTTTTTCGACGAGCAGCGCGCGAAAACGGAAGATTAACGAAAGCGGCAAAAAATCAACTTTATCCACTAAAACTGCGATACAGTCATCCCTCATATTCGGAACAGTTTCCAGATCTGCCAACGTTCAACAAATCATAGAAAATCGATAATTGAACATAATGATTTGCTTATTCCTTCATGTGAAAGTTTTTCTTGCGATCTTTCGATTGATGTATAGACTTGCACATTTTTACGTGTTATATCAAGTTTTTAAAGAAAAACATTGACCCTTGAAATCCACAAATTCGGAACACTTTTTTCTTACGATGTAAACAAACTTTTTTTTCTCTCCAGGAGTAGGGTAGAGTAGTCATCAATGAGACACGGGGAACAATGATAATTGGCTCCCACAAGACGTAGTTTCAATCAATCAGGCTCATATTTGGGGGAAAGGTGTGTCTACTAGATACACGTCTGCTATAATTGTGGCTTTGGTTATGGATGCTCCCTTGTAAAGTTATTCATACATGTTTGATTCTGGAGTGTAATTGTAAATTATGACTAAAAATTACATTTTCGCTCATAGGCTGCCATTAACACAAAAACTAATATTTCTCCAAATTTCTTTCGTCATTTTACAGGGCATAAGTTGGGCTACAATGTCTTTTTATTGGGTTTGACCAAAATTTAGAATATACCCAGAATCCAGGGCTGTCTCATTGTTCCCCACTCTTTTCTACCCATGGTTAACAATGAGACACTTTGATTTTTCTTCATTAAACTTTTCAAAATCTGTGGAAATCTTTCAAAACATGATTTAGAAGTGATTTTTGGCATATTTATTGAGTTTGAACTTCATTTAACCAAAAATATAAAGTTATTTGATAAAATATATGGATTTTACAAAATTTAAATACTTTTTAGTATAACTTTTGTAAATTGAAGTTACATGTTGACAAAATTGCTTGAAAATATTCAAAGCAAGTCACCTGCAATGGAACAATATAAAAGCATGATGTTTTACTAGAAAAGTATTGATTTTTGTAGAGTGTCTCATTGTTCCCCAGCTGTCTCATTGTTCCTGCCAAGTGCGTCTACAATGAGACAGTTGAATAACTCTGACTGTAGACGTCAGATCGATCTCATATTTTGGTCAATGTTAGAACAAACTAAAAGAAAGAAAATGCATTAAAAAGTTCTTTAAAATATGCTAAAGAAAAAAATACAAAAATCGTTGAAGTTTAAAAACCAAAAGTGTCTCATTGATGACTACCCTACCCTACATATTTTTTACAAAAAAATGACTTCACACTCTGAAACCAATAAAACTCAAGCGAAGTGATGTTTTAAACATGGTCTGATACCTTTTTTGTGAATTCAGGTGTTCCACAATTGTGGGAGGCACAATAACATCCCACAATTATGGAACAGGCAATTTGGAGGCAGTGTTTTGCTGCCCTGAATGAAATAGTCTTGAAATGAGGTTTTTTGTTCAAAAAGTGTTATTTTTTCCAAGTTAAATAGCAAGAGAATGTCCAAATAAAGGTCCTACAAATAGGAGGGACGACAGAAAAGTTGCATTTTGCATCCTATTGACAAATTACCACAAAAGTGTTCCGAATTTGTGGGTGTTCCGAATATGTGGGATGACTGTAACTCGAAAATATTCATCAATTCCTGATGTAATATTACACATTTTTTTCGCCTCAAAATCTGTCACCATTTCCTGATGAATATAACCATCATTTTTTATTTCTGTGTGCACTGAAAAAAAATTATGTTTTCAGTTATGAGCAATGCAATAAGCTTATATCTGTAAGCCCATACATCAAATTGAAATGTGTTTACTTTTTATTAATAAAAGTGGAGTGTTTTTTTCTTCCAGTGTTTTTTATTCTTCGGATAGCCCATCAAATTTCCTACAAGTTTGTCTTTGACCACTTTTGATACGAAGCAACGGCTTCGAGATACAGCAATATTTAAATTACGAAATACAAAAATACACAGTTAAAAATAATGTAAATTTGCAAGCTGTAATTTTGGAAGGTTGAATATTACCTCTTTTATGATGTAATTTTACCTCAATTTAGACTGAAAAAGTGGCATTACACCAGAAAAGTGGTAAAATTACACATTTCTAGAGGTAAAATTACACCTTTTTTCTAACATAAAAGATGTACCCCTTCTCAGATGTAATATTACCATGATTTTTCTTTTGCTGTGTATTTAAAACACTTACGCCCTTCTCAAATGTCATTTTCGAGTGAAACTTGCTCCATATACACAAAAATGGCTTGTATATTCCTAGGATAACATGTCTACAAAGTTTCATTGAAATCGGAGAGGGTCGAGAAAAAAGTAGGTACCTAAAAAAATCCTGTTTTGGGCTGGAATTGACATTTAAAGAATACCCACATGAGAGATTTGAAAAATAAGAAAGTGTTTTTGCGCAATTCATGTTTTTTGCCGTTGCAAATATTTTGCAAAGTTTATGTCGCCCACCCCTTCATAATTGGTCCAAAAAATCAGGGAGCAAGAAAATATGCTTTAAAAAACATCAAAATTTTAATGAAAATGGAAGTCTAATCAACTAAAAACAATTGACGATTTCACCGCAAAAACTTTTTTTCCGCAAAAAAAAAATGTTTCGCCAATAATTTGATATTTTTGAAACTAATGATTGCAAAACAATTAGACAAGTTTACAACGCATTTTAAAACACTTTTTTAAATTCAAATGTTAAAACCATGGCACGTGAAATCATTTTTCTAACTCTTATTTTATATTTTTTTATTTTCCCCTTGACTTTGGTCAGAGTCGAGGGATATAAACTTTAAAAATATATTTGCAATGGCCTAAAAGGTGGAATAAAAAAAGGCGATTTTCAACAGTGTAACTAGTTTTTCTTTTAGGAAACTTTCCAATAAGTCATAAAGCCTGCCGATTTGGCAACACTGTTAAAATACTTAAACAACCGCCAGATGAGTTTGTTTATTTTTTTTATTGGGTCTAAAGTTGAGCAAAAAGTATTTCAAAAATGCGATAAAGTGTACAATGGCTTTATCTGAATGCAAGCATTACAATTATTTCAAGCCTACAGCAAAACTTGGTTTGTATGTCGTGTAATCGATAATGACTAGTTTGTTACTAGGCCGTAAGCATTAAATTGCCCCTGCACTGCACGATTCCACCAATCATTTAATCAGCGATAAAAATGTAAAATTTGTCATCACACATCGTGAAACACTTAAAACATATTTCCACGGCTCACGACTGTATGGGACAAGGTCAAGCCATAATTCTGTGCGATGCATCACCTGAACCGGCACCGAAGGGCACACTAAATTGCGCCCATTTGACGCCCCCAGCATTATTGAGATGCAGTTTAGAACAACTTAAAAAAACTACGAAGACGACGACGAGTTACAAAGCTCCAAATCCTTTGTCTCTAAGCGGGCTCGTTCAAAAACAACGCGCACACAAATTGGCAGTGACCGCAAAAGGCAGTCACTTGTGGCCCGCTGCAATTTACCACTTGAGATAGTGAGTACATTTTGTGGAAGTTTTTTGTTTTTCGTTTTTGCATGACTTGGACGACGGCGACGCCGAAGTGAATGCCCACCCAGCAGCAAGGTCGCGCTAGTCGGCGATCCTCTGAGGGTCCGGGGGAAAGCCACCAGAGCTGGCCAGTTCTGGGTCTGGTTGGCCAACGCTCGCGAGAGTCGTCGTCGTCGTCGTTGCAACTCTATTATGAGTTCCGTTGAAGTTTGCGCCGAGGATGCAACGCCGCAGTACACACACACACTCTGGTAGAGGCTAATTGCGCTTTGTGATTTCGGAAAACGGTCGAAAAGTTTGCGCAAAAAGGGCCCAAAGAGGCTAGTTTGGGGTTGCTTAAGAAGTGTGGGTCATTTCGTCATTTATTGAATCATGAAGAAAATTGCCTTAAATAACTTCAAAATCTTGATTTGGTAAAACGTCCTTTTCGGTTAAATGACCCACTCCCCTATGGTAGACTCAAACATCAGAACGGACACTGTGAAAATCTCGACACTTCAAACTGAACCTGTTAAGGAGGGGGGCAGGTTCAGCAGGGTTGGTGACCCCTTTTTTCAGCTCGGTAAGGTTTTGTTGTTGCTGTAAACAAGTGGGAAGAATAATAACGATGACGACGACGGCGGCGATGACGATGAAGCCGTTAGCTTTGAGTTTTACTGACCCAGAATGACGAGTCACTTTTACTTTTGTCAAGGGGGGCTTTGCGGCAGAGACGCCTAACACACGTGACAAGTGGTTGGCGGTTTTGTTGTTGATATTGTCGTTCTGAGATTGGAGATGGAAAGTGGCGCGGGGTTACGGAAGGGAGGAGCTTGAAATTTTGACCGGTAATTACTCCTTAATTTCTTTTTGCCATGGTGCATTATTTTTAATTTTAATTTTCATGTCAAAATTTTCAAAAAATAATCAGTTTTGCATGATAAGAACATTTTTACATTTTCTTTTCGTACGATTGCAATGACGGTTGCAAATTTCATTTTAAAATTTGAATACAAATATTTATGAATATATGCAAGGTATTTTCCAAACATATAATTTAAACAAAATTATCTGTTGACAAAATTTCTATCACCCTACTGACAGGTGCAAAAATTCTATTTTAATGTAAAAAATAATATTAAAAATAATTAAAAATAAACCTTAAATGTTGTCTTTAGCTATTTCACAATGCACTGCGCTTCACTGAGAGAGATATCAAAAAAAGACTTTCTATATAAATTCATTATAAATATTTTTTTCAGAACTTAATAATAATTTGGGATAGATTTTCCGCTTGGTATTTTACCACATCTATGTTCTTTGACGATAAAAGAAAGCTAGTGAAAAAAGAAATGTTCTAAATCTAAGCCTCAGTTTCATCGGTAGAACATCGCCAAAAGTTTGTTGCTCATGCAATGCACTGCAACTTTGTCCAAGAAAATTTGATTTCCGTCATTCGATTTTTATTTGTATTTTTTAATCCGGATGAAACTTTTTTGGTGCCTTCGGCATGCCCAAAGAAGCCATTTTGCATCATTAGTTTGTCCATTTACTTTTCCATACAAATTTGGCAGCTGTCCATACAAAAATAATACATGAAAATTCAAAAAATTGTATCTTTTGAAGGAATTTTTTCATCGATTTGGTGTCTTCGGCAAAGCTGTAGGTATGGATAGGGATGACACTGAAAAAAATGATACATGGTAAAAAAAATTGGTTATTTTTAATTTCACTTTTTGTCACTAAAACTTGATTTGCAAAAAAACACTATTTTTTTCTGATATGTTTTGGAGGACATCAAATGCCATTCTTTTCAAAAATTTCCAGAATGGGCAAAAAATCTTAGACCTAGTTATGAATTTTTGAATCAATACTGATTTTTTTTTCAAAAAAATGAAATACTGGTCTCAAAAATTATTCAACTTCATTACGATGTAAAGTCAAATTTGCAATCAGAAAGTACTTCAGTGAAATTTTGATAAATTCCACCGTTTTCACGTTATAGCCACTTTAAGGTAACTTTTATAAAAATAGTCGCAATCATTCATTTTAAAAAATTAGTGCCCATGTTTGCCCACTTTTGAAAAGAATATTTTTGAAAAGCTGAAAAAAATCTCTATACTTTGCATTTTTGAACTTTGTTGATACGACCCTTAGTTGCTGAGATATTGCCATTCAAAGGTTAAAAAAACAGGAAAATTGATGTTTTCTAAGTCTCACCCAAACAACCCACCATTTTCTAATGTCGATATCTCAGCAACTAATGGTCTGATTTTCAATGTTAAAATATGAAACATTCATGAAATTTTTCGATCTTTTTGAAAACAATATATTCAAAATTTTCAAATCAAGACTAACATTTCAAAAGGGCGTAATATTGAATGATTGACCCTTTTGAAATGTCAGTCTTGATTTATAATTTTGAAAATATTGTTTTCGAAAAGATCGGAAAATTTCACGAATGTTTCATATTATAACATTGTAAATCGGACAATTAGTTGCTGAGATATTTACATTAGAAAATGGCGTGTTGTTTGGGTGGGACTAAGAAAACGTCAATTTTCCTGTTTTTAAACCTTTGCATGGCAATATCTCAGCAACTAAGGGTCGTATCAACAAAGTTCATAAATGCAAAATATAGAGCATTTTCTCAGCTTTTCAAAAATATTTTTTTTCCAAAAGTGGGTACTAATTTTCAAAAATGAATTACTGAGACTATTTTCAAAAAAGTTACCTAAAAATGGCTATAACTTGAAAACGGTGCAATTTATCAAAATTTCACTAAAGTACTTTTTGATTGCAAATGTTTGCGATCAATATATCGATTTTTGGAAAAGAAAAAACAGTATTGACTTAAAAATTCATAACACGGTCAAAGATTTTATGCCCATTCTGGAAATTTCTGAAAAGTTGGCATTTTAAATCCCCTAAAACATATCAGAAAATGAAAAAAATAAAATAAAAATAGTGGTTTTTGCAAATCAAGTTTTAGTGACAAAAAGTTAGATTAAAAATCACAATTTTTTTTACCGTGTATCATTTTTTTTTCAGTATAGTCCTACAACTTTGCCGAATACACCAAATCGATCAAAAAATTCCTTCAAAAGATACAGATTTTTGAATTTTCATACATCGTTTTTGTATGGACAGCACAGTTCAACAAAAAATCAAATGTTTCTTGTCTCTGAGACGAGAATATGTGTTCCTAGTAAATTTTTGCCTGCTGAATCCGAATCCGGGTCCAGAATTGCTCCAAATGGTCCCAATTTCGAGAAACAGCCGTTTGAAATGTTTGTTTAGGCCAAAATTAGCTACCTTGTTGACTATTTTACAAAAGAACTATTGAATAAACAAATAAACCAATACATGTATCTTAAAGTTCACGTTCTCCTCTTTCTGAAACACCCCTGGTTTTTAAAATTTAGAATTTGACTTGCATGCAAAATTAGAATTTGACTTGCATGCAAGTTGGAAAAAATTGAATGAGAACCAACTGAAAATATAATTTTAAAATGGCTAAAAATATGCGTAGAAACAATCAAATTTTAAAAAAACAGGGGTGTTTCAGAAACGGGAAAACGTGAACTTTAAGATACATGTATTGGTTTATTTGTTTATTCAATAGTTCTTTTGTAAAATAGTCAACAAAGTAGCTATTTTTGGCCTGAACTAACATTTCAAACGGGTGTATCTCAAAATTGGGACCATTTGGAGCAGTTCTGGACCCAGATTCGGATTCAGCAGGCAAAATTCTACTAGGAACACATATACTCGTCTCAGAGACAAAATCTTGTTGGACTGTGCAGTTGCCAACTTTGAATGGAAAATTATATGGACAAACTAATTATGCAAAATGGCTTCTTCGGGCATGCCGAAGGCACCAAAAAAGTTTCAGCTGGATTTAAAAAAATACAAAAATTCAACTTAATTCAAAAATACCGATTTCGTAGAGAACTGCTAAAATGCAATTTTACCTAAATTTTTGTTTAAAACAGTAGAAATTTATAGGAAAATATGTAAATTTGATGTAAAATTTATCATTTTTTGACATAAAGCCTTCCATAGAATCTTTAAAAAGGTTTTTTTTGCATGAGGCTTGTTTTGTTGTAAGCTCACATTTCAACGGACTAATACTTTGATGCCTCTCTGCCCTATCTCGTTCTAACTAGATAGAAATCCCAACAAGCTTAATACAAACAAGAACAGAGGTATTCACTTACTGAAATTGATCTAATTTGACTCAGAGGCTTGAGACAGTGGTGCAATATTTACTATTTGGCTCTTTTGAATTGTTAATTCCAAACTTGAATTTCCAGATTATTTGATTGAATAGAGCAAAAAAAATTTTTTTTTTATATTTGAGTAACTATATTTCAGAAATGAAACCCAAATCTTCATTCATCAAATTTTCTCAGCTTTTTGATATAAATAAGTATTTTTGTAAACACCTAAACAAAAAGTGATATTTTCTCCAAATTGAACTTAAAGTGGCTCATAATTACAAAACGGCGCAATACGCAAAAAATCACTATTTATTCAAATATGTGTAATTCGGCGGTAAAGTTTTTGGCTTTACTTCTCTACACAGTAAAAAATAATGTAAATTTGGAAGTGTAATTTTGGAAGCTTGAATGTTACCTCTTTTATTATATAATTTTACCTCAATTTAGTCTGAAAAAGTAACATTACATTAGAAAAGAGGTAAAATTACACCTTTTTTTCTGACATAAAAGATGTACCCCTTCCCAGATGTAATATTACCATGATTTTTTTCTGTGTATAGCTCAAAAGATGCCCTTTTTGGTCCCCTAAAACACCAATGATACAAAATGGCTTCTGTGATCATAGGGAACCCAACGAAAAGTTTCAGTCAATAAAAAATACAACATTTCCGGTTTTCGTGAGGATTGCTGAAATTTTTCTCTTTCCCTTTCTTTCGTTATTTGCGCTACTTTTAAACTGAAAATAACAAAACATTGTTTCAAAAATTGCGAATTGACATCGAAAATAAATTGTCTTATCTAAATTCTTTTTCGCTCTTTGCGTCTTTCGTAAAAATCAATTTAAAATATTTCAGCGACAAATATTCCTTGCCCAAAACGGTAAAATCTCACCCCAATCACATCCGGGATTTCGCCGCGAATACACAACGCTTACACTTTAATAAACAACGATGACAACGTGTTCCATGTGCACCAGGAAGCGCACCGTTGCCTGGCTGTTGCTCAGATGACAACAGCAACTGAACGAAAAAAAACTAACTTAATCCACCTATGTGGTTGATGCCTTCCTCACTTTTTACCAAACATGGGTATATGAGTGGTTTCATCATTTTTTTAGATCCAGAAAAAAGAACACAATGTATAACTTATGTGGTCATAACTCGAGACAGGGTTGCCAGATCTTCAATGTTTTGGACTCGTTGGAAAGGCCTTTCAATTACCTACCCAACGATGAGTCGGATGATGGATCCGGTCATAGTTTACATACATTTAAGTGAGATCCGGCTTCAAAAATGTACATGAATTCCACTTAAGTGGTCATAACTCCAGACAGGGTTGCCAGATCTTCAATGTTTTGGACTCGTTGGAAAGGTCTTTTGATAACCTTACCAACGTTGGGTCGGATAGTGGAGCCGGACATAGTTTACATACATTTAAGTGAGATCCGGCTTCAAAAAAGTACATCAATATCACTTAAGTGGCCATATCTTGAGACAGGGTTGCCAGATCTTCAATGTTTTGGACTCGTTGGAAAGGTCTTTTGATAACCTTACCAACGTTGGGTCGGATAGTGGAGCCGGACATAGTTTACATACATTTAAGTGAGATCCGGCTTCAAAAAAGTACATCAATATCACTTAAGTGGCCATATCTTGAGACAGGGTTGCCAGATCTTCAATATTTTGGACTCGTTGGAAAGGTATTTTGATAACCTAACCAACAATGGGTCGGATGGTAGATCCGGACATAGTTTACATACATTTAAGTGAGATCCGGCTTCAAAAAAGTACATCAATATCACTTAAGGGGCCTTATCTCGAGACAGGATTGCCAGACCTTCAATGTTTTAGACTAGTTGGAAAGGTTTTTTGATAACCTAACCAATGATGGGTCGGATAATGGATCCGGACATAGTTTACATACATTTAAGTGAGATCCGGCTTCAAGAAAGTACATCAATATCACTTAAGGGGCCTTATCTCGAGACAGGGTTGCCAGTTCTTCAATGTTTTGGACTCGTTGGAAAGGTATTTTGATAACCTAACCAACGATGGGTCGGTTGATGGATCCGGACATCGTTTACATGCATTTAAGTGAGATCCGGCTTCAAAAAAGTACATCAATATCACTTAAGTGGCCATATCTCGAGACAGGGTTGCCAGATCTTCAATGTTTTGGGCTCGTTGGAAAGGTTTTTTGATAACCTAACCAACGATGGGTCGGATAATGGATCCGGACATAGCTTACATACATTTAAGTGAGATCCGGCTTAAAAAAAGAACATCAATATCACTTAAGGGGCCATATCTCGAGACAGGGTTGCTAGATCTTCAATGTTTTGAACTCGTTGGAAAGGTTTTTTGATAACCTAACCAACGATGGGTCGGATGATGCACCCGGACATAGTTTACAAACATTTAAGTGAGATCCGGCTTCAAAAAAGTATATCTATATCACTTAAGTGGCCATATCTCGAGACAGGGTTGCCAGATCTTCAATGTTTTGGACTTTTTAGAAAGGTCTTTTGATAACCTAACCAATGATGGGTCGGATGATGGACCCGGACATAGTTAACATACAGTTAAGTGAGATCCAAATATATGTGAAAACACATTTTTATACATAACTTTTGAACTACTTATCGAAACTTCAATCTGTATAAAACTCGATCTATGGGACCCAAAACCAAGTCGAATGCAACAAGTTCGGGTCAAATCGGTTCAGCCAGTGCCGAGAAACATGAGCTAGTTTGTTGGTCACATACATACATACACACACACATACACACACACATACACACACACATACACACAGACATTTGTTCAGTTTTCGATTCTGAGTCGATAGGTATACATGAAGGTGGGTCTACGACGTTTTTATACGAAGTTCATTTTTAGAGCAGGATTATAGCCTTACCTCAGTGAGGAAGGCAAAAAGAGCCACTTCACGCCCGGCAGATCCTAAAATGGAAAATACATCCCCCATTTGTCACCAGCTTGTGAATGACACCTCTGCGCTCACCTTTTCTGGCACACCGTGTTGTGTTCCCCACCCTTCGAGTTATGAATGAAACGGCACTCTCTGTGCGATATTTTTGTTGTTTTTTGTTGCAACTTCTTTACCGTTGCGACTTTGAGTGTTCAATTAAGGTGCAATGTCAGTGCTCCGTAAAATGACGGAAGTAATTTGTTTCTTGAAGCTAAATTTTCTGCACTTGAAATTTAATAATTTAAAAAGTTAACACAATTTCAGGCGAGGCGAAATTCGATTGAACTATTAATCCGTCAATTGAGCATTAACAGATGAAGGTTCGTCGCTTGCGTTGCCAACCAAGTCACTAGCGACATTTAGCTCCTTCTGGGAGGCACGCGCAGCGTGAAGTGTCATCTTGTGACAGCTTTTGATGCCCTAAGCTGATCACGGAAAGTTCTTCAAGTTGCACTTTGCGCGGCGGCGTGCCTTGTTTGCCGACACAAGGCTTGACAAAATGGTCTTCACGAACTTTTGAATCAATGAGTGAGCCGATGCAAACGGTAGATTATTAGAACTTGATGAAGAGAGCTTTTGAAGGGGCGAATACCGTGAGAAAAACAATTTGTGTCAGGTGGTTTGAAGTATATGAAGAAAAAAAAGTTGCTGTCACATATTTTTATACTCATTTATCAGTTTTTGAGCGGAACAGACTTTGAAAACAGTCTAAAAATTAAAAAGACTTGCTCGGGCGTACAGGCTACCAACCCCTAGAAAGTTTCCTTAAATTTGTTTAAAAGCTGGGGAAATTCGCAATAATTTCTGGCAGTTATTAGTTGCATCCGCTGTGTATCACGCGCCAAAAGCCAATCGAGGCCAATATCTTTAAATGTCTGTAATTTTCACACCGTTTTTTTCGCTATTGCTTTCGGTTCAACATTTCTACTTCTCTTTCGATTCAGTTCGTCTATTGTTGCTGTAGTAGTACTTGCTGTCGGTTGTAGTGTTATTGTTATTTTCGATGCCCCTGTTGTTGTTTGCCTCAGCTACTCGTGTTTAGCAGTTTGCTTATTTATTTTCGAAATACAATTGATTGGTGTGTTTCACCACCACCACAACCCTCGGTGAGTCGGTTCTTGTGTTGAACACCCTCGCAGCTACGAAAACAGAAAAAAACGCTTGAAGAGGCGATATTGCACCCATTTGGGCAATTTATTTACATTAGCCACTAATTACCGCCACGAGTCGGGCGAGCTTTGTGATTCGGGCCGACTTGGTTGCCGATGATGCACTATGGGGTTTCAGGCGGCCATAAATCGAAAAACCGACATACTCTAATTATTTTTTTGGTATTTTTTTTCGAAAATAAACATTCTAACTAAGAAAAATCCGGAGTTTGAAAGTTGTAGGTTCAAAATTCACTGAATTGCAGACCTTCAAAGGCGAAAATGGTAAGAAAAAACATGTTTTTTGACAAAAATATGATTATTTTTCATAGTTGTACTGTGTAGCTGTTTATGTATTTTTTCCTGCATCATTATATATATTCAGAAAGGTAATTGATTTAACTTTTCAATAATATTTTACAAAACACACTTTTACAGGCTAAAAAAATAATAAAAATAAAAAAAGATGGATTTTTATTCAAAATTTAGTTTTTTTCAACTTTGTTCATGGAGTACTTTTTTTGTGTGCATTTGTGCGATCTGAAAATTTTGCAGCTTAAAATTTGAACCATGTCCTAACTTGTCTCCAAATTTCAAAGTGCACTTATGTGCACTTTTTGAGTTATGCCATTTTGAACATTTTGATTCATGCAAGGAAATTAATGATTTCGCGTATACGCTTGGTTAAAATCACATTATTTACCTGCGGAGGCAGAAATGACGTACCTGTTATGTATGTTTTGAAATTGATTTGATATTCATGACTTTGTTGGTACTTAGGTACGTTTAATAAATTAGAAATTCCTATTCTAAGTATTTTACAGAAACGATTCGTCGAATATCCATATCAGTTCGTTGTTGTGTTCTTTTGAAAGTATGGATAATAGGGGAACTATACCCTTTCTCAGCCTATTTCTATTATCGGCCTATCAGCACTTTGATCATGAATTACAGCTTTCATAAAGTGTTTTTGACTGTTCCAAACTAATAAATAGCTCATATAAAAGTGAGCAAGCAACTCTCCATTGTTGATACATCTGAAAATGTTGATTAATAGCGAAAAATGGCAAAAGTGATGAGAATTGGTCGAACGGCTTAGAGTGATTAAAATGGGCATATTTCCCCTAATACCGTAGTGTCCCTGTACGATATACACAGAAAAAAATATGAGAATTTACTCGACACGGAAAAAATGAATCATATGTAAACTCAGTTGATGTAAACTTGAGATTCGATGTAAACGGTTAAATCACACGTAAAATCATGTTTTTACGTATAATTTGTTGCAAATTTACATCAAATTGCATTTGAATTTAAATGTTTGATGACGTGCAAAAGTGTTACATCATAAATGATGTAACAATCAGAAATATTTTTTTGTGTGTAACGAAGCACTATTCTGAAAACGTGAGAACTGCTTTCGAGTATATTTGTAAGAATTACAACATTGCAGAACCATCACATGATCAACTCAGGGAAAAACCACAGAGGAAAAACTACGCACGTTGTTCTGTAGCTTCAAAACGAGGTATACAAAAGCCCATAGAAGAAGTTCATATTTTAAGTAATCTAACGACAATCGGTTACATAGTGATTTTGATTTAGAAGAATTTATCGTGGAAAACGTGAATTTTGCAAGTGGATCAACAAAAAACGTGGACGAGAATCCATACAATGTTCCATAAAATAAACCGTCTAAAATTCTGAAACACCGCAAAAATCAAATTTTAATTGGAGGGGGAGGGGGGGGGGGTCTTCAAAGAGAGATGGATTTTAACTCAAGAAAAAGGGGAGGGAGATTGAACGTAAATCTGAAACTTTAACATAGCATAAACCGCCATTCCGTGCATCAAATAGACAGAGCAAGAATATTAAAATTCACCACTTTAATGCATGTGGCCTCAAATATATGAAAAAATCGAAAATTAAACTTTTTTTTTGGAAAAATATCAAATTTTATTTGTTTTCATTATACTAAGTACAAACTACACAAAAAAGTCACAGAAAAGCAAAAAAATATTTTTGGCCGCTCGCTTATATGGAAATACCCCATAGTGTGATGGTGGCTGGAAAATTTGACTTGTTTTCATGTTTCGCTTGTGAACATGCGACCAATGAGTGAGTTTAAAGAGTTGAACTTTTGGATTGAAATAATAAATAAATATGTTTTAAATTGTTTATCAAACTTGCCACAGTAGCAGTACCGTTCATATGGAATGTTCAAGTTCCACGAAAATGACCTCATCCCAACAGCATATTAATAACTCAATGCAGTAACAAAAACTAACAAAAGTTCGTCCACAGCTGCCAGCATGTCGTCTATTGTCCATTGTTTAGATGTCAACTTTTTTTTTGTATATTTTGCATGCAAAAAGCAAAACATCAGCAATAAATAATGTAACATTTTGCGAGCATTCACACCCGTGCCCAGTTGAGGGGTATGATTTGTGGCTTGTCAATTTCCTAAGTCGAACAAAAAGTACTCATAAAAGACAGTGTTGCCAAACTTCATATTTTCTTAAAACTCACCTGACTGAGGATATGTGTGACTTCGTCGTGTTTAAGGCGGGCCAACAGCATCGATGCAATCGCAAGGACATAATCGCCGGCTTGTGTGACCTAGAAAGAAACAAAAGGAGAAAAAACATTTAATTTTATTGCACTGTGAAAAATCTTCTTTATTGACAATAATCAAATTTCACTTCTTTAAGTGATATTTTGGTTTTTGTGAATTCTCATTAATTTTTTTGAAAATAAATAAATTATTTTTTTTCTGTGTTCATCAAATACATTGTCTCCCCTTGACACTCAATGCAGTTTTAGATTTCATCGCCGCATTCCAATTAGCAAAAGTGCATCGCAAATTCCGTTATCACCCGGCCAACAATCAGCGCCACCCCACCCTTTCTAGCCGTAAGGCAAACCGTTTTAATTAACCCATTCAATGGCAGCAGCAAAAACAGATCTTCAAACCGCACACTCACCACCACCTCATTAGCAATTCATTGAGGATACGTGCGTTGCTTTATTTTGCGGTTTGTCCTTTTCCGGTCGGCTTTTAATGAGCTTTGAGAGCCATTTTTTTTCTTTGCAGAGCGCCCCGCACAACAAGTGCGTGCTTTACATTAATTAGGCGCAAATTATATCGGGCGCTGTTGTAATCGTGTGCGCGGTATGTAAATATGACACCTTACACCGGTTGTTCTTGCGTACCCCCGCCGTCAGCTCGGGCATAGAAGGAGGGTTTCATTCAATAAAATGAAAAACCTCTGCCTAAAACGACGACCCTCCCGATTTGGGTGGAAGAAAGTGAATTTATTGCTCCATTCATTGAAAAAGTGAGCCGAAAAACTACTCAAAAGGTTGAGTGGCGATGGCGTGCGGTGAACTCATGTTGTAAGTGTTGAGCAGGTTTATGACAGGGTGTATTAACAAATTGCACCACCCTACTGCTGGTTAGACGGTTGAATCTCCAGTTACAGCCCAGGGCCCATCCCTTGGCCGGCTCGGATGACCGGTTGGACAGTTTTATATGAATGGATGATGGGATTCTTGACGCAATTGACAACTTTGTGTTATTTAGCGAGAAAGGTGTGGTCGAGGTACATTGTTGTAATTGTACTTTGGTTTGAAGCATTATTTGATATTCGTGTAGAAACTGTGTTACATTAGAAAAAAAAACTATCATCGTAAGCTCAATTAAAAAAAAGTTAAACTATTGAATTCGGGCAAAATCGTAATTTGTGGCGGCGAATCGGGACATATGGAGTGAATTGGAACAGCTTTGTTGAAACAATTTTTTTATCAATTTTCAATTGGATTCGGCTTTATTTCTATGCAATTTGATGTTTCTCACTATTTGAAAAAAAAAAAAATGATTGCTCATCACTTTTCTTTAAAAAAAATTGATATCCCTTAGGAGTGCTGCCAGATTACCAAATAAATGTCTAGCAAATATTTATCTGCATAAATGTAATATTTTCAATCCAAATTTAAAAAGTTCAGCGATAAAAATCCATACTTCCGGCAGATCTACAGAATTCTCAGTTCACAAAAAGGCAGTTTCGGAAAACATTCCCAAAATAATTACAATAAACAAATTTTAAAACTTTTTCTTTCAATTTTATGAATTACGCCAAAGGTCCTACCAAATTTTGCACATAATCCTTGTTCTGGAAGGCCCTTCCATAAAAGCTGCGACAGTCTGTTATGAAAAGCAATGATAATTTTATTTAAGTATTCATAATTATGGACAGTTAAAAATATTTCATTTTCAAAAAACAAAAAAGTTTATTTACACAGCAATATTTTTTTAGGTATTGTATAGTTAAATTAAGCCATTTTTTTTATTTTTCAAAACGACCAGTGCAAGTTTTATTTCACACAATTCTTTCAAGTTTTTGTCTTTTCAATAATATTTATTCAGATTCTTAGTATTTCTTTTCTTTGCAATTTCTAACCCTTTTTTTCATGGTTCTATGATTTGTCACAGTCTACAAACTATTCCTAGAAAAAATCACACCCAGCAATAAACCATAACATTTAAAAAATCAGATTTTTGCAATTCTGCCAGCTTATTATCATTTTGTTTTAACCTAAAGCCGTTGCAAATATTTTTCATAGTTTTTGTAAAAAAAAATTCCTCAACACATAGATATTTTGGAAACTAACGATGGCAAAACAACTGGAAAGGTGTATAATGCTTTTTAAAATACTTTTTTCATTAAAATGTTGAAACCATGGCTCATAATTTCAATTTTTATACTTTTTTTTTAAATTGCCCCGCCCCCCCCTCCCCCTCGGCTTTGGTCATTGTCGAGGGACATAAACTACAAAAAATATTTGCAACGGCCTTATTTATTTATAAAAATCAATTTTCAAATATACCGTCTACAAATTTTTGGTTTGATTTTAGCTTAACATTCCAACGCTCAAGGCTCCAACAAAGTTCGAACGGTAACTTCAACTCGCTGGTTCTCGGGTATAACTGCCTCCAGATTTTTCAGGCCAATTTTGAAGAAGGGGGGGGGCGACATAAACTTTGAAAAATAATTGCAACGGCCTTACATAAAAAAACAATTTTGAAAAATTATATTCCCGCTATTCAGCCTGTTTGCTACCGTGGCAAATGGAATGGTGCACGGAAAATCGAATCTTGCTAGGAAAAAAACAATCAGAAAAATTAAAAAAAAAGTAAGGCCGTTGCAAATATTTTTTAAAGTCAATGAGGGGAGGAGGTAGGGGGGGGGGGCAAAAAAATAAAATAAATATAAAAATTTAAATTACAAGCCTAGGTTTCAACATCTGGATGAAAAAAGTGTTTTAAAATGCATTTTGCAGGAGTACAGTTGCTTTCCAATCATTAGTTTTGAAAATATCGAGGTATTGACGGATTTTTTACATTGGTATTTCATGAAAATTTAAAATGTTTTCAAAAGATTTCAAACATGCTGAATATGATTATAAACGCGGGAAAATGCATTTTAACTGGTTTTCAGTTGATTAAACTTAAATTTTCATTAAAATTTTGAAGCTTTTCGAAAAAAAAATTTTTGCCTCCTGATTATTCAGGAAAAAATTGAAGGGGGGGGGGGGGAGGGGGACATAAACTTTTAAAAATATTTGCTACGGCCTAAACAAAATTAAAAAAATCAAAATTAAAAAAAAAGATAAAAAAAGAAAAATCTAAAAATTAAAGAAATAAAAAAAATTACAAAAAAAAATTTAAAAAAATCAAAAAAATTAAAAAAAATACAAAAATAAAAAATTGAAAAAAATCAAAAAAATTAAAAAAAATTACAAAAATTAAAAATTAAAAAAAATCAAAAAATTTAAAAAAAAAACAAAAAAATAAAAATAACAAAAACAATTAAGAAAATTAAAGCAATTAAAACAATTAAAAATATTTACAAAAAATAAATTAAAAAAATAATTTATTTTTTTTAAATAATAAAAAAATTAAAAAATAAATAAAGGTAAAAACATTAAAAAATAAAAAAAAAATCAAAAAATCATAAAAAACTAAAAAAATATTTAAAAACAATTTAAGTTTAAAAATTAAAAAAAATTAAGGCGGTTGCAAATATTTTTTGAATTTTATGTCCCTCGACTCTGATAACTGTCTAAAGGGGGGGGGGGAGGGGAGGGGGAAGTATTTGCAACAGCCTAACCAATGAACAAAATTAAAAATACATTCTAAAACTTTTTATCGCAACAGCTTTTTGTCCGACTGAAAATAATCGAAATCATTAAAAAAAAGGTAGATTTAAAACTCATAACAAAATTTAGAGAAAAAAAATATTGTGGTGTCAAAGGAAATGTGAATAATCTTAATTGTTCAAATTGTTGGTATGTCATCCGAAGTATCTTAAAAGCTATTATAGGCTCAGCAAATGGTTCAGTGCTCAAAACCCAATGTGACTGCTTGGAATTTGTACTAAGATATTAAGTGTAGAATATAAACAAGCAAAAAAAACTTGAATCAGGTGGGATTTTTTAGAATTCACACCCAATATTCGAAGTCTCATACAAACTATACTTGCGCATAATTTAGCTGCTGGTCAAGTGGTATAAAGTTAGAAACGCACGCAGATTCAAATTTCAAGAAAAATTTAAATATTAATATTTGAACATCAAAATATTTGCATACAAATAAAACAAAAATAACAAAAATACAGTTTCACAATCCAATTCAACAGTAAAGAGCTATTCTTAGAGAACAGACTGCGCAGGCTCAAAGTTTGGGGTCCCCAAAAACACGTGCACTTTGAATATTTCAAAAATATTTAGACAGGGCCGAATGATTTTCTCCAAAGTTTGTATATTAGGGCGGTTCGTCACTCTTGCATACAACCAAAACTTGCATGCAATATGTGGAAGTAGCGAACAGCACTAATTCTCCATACAAACAAAACCATTCGGCAATGTCTAAATATTTTTGAAAAATGCAAAGTGCACGTGATTCTGGCGACCCAAAACTTCATGCTTCCCCTCGAGTTAAGCCTGCGCAGAAATGTTGATGGTCGGTGTGATCAACAACAACAAAACTACTCCACTTGACAGCTCTGATCTAGTCGGGGGTACACCACCTAATTGATATAATCTTCCCATCGAAGAACCACGTTATTGATGGATGACCTTTTGCGCCAAAATCTACGCAGCAGCTTCGACCGGCAAATCGAATTCTTCCCGGTTCAAACATAGGCAACAGACTAAGACAAATGCTAGATGCATTCCTCAACCCCAAGTGTTACTCAAGTGACAAGATGCTTATAAGATAAAGTTAGAAGATATCCATGTAGGATTACACAACTTGATGACGTTTTTTTGGGGAAACTGGTTTGTTTTTGTTTACATTCTCTTGCAACTCATCAGTATTGACCTTAAAATTGATAATCTTGATTATGCTTGAAAGATACGAAGAGTTCTTCGTGTTCTCTACCATGCGTGAGAAGGTTGTGATTGATAAATTGATGCTTTATCTGAAACTTCCCTCACTCGTGACAGGTATTTATTTAAGCTAACGCTGTTTGGAAGTCAGCGTTAGCGTTACCATGGTGATCTGTTCAAGTGACGGTCAAAATTTTCATGAGAGGTATCATCTTAGATGGCGTCTCATCGTATAATGATCGTTCGGATTTTATGAGCAAACTCAACGATGCACTTTACGATTGTGCGAAATTGACAGTGAATGAGACAGAGACTCGTTAATGGGTCTCATTTAGCAGCGGTGCCAAGTCAATGTCTTATTTGAGATGCATCCTGCTAGACTGGTGGACTCCTGGTAAATTGGTACCGTTGGTTACCGAATATCGGATGATTCTGTAGTCAATCAGTTGCGGTTCTCAAATCTGTCCAAAGTCCAAATTCTTACTTCAAGTAGATGTTGCGATGGCTATCACTCTGTTTATAGCAGCACGCAATATCTTAAAATAGCTCAACTATCCTGCTCAGTCATCATTCTGAATGAAGAAACGCCTTAAAATTCCACTACATTCCTCAAGTTCTACACAGGTTCAGATCAATCGCACGTCCCGGCCGCGTTACCGCTTAATGCTTGTCGCGGGGTATCATCCTCCCGTTGACAGTTGCCACTGTTGTTACCACTGTTGTCGCGCTGGAATGAGGAAACCGCGCTGTCCAACATACAAATAACCAGCAAGAAGCGGATCCGATTCCAGCGCGTTTCAAGTCGATCGCCGCAAGTCGTGACCAACCGGAGGTTAATTAAGCAGCCACTTTGTATGCTAATGGCGGATTCGTCCAAGACGACGACGGAGCGTCCAGCCAGCCTGATGGGACTACATTCCACAATTTGGCCACCGGTTGACACGCGTTACGTAAGGGATGACTAATTAGAGCCGTGTTTTGGAGTGCCCATCCCTCCGCCGTTGCCAGCATAGCGGCGACCTTGGCGGTATGGGAAGAACTTTCGATCAACGCTTGGCTTTTTTCTTTTCTTCGCGAAAGCGAAAGTTGAATCGCTGCGCCAATCGAAACCGCTCCAAGACCTGTCCGGTAGACACTTGCGAGACGGTGTGGATTCCGCGATGATAGTGGTGGTGCGGCTCGGGCTGAAGAGAAAGTAGTCATGCGTCAAGCAGCAGTCGAGGTCGACGAGGGGCGATGCAATGGTGCCCAAGGTCGTCGCCGCAGCAGATGCTGCGACCACGGTAATAACTCCTCTCTCGACCTCATTCTGGTGCAGTTCGCGTCAAAAAGGAGATGCATCAAAAATACGCAGTCAGTTTTGGAGTGGCCCCTCGTAGTTTGGAATCTGGTGACTTTCCCCTCGTTTCGGCGTGACGAATCACACCACCACGAATGCACGGTTGTAAATGTTCCGGGCTCACTACTACCCCGCTTTTTGTGAATGAGCACGACGACACAGCTTCCGTTGCTAGTTATGAAAATGATGTCACGCGATGTCCCAATCATCTTGGCGAACTTCTGAACAAAATCACATCTGGTCTGAAAGGGTGATTAATTCGACAGATTGGGAGATTTGGGTCGTCGTCAAGACGGATCCTGGTGAACGCAGGTGTGACCAATCTGGTTGAAGTGAGTCACGAGACAAAAATTCAGAAAACTATTTCATGTTCATCCGGTCGCAAAGTAACACCATCAAAAACAAATCAGATAAATGTGTCTGAATGAAATTTTGAAAACTGAAGGAGGACGATGTATTGACGACAACGTGAAAATATTACATTATATTATTAATGTATTGAATGTCTGCTTTAAGGGAAATCTAGGGTTAAATTTCAAAAAGGTCCTAAGCGCCATTTGTTAAAAAATAGCCCAGTTTTTTTTATCAATTCTAGTTCAATTTATAAACTATCAACTCCAAAAATGCTTTGAATTGTTCTTCTACACGTTCTTTAAATGATCGTTACTGAAAAACAATGAAAATGTATCAAAATTTGATTATGACAAAACTGTAAAATTGTTACCTAAATTTAACAGAAATTGATTTATTTTATTAAAAGAACTTGTTCTAACTTTTATAGATATTGTTACACCCTCGATCATATCAATTTTTTATGTATAAAGTTTGATTTTAATATTTTTTCCCCTGATACATTACGTTAACATTAATATCTGGAGTTTTTTTTTGAAAAGGTCCAATAAACCAAATTTTCAGTTTTTGCTTTTTGGATGTTTTTTAATACCCCTGACTCAAGGCGGTTTCAAAAACACCCAAAAAGCAAAAACTGGAAATTTGGTTCATTGGACCTTTTCAAAAAAAAACTCCAGATATGTTAAGTGTAAATTCAAACCTTATTTGATGTAATTTTACATAAAGAGCAATTCCAGCTCAAATCAGGAATTTTTGTGGCACTTTTGTACCCGACCCTCTCCGATTTCAATGAAACTTTGTAGACATGTTACCCTAAGCCTATATAATCCATTTATGTGTATAAGGAGCCGATTGTACTCAAAAATAACATTTGAGAAGGGCGTATGTTATTTAAATATTTTTGTATTTTAAAATTTAAAAATTACTGCTTCTCGAAGCCGTTGCATCGTATCAAAAAGTGGTCAAAGATAAACTTTTAGGAAATTGAACGGGCCTTCTGAAAGAAAAATACACTGAAACAAAAATACACGCCATTTCTATGCGATTTCAGGATTTTGAAGTATAGCAGGTCAATTTTAAGGTTATATTTTCGCTCAAAATGTTACAAAAAGACTGACGAAAAATGCATGTCCAATCCTTGGGAAGATATAGGTTTCCAGATGGTTATTGGCAATTTCTGAAATGGTTTTTCAGTCTAGAAAATATGTTTACCAGAAAGCTCGTCCATTTTTTCACATGTTTTCTTTTGACGGCTTTTTAATTTGACTTGTTTTAATATTTACGAAAGCCTATTTATTATCCAGGTTTCTACCACACTGAAAAAAATGCTCTGTTTTCAGTAATGGGCAATGTAATTAAACTTATATCTGTAAGCCCATACATCCAATTGAAATTCTGTCAAAGAATTATGTTTTTAAATTGCAAAATACAAAAATATTTAAATAACGTACGCCCAAGTCAAATGTTATTTTCGAGTACAATTGGCTCGATATACACAAAGTTTCATTGAAATCAGAGAGGTACAAAAGTACCAGAAAATCCTGATTTGAGCTAGAATTGTTCTATATTAATTTGCAGAAAATTTAATTATATGAAAAAAACTGAAAATTCGTTTCATTTTTTGGCCAATTAATGTAAAATTACATAAACATGCACAGATGTTAATAATTATAAACAAACTAACTATCTGGCGAAACAAAATATTTTGAATTTAAAGACACATGATTTAAATGACAAACAAAATAAACATACTGGCAACAAATACAGTGCACGGTGGTCCAGATCGCAAAATTAAGTGGAAATGGATTTTCCGAAAAATTGTGAAGTTTTGGTGCTTTGGCGTCTTCAGAAGAGTTGTTGCAAATGAAAAGGGGCAACTTTTGGTTAGGTTTAAAATGAGGGTGGTTCACGATTAGGGTGATTTTGAATATCTAACTTTTCAGGAATATTTTTGAGATTCTTTCTATATTCTAGAAAGTTGTTGGGTTTGCCATCCCAAGCAACTTTGTAGAAAACACCAAAATTTTACTACGTAATCTACGCCTTCTACGATCAAATTTATAGAAAGCATCTGCGCAAACCATCAAAAATCAATTTGTTGAACGTGGCAATTCAGGGTTTAGTTTTAAAGAAAAGTGATATACGGGATACTTTTAGAAGTCTAAAAAACTACCTTTTTTTATTTTTCGACAAATCATTTAACCCTTAAGGGTAAAAAATTACAGCTATTTTAAGGTAAAAAAGATGCAAATTTAAAACTTAAATATCTCGAAAAGGCGCAAGCCAAAATTTAAGCACCAGGTTGAAAGAGAAGATCAACAAACACTGAAAAAATTTCAGGGGTGTTTATTTGAAAAAGTCTAATTTTCAAGGGAAAACCATATGGGACCACGCTAACAAAATTTGAAAATTGTTGAAATACATGTTTTTCCATGTAATTTTGCCCGCTGAATCTGCCCTCAGAATTGAGCCAAAGTGTCAAAAATCGATTTCTGGTCATATTTCGGGTTTAAATGATACTTTTACATGATAGAAACAAAAAAAAAATCATCCATCCGAAGATCACACGCTGCTGCTGCAGCGAATCGCACAGTTTTCGGTTTCCAAAGCCAATCATTCTAATCGCATTTCAGGGATCTTCAACCGGTCCAATCGCGCCCGGCAGCATCCGCGCGACCCGCTGCTATTATGGTATCAAGGTCGCCCGGATCGTGGTCTCCAACAAACCAAACCAAGCCAAGTCAACTCAACTGCGCGAACTTCACACGAAGATTTCACGAATCATCTTCTCTCATTAGCGTGTGTTGCGTGTTTGTGTGATTGTAGTTGGTGGAGCTTTTTTCTGCTGTTGTTTTAATTGTGACACGGAAAAATACATTCCTACAATTTATCATATTTTCCCAAATTTATTTGAATTAATTTCAAATTTTGTTTGAAACTAAAACAATATAACTGTGTTAAGTCTTTCCGTGTTGCTCAAATCTCACACGAGCACGGTTGCGGTGGCAAACGAAAACCGCGTTACACGAGCATAAAAATTAGCGCATAATGTTCCAAGGGCACACATGCTCATTTGCACATATGGGTACGTTCGACCGCAGAGAGCAGAGCGTTGCAACAGCAGTATTACTGACCGTCTACCTTCGTTGCAATAAACTTGTACCTCTAGATAAAGCTATAAAGTTCGCGCGCGGGCCAAGTCACGTTTAAGCGTGGTCGAAGTTCATCTCCGATTGCGGCAGATCGACCGGGCTGGCGTAACGCATAGTTGTGGGAAAGGGCTTTTGCGTGTGCGAGGGGGGAAGTTTGGCAAGAAATAGTTGTGTGCTAGGTTTTCTTTATTTTTGTTTGGTATGATCCAGACAATTTAGTAAACTTTTTGATTTAGCTTTGGTTTTAGTTTTTACTGTTTTCCAGTTTCGTAATTCTTGTTAGATGACAAAAATGCCATCTTTTGAGCTATGGCACAGTTTGGTAAAAAATCATTTCATTCACTTAAAAAATATTTTAAATGATAAGATGCATGTTTTGCATTTTTAAAAGTCATGGCCAATCTTGACCACCTCTGAAATTTTTTTTCGAATATATCAGAAAATTTCCTACAAATCTGCTTCAAGGATATTGAAAATGCGACCAGTGGTTGATGAGATCCGAAAGACAATCAGGTTGTCCCTACATCACCATTATATATAAAATAGAAATATTTTCAAAAATTTAAAATAAACCCCAACATTTGAGAAGGACCACAAACATTTATTTTCAATCATATCAAAAGTTACGGTTAATTTGATTTTTTAAATATTTGTAGTCGCATTGAAAATTTTTACGAAACTTTCTTTTTTGACATTGAATTTTGGACGCATGTTATCGTCACTTAAAAATTCAATGCTATTTTTTTTTTTTCTCTACGCCACACCTCGTTTTTCTTGTGTGATTTTCTATAGCAGGTTGAATCTCAGCAACAAGTGGTCAAAGAAAAATAATAGAAAAAATGTCCAAAGTTGGATTAGAAAAATGGGTAAATTCATTTCAGAGTGCAACTGTATATAAACTGAATTGCTTTCATATGCTTTTAAGAGATCAATATTTAGGTGAATATCGATTTCTGGTGAAATGGGGTTGAGTTGTACAAGGTTGAACTTGTTGTCTTTCGACTTGGGATTTTATAACAGAAGTGGAATTTGCTTATGAATTTACAAATGTAATAAGATGACACTGAGAAAAACTACACAGATAAAATGTAAATTTGGATGAAATAAAATTTCCTTATTAATGATGCAATATTACCTCAATTTAGTCTAAAAAAGTGGCAACAACGAAACAGAGGTAAATTTACAAATTGTCAGGTGAATATTTACAAATATTATCATGTCTTTCACTATGGGGTAATTCTCTACCAGCTCACACGAAATCGGGAAAAGTTACCCCTTTTCGATCTGCGTGAAACTTTGTCCTAAGGGTAAACGTATTTTTCATCGAAAAAAACACTAAAAAAGTTTTAAAAATTCTCCCATTTTTCGTTACTCGGCTGTAAAAATTTTTGGAACATGTCATTTTAAGGGAAATTGAATGTACTTTTCGAATCTACATTGACCCAGAAGGGTAACTTTTTCATTTAGAACAAAAAATTTCATTTTAAAATTTCGTGTTTTTTCTAACTTTGCAGGGTAAAATCGCAATAACTCGTGATGTTTATCAGCAAACCCCTTATGTCTATATATTAAAATTTTTGTAATTGTCTGCTCTACAACTTTGTAGAACATTGTTACACTCTAAAAAATAACCCTGCAATGTTAGAAAAAACACAAAATTTTAAAATGAAAAAAATTGTTTTACATGAAAAAATGACCCTTCTGGGTCAATGTAGATTCGAAAAGTACATTAAATTTCTCATAAAATGACATGTTCCAAAATTTTTTACAGTCGAGTAACGGAAAATGGGAGAATTTTTAAAACTTTTTTAGTTTTTTTTAATGAAGAATACGTTTTCGGAATTCTGAGTACGCCATCAAATTGGGCGTCTAATTTTACATAAAAGTCTCTTTGACACCAAATTTCTATCTCATCACCGTTTCAGGCTGCAAATTATTGAAAAACACTTCTTTTTTCGAATGTTCAAAAATGGAAGGGGTTGTACCGCCCCTCCGTCACGAGATATGAAAAAACGGACCTCGGATTCGTGATCAGGGACAAAAGTTACCCCTTAGGACAAAGTTTCACTCAAATCGAAGAGGGGTCGGGGCAACTGCTGTGTGAGTTGGCGGAGAATTACCCTATTGTATAATTTTAACAAAATTCAAACTTTAAAATGCTTTATGAACAGAATGCGTAAAGGAAAATTAATGAAAATTTTCTCGGATTTTCGAAAATACCATCATATTTTTTTTATTAAAAAAAAAGATTTAAAATTTCCGCTGTAAATTGATCGACAATTTGAAATAATGCACTTTATTAAGAAAATGAAATAGTAGTTTATGCAACAAGTTGCAAAAAGAGGATTTTTTCAGCACGAGTCGTACATTTATCCAACGAGGTTCACCGAGTTGGATAAATACGAAGAGTACTGAAAAAATCAAGTTTTGCAACGAGTTCCATACAACATTTTTTGCAATTCCAAAAAACACACACTGAGTGAAATTTCATGTCAAATTTTCATGTATTTTGTCAATAAATCGTTTAAATCAAAAAAATGTTGAAAAGTGTTACTTTTCGAAACCAGTGCTGAAAAGTTCAACTTTTCAGCACCCATTTGAGTGCTGAAAAGTAGAACTTTTCAGCATTTATTTTGAATAGTGTTGCTATTCGATACTGTTATTTTTGGTACAGAAAAGCAGGCTTTTTCGTTGTTCTAGAATGACAGGAAAAGTAAATAGTTTTACGACGGAATTGCAAAAAGTAATTTTCAGTTGCAAATTTAATTCTGTATCTGAAGATAAATTTAAATATTTTTTTGCTTGTACCAAATTTCCTCCATCCTGAACTTTAGCGCAAAAATGTAATTTCAAACCCCAACAAAATTTTAAAAAATTAAAAGATATATAATAGGATGTAACAAAAATGACATTTTGGCGGGCATTCAAGGGTTTGTTCCGGTGGGCATACTAAGCCCAAATCCAAAATATGAGCTTGATTGGACGTAACAGGAGCTGGCGCTCCGCCCTTCAATTTTAAATGGGATTTAACCCGTAAAAAAAGATTTTTTCAAAAATGTCACTTTTTGAGGCATTTTGGCCACCAATGCGTTTACCAAAAACATCACTGGCGTGTAGGCCAGTTCCTTGCGCATCTTTTGGTATATATAACATTGACATTTGGAGCACCCTGGAGCTCGGTACAGGCCTTCAAAGTTTGGCATTTTTTCGAAAAATCGGCCCTGGCAAAATCAAATGGCGTCTAGGGCGTCGCGAGGCGCGACGCATATCTTTTTTGCCGGGACCGATTTTTCGAAAAAATGCCAAACTTTGAAGGCCTGTACCGAGCTCCAGGGTGCTCCAAATGTCAATGTTATATATACCAAAAGATGCGCAAGGATCTGGCCTACACGCCAGTGATTTTTTTGGTAAACGCATTGATGGCCAAAATGCCTCAAAAAGTGACATTTTTGAAAAAATCTTTTTTTACGGGTTAAATTCCATTTAAAATTGAAGGGCGGAGCGCCAGCTCCTGTTACGTCCAATCAAGCTCATATTTTGGATTTGGGCTTAGTATGCCCACCGGAACAAACCCTTGAATGCCCGCCAAAAAGTCAATTTTGTTACACTCTAATATATAAGCATTTTTAACTTCTTGTGAACAAAAATGATGTAAAAAAGTATAGAAAACTGTATTTTAGAACATTACAATAAACAAAAGGTTCTAAAAAACATAATATACTAGAAAGGTTGTCTTCCAATCAAGGTATGAAAGAAAACCAAAAAAAAAAAGATTTTGCGGTTCTGCAAACTAAAACTCTACTAATAGGCCCAATATTTTTAAATGAGTGCAAACATGCGAAAAATAATTTCAAATTGGTTTTAATTGATTTTATGGAAGTTTTTTCGATCCCAGAAGGTCCCGGTGGCAAATTCTGAGACGAGATTTGTCTGATCACGCCTTCCGTCGGATGGGGAAGTAAATGTTGGCTCCGGTCTAACCTAGAGGTTAGGTCGATAGCTCAGTCCAGATGTAGGAGTCGTCTCCCTGGGTCCTGCCTCGGTGGAGTCGCTGGTAGGCAGTTGGACTCACATTTCAAAGGTCGTCAGTTCGAATCCCGGGGTGGATGGAAGCTTAGGTGTAAAAAGAGGTTTGCAATTGCCTCAACAATCAAGCCTTCGGACATCAAGTTTCGAGTAGGAATCCCGTAATCGGGAACGCCAAGGCAATGCTGTAGAGCGAATAATTTGATTTGATTTTTGGAAGTTTTTTCGGGAAAAATACGGCCCTGATTTTTCGGGTGATTTTTTTTAAAGAAGGAGGGGGGGTTGACAAAAACTTTGAAAAATATTTGCATCTAGGAAAAACATTAATCTTTTCAGTACATGCTGAATAAGCCTTAAAATTTTTCCAAAAAAAATTACAATCGAGTAATTAAAAAAGCAGAGCAACATCTTATCTTCGACAGCGTTTTCATTCCATCACTTTTTTGAAAAGGCTAAAAATGCCCAGAAAACAACGCACACATGCACAAGCCACAGTAACCCAAAGCTTGGTGCGTGAAGTAATAAGTTGTATAACAAACCAGATTTTCGAAAAAAATGCGACAAAAATGAGACCCCCACTACTTTACTTGACTCTACTTCCACACTCCTTACGGGTACGCACACTCCGACATCTCTTACCGACCACTTCACCACCAAATGGAATACATTTCGTCTTCAAGTTGACGTCGAACGCTGTTGATTTGGCAGTTGATTGGTTGAAACAATGTCTGAGGTTTGTTGAATGACAGTTGGATGAAGTGTTACATTTTAATTTTTCAAAACATAATTTTGATAATATTATTTGAAAAATATTCATTGCGTAAAATTTAAAAGAAAAGTTTACGAACACATTCAGGCAAATTCATATAATTACTTTAGTCGGCTACCCAATTTCAAAACGAACAAAATTACCCTTCAAGGCTCAAACAAAGTAGTGTCTTGCATTCTGCTTTTACTCATGTACCCAAAAACAAAACAAAAAAAAAGTGTACACAAATGCAATTTCTCTCACACACAACTTTGTCACGAAACCGGATCTACTTTACTCGGCGTCGTCGAGCACGTTCGAACGTAAAGTGTCACGCTAGTTTTTATTTTACCCTTTCTTTCTTTCTTCACAGACACACACACTTACAAACGGTGTGCACACTATCTGATGGTCATAACTGCAAAGCCTTGCAAGGAATGTGATTCGCCGTGGCACTGGCGGGGTGGGTTTGAGGAATTTGCTCTGCATGAGAAATGTTGAATAGTTTCGGAAGACCTTGACATCTTGTGGCTGACAGATGGTGCGTGGGAGTTGCGTAACCAAAACTGAGTAGTTTTTAAACTCAAAATTTTAGCTTGAAAAAAATTTTAAAAGTCAAATCTGCTGTCCGCAACACAGCGTGTACTGATAAAATAAACTCATAATTATGGAAGAAAAGTAGGCCTTACCTTTTTATGATTCCATATGACGTTGACGCTGGGTTTACCCCGCCGCGCGAACGACTGATCGATGACGTCGTCGTGGACCAGGCTGGCGGTGTGGATCATTTCCGAAATCATGGCTATTTGTCGCTGTGCGTGCACTACGTTGCTGCCGGGGAAAAAACGGGTGGGGATTTTTTCGTTTGTTTGTTTGTTGGAGCGAGTGAGAAGAACAGCACGGTGGTGGTGGGTGGTTCGGCGGTAATGAATGTAATGTTTGAAAGAGAAAAAGAAAGAGAGAATTGGAAAATGGATTAAATTATTATCGTGTTTTTGATAATTGCATTTTAAACATGTCATACAAAAATGTTTTATTACTTCAAAATATTTATCCAATCGTACTAAAACAAGGTTACCCAGGTAAACATTCAAATTCAATTTCTTTGAATACCGTAAACTGGGGTGACTTTGATAGGATTTCAATTTGTTTTCAGATGATTTTCCAACAGGTAAGGTTTTTCTAAAGATTATTATTTTTAGAATATGTACTGGGGTAGACCACACAAAGTCCATGCACTATTTAGGAAAAAAAAGTTTTTTCAATAATGTTTAGTTTTACGTTAAAAATTCTTAATTTTAATTCCGGGGTGACTTTGATAGTCATAGTTTTTCTTGTTAAAATCATATTTAAGATGTTCAAATTTTATTTGTACGCTAAATGTACCATCACTAAAGTAGCTGATATAGTTTTTAAGAGAAAAAAACAATGTTTATATTTAGTTAACTAAGAGTATAAGCTTTTAAGCAAAATACATATAAATTTAGGGTAAAAATGGTAAAAAGTCGGAATTTTGCCTGAAATTTGTTAAAACTAGTTTTGTTTGTAAAATTATCGATTTATATTGCATTTTATACTGAATTTTTAAGCACGAATCACAAGTTTTCACATTTTACATCAAATTTGTTCAACTGAAATTGCCTATAAATTTGGAGAATTTTTTTAAATTGTGTTTCAAAAACACATATTATTTATTATTTACAAACTTTTTTAACATTCTCCTAGTGGAAAATTGTCCAAAGAATCCGAAAATGCATTCCGTTTTCTGATTAAAAATCATGTTCATTGAGAAAATCATGACACTTTGAGAAGTTTAAAATGATGTCTTTCATCAAGATTTTCTTAACTATAGTTAACTAACTTTTTAAGCTTGTCAAAATTTTATGAAAAGTTCTTCTTGAGGTACTTTGAACACTTCTCTACCACGGTCAGTATGTTTCAAAACTGTACTCTTCATTTTGCGAAAAAATCGCAAACCTATCAAAGTCACCCCGTTTTACGGTACTTCTTTAAAAAAATAAATCATTTTTGAAAAAGAAAATTTTATTTACTTTTTCTTTAGAAAATTGCTTCACCCTCTGAAACCCCAGAGTCTAGGCGAGTTTAGATCTAAAAATTCACCAAAAATCAATATTTCAGCGAATTTTGCATTGGAAAGAAGCACTTTATAAGTAAACAACATTTTATGTTTGGAAGTGTGAGTTGTTCGACACAGAAAAAAAATGGTAATATTCATCAGGAAATGGTGATAGATTTTGTGTCAAAAACAATGGTTAAAATTACATCAGAAAATGATGAATTTTCTTTAGTTTCTGGTGAATATTCATCAGGTTCTCATTTTTTACAATTTTTTTAAGTTATATAACTCAAAAAAGAGGTAGTATTGAACCTAACAAATTTCCTACATTCCAAAAAATTAACTTTTTTTTTGCTGTGTATGTGACTTAGTAGCTTTTCATAAATAATTTGTTTCAGGGGTCAACATAGGCTGTGTGATGTCTTCCAGAGTTATTGAGGAAAGGTCACTCGATAATTAAACTTTTTAATTAAGTCATCTGGACCTGCCTTCACGTTTACATATCGACTCAGAATGTGTATCAAGAGTATGTGCCACCCCCCCTGACTTCAAAAAAACCCAGAAAAATCAGGAAGTAAAACAATTTTTTCCAAAAAATTTCAAAATGTCAACGAAAATTTAAGTGCAATTAGCTAAGATCAATTCTCGCTTACTTTTCAAAAGGTCCTATGTACATGGGAAACCCATGGCGCATTGGTTGTTTTGAAAAAGTAGTCTAGAGTTTAAAATGCATTCCCCTGCATTTAGTATCATTTGTGGCTTGTTTGGTTTTATTCGAAAATCTTTTGAATTGTTGAAAAAAATCTTTTTTTTTTATACAATACTGACTTTTTCAAAAAATCTAAATGTAAAATAAAATTCGCAATCAAAACGTACTCAAGTAAAATTTTGATAAAGTGCACCGTTTTCAAGTTATAGCCATTTTTAGATAACTTTTTTAAAAATAGTCTCAGTAATTCATTTTTCTTTAAATTAGTAACCATGTTTGCCCACTCATGAAAAAAATATTCTTGAAGAGCTGAGAAAAATCTCTATTTTTTGCTTTTATGAACTTTTTTGAAAAAATACAAAAAAACGAATGACCGAAATTTGAGAATATTGCTCATATCAGCATTTTGACGTTCAATTACAGCTCATAAAAAGCGTTTTCAACTGAAATAGCTCAATAGGAAGTGAGCAAGCATGTTCCTATCGACAGTTTTACAAAATACGTCGATGAAATAGTAAAAATCAGCAAATTGGATGTAGTTAGGAGCGAGTGCTTAAGTTGCCAAGCAAACGAGAATTTCCCCAATATAAAGTTAAATTTGAAGGAACTTATATAAATAAAATAAATTGTTGATAAAAATAGATATTTGATTTTTTTTTTTAAATCGAGCAAAATAAAATTTTAATTTTTTAGAAAAAAAAAATCATTTTTGGTAACAAACTGGGTTGCTGAATAGTGGTTCGCAAAACGGCCTAAATTTTGAACTAGAACCAATTACCCGTTCGCCAAAAGTAGAGAGTATTGTTATCGATCATTAAATTTATTTTTGTTTAAGATTGATTTATTTGGCTTTTGAGGACCTGAAGTTGAACTCAAGAAATCTTTTAAAAGTTCAAGACGAGATCGTCATTTTTTATTATTATGAATTGAAGTTGTTTATGGAGTCGATGCGGTTGTATCCATCCAGAAGCTGTCTTAATCTTGATTTGATTCCGTTTGAAAACCTTCAACACACACAATTTTCCAGCAAAAAATATCAAAAACTAGCCAAAATGAAACACAAACAACTAGTTATAAAACAGCTCATTTATCAGTAAGAAAAAAGTCATGCTTGTGCTTGAACAGCTTCCTAATTTGTAGATGTAAACAAAGTGGGATCATTCAAAAATCACGTTACGCATTCGCTCTATTCATCAACAGGTAACAAATAACATTACTTTTGCTTTGTCAAATTTATTTGAATTTTTTTTTACTGATTTCAGATCAATTTTCTTAATTGTTTGATTCTTTGATAAGACATGGGCTTATCTCTTTCTCAAGAGTTCATAAAATGATAAAAATTGAATTTTGAAGGTAACAACGCGTTCAAAAACATCATCATAAAGACCCTTCATGAAATAAGTGGAAAAAATAATCTTTGTATACGTGGTTCATGAATGGTCATAAAGTATTGAAAAAAAAAAAATTATTTCATTTAAGATACACATATTCATCCACCTCAAAAAAACATATGGAATGGGTTAAGCAAGATTTGCCTTTTAAGAGTGAACAACTTTTTTTTCATAAAATTAGTTTTGTTAGATCCTTTTCGATGCTGGGACCTGGTTAGGACCGAGTAAGTCCACTTTTTTATGGACATAAATTATTTTCTATACCAAAACTTCATAAGTACCTTTATTTGCAGTGACCATTACATTATTATAAATATAATAGCATAACTTAAAAAAAAACAGATAGAATTTTTGCCTTCCTCACTGAGGTAAGGCTATAATCCTGCTCGAAAAATGAACTTTTGAAAAACAGTTCGTAGACCTATATTCATGTATACCTATCGACTCAGAATCAAAAACTGAACAAATGTCTGTGTGTGTGTGTGTGTGTATGTGTGTGCGTATTCCCCTTGGTGCTAAAAATTCTTGCCAAGTTTTCTCGGCACTGGCTAATCCGATTTGAGTCAAATAAGTGCATTCGATCCGGTTTGGTGCCCCATACTGCACTATTGAATTGTTTGAAGATCCGATAAGTAGTTCAAAAGTTACGTATAAAAAAGTGTCAGAGTTGCGAATCGGATCTCACAAAGATGCATGTAAACTATGTCCAGACCCATCACCCGACCCATCGTTGGATAGGTTATCAAAAGACTTTTCCAATGAGTCCAAAACATTGAAGATCTGGCAACCCTGTCTCAAGTTATGACCACTTAAGTGATATTTATGTACTTTTTTGATGCCGTATCTCACTAAAATGTATGTTAACTATGTCCGGATCCATCATTCAACCCATTGTTAGATAGGTAATCAAAAGACCTTTCCAATGAGTCCAAAACATTGAAGATCTGGCAACCCTGTCTCGAGTTATGACCACTTAAGTGATATTTATGTACTTTTTTGATGCCGGATCTCACTTAAATGTATGTAAACTATGTCCGGATCCATCATCCAACCCATCGTTGGATAGGTTATCAAAAGACCTTTCTAATGAGGCTAATACATTGAAGATCTGGCAACCCTGTCTCAAGTTATGACCACTTAAGTGATATTTATGTACTTTTTTGAAGCCGGATCTCACTTAAATGTATGTAAACTATGTCCGGATCCATCATCCAACCCATCGTTGGATAGGTCATCAAAAGACCTTTCCAATGAGTCCAATACATTGAAGATCTGGCAACCCTGTCTCAAGTTATGACCACTTAAGTGATATTTATGTACTTTTTTGATGCCGGATCTCACTTAAATGTATGTAAACTATGTCCGGATCCATAATCCAACCCATCGTTGGATAGGTAATCAAAAGACCTTTCCAATGAGTCCAAAACATTGAAGATCTGGCAACCCTGTCTCAAGTTATGACCACTTAAGTGATATTTATGTACTTTTTTGATGCCGGATCTCACTTAAATGTATGTAAACTATGTCCGGATCCATTATCCAACCCATCGTTGGATAGGTCATCAAAAGACCTTTCCAATGAGTCCAAAACATTGAAGATCTGACAACGCTCAGTCTCAAGTTATGACCGCTTAAGTGACATTTGTGTATTTCTGTATTGAGATACAAGCCTTACCTGACAAACTTCGTTCTGGCTTTTTTCGTGTGTTGACGTTTTTGACTTTTTTGCTTATTCAGCCTCCTGTGATCAAAACTTGATTTTAACCTTTCCCATACAATCTGCAAATTTTCCGGAATCGGTTCCAGAGTGGCCAAATTTGTAACTTTTTGGCGTAAGAACCTTCTTTGGACTCACGAACTTACCATACGAACCCAACGCAACAATGATCAACTCGATCGGACGTTCCGTGTTGAATTGATTCGCGTTCGAACAAAACCGTCGAAATTTTGTATATATAATATATATAGAAGATAGATAGAAGATAGATAGAATTTGTATCCAAACCCATCATATCACTCTTTGATATCACCAAATGTTGGTAAAAAGTGAGGAAGGCAACAACCACATAGGTGGATTAAGTTAGTTTTTATTTAAAGGTCTAGAAACTGTGCCTCACCTCCAACCTCAACTGTTCATCCAAACTTGGGAGGAAACCTTTCGGAAATCCCAAAATATTGTACAAATACAAGTTGAGCACACTTACAGTATTAAAGAGTTTTACCATGAGTTAAGGAAGCACCAAAAAAAGATAACAATTTGGAGCTATAATTCATAGCAATTGAAAAAGTTGTATACTCATTCAAAATTATCGCACTTCAATCATCCAATTCACCAACTCCCAATCAATATCCACACCAAATTCAGGAGGTCCTCATGACGTTCTGAATCAAAATTTTGAATTTGCGTCATCCTCTGCAGATTATATGGTGGTGTTTTCATTTTGAAAACCATGTTAACAACCTCCCAAATCATAGTGCGTCATCCGTCCAGACAATCCTTTGAGAATATATTTTCCAAAATATAAATTCTCCAATTTTGCCCCAAACTCGTTCCGCATTGACGCAAATCGAGAAGATCACAAAACTGGAATCCCATATGAAAAAATAAATAATCAAAACCCAAAAACCTCTCCAATCAGGAAGCTGCGTCCAAAACTGGTTTGCGCCAGCTCAGAATCGTTTATCTTTTCTCTTTATTAGGATCGTCGTCCGTTGACGTCAGCAACGCCAACGGCTCCACATGTGATCCTGGCCACTCCCCCAATGCACACAATATACATTCCAACCCCACCAGTCTTCCGGGCGCCATTTCAACTGGTTTTACAACACGCGATGACACCTGTGTGTGGGGTTGACGTCAACGGTCGCGCTTAAGCTGTAATGACGGCGTCCTTCAACCCGGTCCGCACGTATCAAATTATGCACATGATGTCCTGAGCGGTCGCGAACCGGTCCCGCAAGAAATGGTCTAGAACCGACCTGAGGTAACCTTTAACTAGTCGCAAAGAAAGAACTACGATCAGCCGGTTACAGCGTGGAAACCGCAAAGTTACAGGGGGATTTCCCTGGGAGCAGAAGCTTGTCGTAATAAAAAGAAAAGAAAGATTGAGAGTCCGTTCTTGGCCGAGTTCAAGGTGAAACTACGCAAGAAGGGTTGAACTACTCAGGTTCCGGGGGAAAAACGAAGAAATGAACAATCTTGTACTACGGGTATGCCGGTTTATTGCACTTGCTTGTGCAAGGAGTTCTAGAAGTAAATTGGTTCTCTTTGTCTTGGCAAGTTCAAGGATCTTCTCAGGGGAAAACCCTCCCTTTTCCAGGAATCATCAGTTATCAGATTATGTATTGATGACCGGTAATCAGAGGTACAACCGTGCATATTTATTATGTTTGATTCTTTGTTGGAATGTTAAGAACAAAAATCATGGTAATATTACATATGGGAAGGGCTACATTTTGTATGTCAGAAAAATGTGTAATTTTACTTCTGAAAACGTGTAATTTTACCTCTTTTCTGGTGTAATGTCACATTTTCAGTCTCAATTGAGGTAAAATTACATAATTAAAAAGTAAATTTTCAACCAAAATTACACCTTCAAATTTACACAATGTTTTACTGTGAACACCACAAAAAAATACATCTGGGAAGGAGGTACATTTCTTATTTAAAAAAAATCGTAATTTTATCTCTGAAAATGTGTAATTTTACCACTTTTCCGGTAAAATTTTACCACTTTTCTGGTGTAATGTCACTTTTTCAGTCTAAATTGTGTTAAAATTCAGTCTAAATTGTGGTAAAATTATAGCTTCCAAATTTACATAATTTTTAAACTTGCAGTTGCAATATCAAATCAATGATAGCTTTCCATTTCGGCAACAAATGACCCGGATTAATGAAATGGTATTGTCAAGCCTGTCTTTAACATTTTTTAATAATTTTACTACTTTTCTGAAGTAATGCCACTATTTCAGTCGAAATTGAGGGAAAATTACACCATAAAAGAGGTTTGTATTACTGTGTGGAAAGTGTAATTTTTGAAGTTTTAATATTACCTCTTTTGTGATGTAATTTTACCTCAATTCAGACTTTGGAAGTGACATTACACCAGAAAAGTGGTAAAATTACACATTTTCAGAGGTAAAATTACTCTTTTGCCTTCCTCACTGAGGTAAGGCTATAATCCTGCTCTAAAAATGAACTTTGTATAAAAACGTCGTAGACCCACCTTCATGTATACATATCGACTCAGAATCGAAAACTGAACAAATGTCTGTGTGTATGTGTGTGTGTATGTATGTATGTGACCAACAAACTAGCTCATGTTTCTCGGCACTGGCTGAACCGATTTGACCCGAACCTGTTGCATTCGACTTGGTTTAGGGTCCCATAGATCGAGTTTTATACAGATTGAAGTTTCGATAAGTAGTTCAAAAGTTATGTATAAAAATGTGTTTTCACATATATCCGGATCTCACTTAAATGTATGTAAACTATGTTCGGGTCCTACATCCGACCCATCGTTGGTTAGGTCATCAAAAGACCTTTCCAACGAGCCTAAAACATTGAAGATCTGGCAACCCTGTCTCGAGATATGCCTACTTAAGTGATATTGATGTACTTTTTGGAAGCCGGATCTCACTTAAATGTATGTAAACTATGTCCGGATCCACCATCCGACCCCTCGTTGGTTAGGTTATCAAAAGACCTTTCCAATGAGTCCAAAACATTGAAGATCTGGCAACCCTGTCTCGAGATATGTACACTTAAGTGATATTGATGTACTTTTTGGAAGCCGGATCTCACTTAAATGTATGTAAACTATGTCCGGATCCATCATCCAACCCATCGTTGGTTAAGTTATTAAAAGACCTTTCCAACGAGTCCAAAACATTGAAGATCTGGCAACCCTGTCTCGATATATGCCTACTTAAGTGATATTTATGTACTTTTTGGAAGCCGGATCTCACTTAAATGTATGTAAATTATGTCCGGACTCCGGATCCACCATCCAACCCATCGTTGCTTAGATTATCAAAAAACCTTCCCAACGAGTTAAAAACATTGAAGATCTGGCAACCCTGTCTCGAGCTATGGTCACTTAAGTGAAATTTATGTACTTTTTGGAAGCTGGATCTTATTTAAATGTATGTGAACTATGTCCGGATCCACCATCCGACCCATCGTTAATTAGGTTATCAAAAGACCTTTTCAACAAGTTCAAAACATTGATGATCTGGCAACCCTGTCTCGAGGTATGGCCACTTAAGTGATATTTATGTACTTTTTTATTCCGGATCTAAAAAATAGATGAAATGTTTGTACAATTCCATCACATCAGCCATTTTTGACAATAAGTGAGGAAGGATCCAACCACGTAGGTGGATTAAGTTAGTTTTTTCTGACAAAATAGATGTACCCCTGTTTAGATGTAATATTACCATGATTTTTTTACTGTGTAGAATACGGAACATTTCGACTTTTTTTCAAACGTGATTTTCTTTTTGCATTTCTGGAGTTTTTTTTTTAAAGGTCCAATAAACCAAATTTTCATTTTTTGCTTTTTGGGTGTTTTTAGAACCGCCTTGAGTCAGGGGTATTCAAAAACACCCAAAAAGCAAAAAATGAAAATTTGGTTTATAGGACCTTTTCAAAAAAACTCCAGATTTGATTTTGAAGATTTTAAATTTTTTTGTCGAAATAACAGCAAACAAACTGCGAATATCAATTGAAATCGCAGGGTCAAAAGGGGTCCTCATTGGACCACACAAAAAAAAATTATTCCGAATGTGACATCATTTATGATGTAACACTTGCACGTCATTCAACATTTAAATTTAAATGCAATTTGATGTAAATTTGCAACAAATTATACGTAAAAACATGATTTTACGTGTGATTCAACCATTTACGTCGAATCTCAAGTTTACATCAACTGAGTTTACATGTGATTCATGTTTTCCGTGTCGGGTAAATTCTCATATTTTTTTCTGTGTAGACTAATTAAAGCACCAAACCAAACACCTTACCTGGTCTCGTTGTGCATGTGGTAGTTGAGGGCCTTGGCCATCAGCATGGCGACCATCGGCCGGATCGCTTTGCCCTGTCCGTCGAAGTAGTACACGGCTATCTTTTTCAGCTCTTGGTGGTGGGTGGCACGGTTGATTTCCTGGAGAGAAAGAGAGAGAAAAAGTTGGATGAAATAAACTCAAAACGAGGGGAGCCTACACAGAAGATTCAAAACGGTGGTGACTTTTTGGCAAAAAACAAGCCGGTTTTCAAAAAAATCTGGAACCGGTTTTGCGCGAGTAGAACACCTGTTTCTAGGTGCGATACCAAAAGTTTGGGCGTGTTACATTTTTGGTATTTTTGATAGACCTAAACTCTCTAATTTTATATAAATTTTCAGGAAAGCGACATGTTTAGCAAAGTCTAAATAGTAAATAATTCCAGTGAAGTTAGCACTTCTTCAAAAACACCCTTTACAAGCTTACTAAAGCAATATTTCCCTAGCAAATATTGAAAACATCAGCTCTCAAACAGTCGCACCTGGTAGGACGGTGACCCCGGAGCTAAATTTACTCACCAGCGTCCATGCAAACTAGGAAATTCTCTACAAACGACAGTTTCGCACGAAAGTTGATGAATTGAAAGAGAAAAAAGGTGTGATTATCGTCACAGTGTCAACTTAGGGTTTGGCGTAGGAAAAGAACGGATCTTGAACGGGATGTGAATCGGTAAAACAGGTTTAGCGGAATCGTTTAACTTTGATCATCACTAAGATGGATCTTGTTGTAAGTTTGGGTGACGTCAATTTGAGTTTTGAGTAATGCTTGTTTTAATAATCATATTTTGCTGTGAGAGGATATCCTTTTTTCAACTTTTTGACATTTTAGTGAAATTGAATCGTACTCAATATTATAATGCCAAAATCGATGAACAAATTCTTTAAAAAATATGTAGAGTTTTGAGAAAACTTCAGAAAATAATTATCTGTAAAATTTAAAAAACAATCGTTCATTCAAAAGATCAAATTCAGTGTCTCTTTGTTGAAACTTAACTACTTCAACAACGTTAACACTGATGCCTATCATGTGCCATAAATTAGCAGCTTCGTTAGATAATTACTCCCATCAATCTAACTGCATCCCCGCGTTTCAATAATGTTTCAAACGAACAAAAACAAACCAATCCATCTTAATTGCCGAAACAAACCTCTGCCTCATTACGAGTGGGTCATCAATTCTACCATAGACACCCCGCGGTAGCCCCATTTGTCGCCCGGATTGGCCATAAAAAATGATTACCCTCAACAATGTTTGAAAAAAAAAAAACCGCTTTGCTTCTGAACTCATAAATCAGCCGTTCCCCGTCGTCGTCCGCAGTCCCCTTTACCCAAAAATTACATAGAAAACGCGTCAAGTGCCCCAAACGACAACGCACCTGCGTCGACTTTTTTTTTACACACGCCGCCTCGTCTTAAGCTAGCCTTAAGCCGATCTCGATTACCGTCCGTCGGAGGTCGTAAAGCCGGCGGAGCGAATAAAAGCGCCAATAAAAATTAGTCACGCGGCTTCTGAAGTTTGAGGTTGGGGGGGCTTAGAATAGAACTAATAATTGTCGACTTAGCGACTTAATCAATCATTGTTCTGGCTTTTAGTAGAATTAGGACCAAGGTCGAAACGATTCGGAAAACTTACTGCTCTGATGTCTTCGAAGATGTATTTGAGCTCCTCGTCCAGCAGGATGTACGGGTCGATGTTGTACTCCCGGATCGGGCCGGCGGGTTGCTGTGTGTGGACGGAGCTGTACCCTCGCATGCAGGGATGTGTCACCGGTGGAAGGATCTGTGCTGTGCTGGATGGCTGAAAGGAGGGATGGAAAGGAGGGAGATTAGAATACAACCATACAACTCTACAAAAATAGGGACTCCACTGAGTCCACAAATTCTTCTTCTCTTATTATTCAGAATAATACAATTTAAAATAAAATAAAATTTTCTTCAATTTAACGTGAGTAAAAAATCCATTTTTGAAATTTCCCTGTTGTTGAACAAAAGGAAAAGTAGGTACTTTATCAATTTTGTATAATTTTTTGTAAATTTTGTAAATTTTGTAAATTTTGTAAATTTTGTAAATTTTGTATAATTTTTTGTAAATTTTGTAAATTTTGTAAATTTTGTAAATTTTGTAAATTTTGTAAATTTTGTAAATTTTGTAAAATTTTGTAAATTTTGTAAATTTTGTAAATTTTGTAAATTTTGTAAATTTTGTAAATTTTGTAAATTTTGTAAATTTTGTAAATTTTGTAAATTTTGTAAATTTTGTAAATTTTGTAAATTTTGTAAATTTTGTAAATTTTGTAAATTTTGTAAATTTTGTAAATTTTGTAAATTTTGTAAATTTTGTAAATTTTGTAAATTTTGTAAATTTTGTAAATTTTGTAAATTTTGTAAATTTTGTAAATTTTTTAAATTTTTTAAATTTTGTAAATTTTGTAAATTTTGTAAATTTTGTAAATTTTGTAAATTTTGTAAATTTTGTAAATTTTGTAAATTTTGTAAATTTTGTAAATTTTGTAAATTTTGTAAATTTTGTAAATTTTGTAAATTTTGTAAATTTTGTAAATTTTGTAAATTTTGTAAATTTTGTAAATTTTGTAAATTTTGTAAATTTTGTAAATTTTGTAAATTTTGTAAATTTTGTAAATTTTGTAAATTTTGTAAATTTTGTAAATTTTGTAAATTTTGTAAATTTTGTAAATTTTGTAAATTTTGTAAATTTTGTAAATTTTGTAAATTTTGTAAATTTTGTAAATTTTGTAAATTTTGTAAATTTTGTAAATTTTGTAAATTTTGTAAATTTTGTAAATTTTGTAAATTTTGTAAATTTTGTAAATTTTGTAAATTTTGTAAATTTTGTAAATTTTGTAAATTTTGTAAATTTTGTAAATTTTGTAAATTTTGTAAATTTTGTAAATTTTGTAAATTTTGTAAATTTTGTAAATTTTGTAAATTTTGTAAATTTTGTAAATTTTGTAAATTTTGTAAATTTTGTAAATTTTGTAAATTTTGTAAATTTTGTAAATTTTGTAAATTTTGTAAATTTTGTAAATTTTGTAAATTTTGTAAATTTTGTAAATTTTGTAAATTTTGTAAATTTTGTAAATTTTGTAAATTTTGTAAATTTTGTAAATTTTGTAAATTTTGTAAATTTTGTAAATTTTGTAAATTTTGTAAATTTTGTAAATTTTGTAAATTTTGTAAATTTTGTAAATTTTGTAAATTTTGTAAATTTTGTAAATTTTGTAAATTTTGTAAATTTTGTAAATTTTGTAAATTTTGTAAATTTTGTAAATTTTGTAAATTTTGTAAATTTTGTAAATTTTGTAAATTTTGTAAATTTTGTAAATTTTGTAAATTTTGTAAATTTTGTAAATTTTGTAAATTTTGTAAATTTTGTAAATTTTGTAAATTTTGTAAATTTTGTAAATTTTGTAAATTTTGTAAATTTTGTAAATTTTGTAAATTTTGTAAATTTTGTAAATTTTGTAAATTTTGTAAATTTTGTAAATTTTGTAAATTTTGTAAATTTTGTAAATTTTGTAAATTTTGTAAATTTTGTAAATTTTGTAAATTTTGTAAATTTTGTAAATTTTGTAAATTTTGTAAATTTTGTAAATTTTGTAAATTTTGTAAATTTTGTAAATTTTGTAAATTTTGTAAATTTTGTAAATTTTGTAAATTTTGTAAATTTTGTAAATTTTGTAAATTTTGTAAATTTTGTAAATTTTGTAAATTTTGTAAATTTTGTAAATTTTGTAAATTTTGTAAATTTTGTAAATTTTGTAAATTTTGTAAATTTTGTAAATTTTGTAAATTTTGTAAATTTTGTAAATTTTGTAAATTTTGTAAATTTTGTAAATTTTGTAAATTTTGTAAATTTTGTAAATTTTGTAAATTTTGTAAATTTTGTAAATTTTGTAAATTTTGTAAATTTTGTAAATTTTGTAAATTTTGTAAATTTTGTAAATTTTGTAAATTTTGTAAATTTTGTAAATTTTGTAAATTTTGTAAATTTTGTAAATTTTGTAAATTTTGTAAATTTTGTAAATTTTGTAAATTTTGTAAATTTTGTAAATTTTGTAAATTTTGTAAATTTTGTAAATTTTGTAAATTTTGACAATTTTGACAATTTTGACAATTTTGACAATTTTGACAATTTTGACAATTTTGACAATTTTGACAATTTTGACAATTTTTACAATTTTGAAAATTTTGACAATTTTGACAATTTTGACAATTTTGACAATTTTGACAATTTTGACAATTTTGACAATTTTGACAATTTTGACAATTTTGACAATTTTGACAATTTTGACAATTTTGACAATTTTGACAATTTTGACAATTTTGACAATTTTGACAATTTTGACAATTTTGACAATCTGACAATCTGACAATTTTGTCAATTTTGACAATTTTGACTATTTTGACAATTTTGACAATTTTGACAATTTTGACCATTTTGATCATTTTGATCATTTTGACAATTTTGACAATTTTGACAATTTTGACAATTTTGACAATTTTGACAATTTTGACAAAGCACCTTTCTTTTTTATTCATCATTTTTTTTATGATCAGGTTAACAATTTGATTCCATAAAAGTCTACAAACCTCTAGGATCAACAAATGTGCATGCTATAGTCTAAAAAATTTCCAGCTTTAAAAATTCTCCGATTTATCAATTTTGATCCAAGCTCCAAGGTCTCTTGTTAACGTTTTCAAATTTCTACAAATCTTTAAATTTGATTGTCAAAAATCTACAAATTTCAAAAGCGCCGTCAAGATTATCTTAGTCACAAATTCTTCCAATCACTAAAAAGTTTGCTATGTCTTCGTACCTTTAAGGCATTACAGTCATTAAGTTCTCCAATCTAAACAAGAACCTAATGAACTTTCTCGCCACTCGCAGTTAATTACTCAATCATAGCAAGAGGCAATTTTATTGCCCAATACGGTGACTTATACAATCCAATCCACCTACCCAACTGTTCCAATAACAATGTTTAACATTCTAATTGCTCAGGTACGACATCGCCGCGACAAACTAATCAACATAACCCACACCGCGCATGCCCTCCTTGAACCTGCTCGCTCACCCACTGGTCAGTGTGTGACAGATGTCACCATAAATCATGATGCACCTAACCGTTTTTCTACCACCGCCGCCGCAGAAGTCGCGTTGTTTTTCGCGGACAAATGTTTGCCGCAGAGCGTCCACCGACAGGCAATTAAATATTTATGACACATAAAGTGCACTCGTTGCATCTGCTGCAAGCCCAGGTGAGAGCACCACAGTGTGCAGTGCTTTCCCCTCCCGAGAGCTGAACAGATTTGTTGTGTGATCGATGATCATTAGTGGCGCATACCCGCGATAAGCTTCATTCATATTTAAATGACCCCAGGGGTGTACAGTGGAGTGAGAGTTGCTTTGGTACAGCTTGAAAAAAAGTTTTGAAAAAGACTCCACAACTTGAAAAACTCAAGAATTTGTGAGTCTCCACAGGCACTAACTCTCCACAACATGCAAATTTACTCAATATGTAAGTCTCCACAAGTTGCAGATCCCGAAGATCTTCAAAAACTGAAGTTCTCCCAAACTACCAAGTCTTCCAAGATATCATGTCTCCAAAATAAAAAGTTTTAAAAATTATATGTTTTGACACCTCTCAAAAAAAAAATATTACTGAAAAAACAAACTCTCCAAATTCTCTTTCAAGTCTCCACTCAACTGTCCAAACGCCTTTTCCCAACGCTGTAACCTCATGTGGTCAACCGCCAAGGAGTGCACTTTTGCCCCTTTCGGAAACCTCCTCGCCAACTCCTTTGATCAATTCGATTCGCGCCGCCACCGCCGTCAACGGCCGATCGTCGTCCATCTGGTTACGATGGGTTTTAACAATGCAAACCACGGGTCCGCGCGAACAATAGGCCCGAACAAAACAAAAAATACGAATCGCGTCTTTTGTGTTACCCACACTTATCGGCTGAGACGAATCTCAGCTGGCTCAATTTTTCCCAGAGCTAATTAATCACGGCTAAGCCGCGCGGCGACTGCATTGGTGGCCGGAAGGATCAATCAGGTGCGCGGAGGTTGGTTTGGGTGGGTGATCGAGATTGCAATCTTGTTAATTGGATTGGGGGATTTTGAGTGGGGTGAAAATCTATCACACTTTTTCAACTACTTTGGAGGTTTTGTTCTCGCAAGTTTTTTTGGAGACTTTGGTGTTAAACGATTTTTTCGAGATGAGAACTACTGAAGTTAAACATTAAGGGATTTAAGCTCCAGCTTTAAGATTAAATAAATTAATTAATAAATTTGTAGACTAATGATCAGACACTGTCCATTATATGAGGCTTACAATTTTCAAGCTTCGAAGATTCTATAAATTTGTGTGGATTTTTTTGTAGACTAATACGTCATATTCTAGACACTGTAAAGTAGATTTGGATTTTTTGAGACTTTGTGTAGACTTAATGTGTGTAGACTTTGTTGTAGACTAATGCTCATAAACTGTAGAGTAGCTCTAGTTCAAAGACATTACCGTTTCTTCATTTGCAAAGGTTCTCAATTTTCAGGCTATTGAGATATTAAAACTAACTTAATCCACCTATGTGGTTGGAGCCTTCCTCACTTATTACCAACAATGACTGATATGATGGAATTGTACAAAAATTTCATCTATTTTTTTGATCCGGAATGAAAAAGTACATAAATATCACTTAAGTGGCCATATCTCGAGACAGGGTTGCCAGATCATCAATGTTTTGGACTCGTTGGAAAGATCTTTTGATAACCTAACCAACGATGGGTTGGATGGTGGATCCGGACATAATTTACAAACATTTAAGTGAGATCCGGCTTCCAAAAAGTACATCAATATTACTTAAGTGGCCATATCTCGAGACAGGGTTGCCAGATCTTCAATGTTTTGTGCTCGTTGGAAAGGTCTTTTGATATCCTAACCAACGATGGGTCGGATGATGGACCCGGACATAGTTTACATACATTTAAATGAGATCCGGATATATGTGAAAACACATTTTTATACTTAACTTTTGAACTACTTATCGAAACTTCAATCTGTATAAAACTCGATCTATGGGACCCTAAACCAAGTCGAATGCAACAGGTTCGGGTCAAATCGGTTTAGCCAGTGCCGAGAAACATGAGCTAGTTTGTTGGTCACATACATACATACACACACAAACATACACACAGACATTTGTTCAGTTTTCGATTCTGAGTCGATATGTATACATGAAGGTGGGTCTACGACGTTTTTATACAAAGTTCATTTTTAGAGCAGGATTATAGCCTTACCTCAGTGAGGAAGGCAAAATTGTATGTAGACTTTTTCGTAGACTAATGCTCAGTTTTCATGACACTGGAAAGTAGGATTGAAAAACTTTTTGGAGGCATTCCTGTTCTTCCATTCCATTCCACCTCTAGTATAATTCTCAGACACTGTAGAGTGACTTTAGATACTGTTTGAAAAATTTATCGTTCTTCCATTTTGAAGGCTTTAATTTTCAAGCCTTTCAGTTTTTATGAGTTTGTGCTGACTTTTTTGTACAGCGGAAAAGCTTTAGATAGTTTTTGGAATCTTTCAGAGGTTTTCAACTTTTAAAATTTGTGTAGACTTTTTTGTAGACCAATGCTCAGTTTTCATGACGCTGGAGAGTAGCTTTAGATACTTGTTGGAGTCTTCTTCTTCCATTCCATTCCACTTGTAGACTAATGCTCAGTAACTGTAGAGTATTTAAAGATTCTGTTTGGAGACTTTAGATACTCCATTTGTGGAGACTTACAGCTTTCAAGCTTCGAAGATTGTATAAATTTGTGTAGGCGTTTTTGTAGACTAATATTCAGTTTAGTAGACTATGTAGATTTAGACTTTTTGGACATTGCAAAATTTCTAAATTTGTGTAGACTTTTATGCAAACTAATGTTCAGCTTCTTTAGGACCCACAAGATCTTATACCTGAAAAAAATTAAAACTTCAAGACAGCTAGTTATGGCAAAACTTGTACATATTGACAATGTCAGATCAGCAAAAACAACTGCTCTCAAAAAAGTCTACACTGTACAGCATTCAGCTCTCCACTTCACTATAATTAGATTAAGCCAAGCTCGCGCTGCTGTCAAGGTGTCCGCCTTCAATGGGTAGCACGTGCGGTTCTCAAGAAGGTAAAGCAACAAGACGAAAGGAAGCATTTGTTTGTTTTGATTTTGCAGTGCAACAGTTTTTTTGCTCGCTTGCTGCTGTCGAGAACCGGTTCAAATTAGCTCGCCGAAAATTAGGCTTAAAACAAAGGAAAAGGTTTGGTGGGGTGCTTCCGTGTCTAGGAAATAATCCGTTTTTTTTTTTTGCAATGTTTTGTTGTTTTGGCGAATCGTTAGCTGCTAGGTCGCTTCAAGGATACCACACATCAAGGTAATCTGATATGGGTTTGGCAAAAATATTAAGGGATTGGGAGGAACTGAAGATTTGGAGACTTTTCAAATTGATAGAGTTGATATAAATTTATGCTTCTTCTCAAATTAGTTGTTTACAATCTGTTTTGTGGTTGTATTTATTTTGATATCAGTATGATATTCAAAAACATGTCGTGGAATAAAAAGATGGCATTTTTAAAGTTTGTTTAAATATTACTTCTAAAAAATCTTAAATTTGGAGACTTTCGGACTTTTGAGATTTAAAACATTAACATAAACAGAATTATGGAAATAATAAATATTTCTTTAGTCTAAAGCTTCTATATGGTTTGGACTCAGAGTTTTAGAGACTTAGAAGACGTTAGTTTAGGAGTCAATGTTCAATCAATAAAATCAATATCTGAATTTAGTAGACTTATCGAATTACAGAAAAGCTGAGAAATTTAAGACCTAGGTATTATTTTTAAGAATAGACAGCATTTATTTGGCTTCAAGCTTGGATATTTTGTAAATTTTATGGTTTGTAGACTTTTAAGATTTATATTTAAAAAACATATTTGTTCAAATTTCAAGATTGTACACATTTAATAAAAAAACTAACATAATCCACCTATGTGGTTGGAGCCTTCCTCACAACAATGGCTGTACACAAGTTTCATCTATTTTTTAGATCCGGCTTCCAAAAAGTACATCGATATCACTTAAGTGGCCATATCTCGAGACAGGGTTGCCAGATCTTCAATGTTTTGCACTCGTTGGAAAGGTCTTTTGATAACCTAACCAACAATGGGTCGGATGGTGGATCCGGACATAGTTTACATACATTTAAGTGAGATCCGGCTTCCAAAAAGTACATCGATATCACTTAAGTGGCCATATCTCGAGACAGGGTTGCCAGATCTTCAATGTTTTGGACTCGTTGGAAAGGTCTTTTGATAACCTAACCAACAATGGGTCGGATGGTGGATCCGGACATAGTTTACATACATTTAAGTGAGATCCGGCTTCAAAAAAGTACATCAATATCACTTAAGTGGCCATATCTCGAGACAGGGTTGCCAGATTTTCAATGTTTTAGACTCGTTGGAAAGGTATTTTGATAACCTAACCAACGTCGGGTCGGATAGTGGAGCCGGACATAGTTTACATACATTTAAGTGAGATCCGGCTTCAAAAAAGTACATCATATCACTTAAGGGACCATATCTCGAGACAGGGTTGCCAGATCTTCAATGTTTTGGACTCATTGGAAAGGTCTTTTGATAACCTAACCAACGATGGGTCGGCTGATGGATCCGGACATAGTTTACATACATTTAAGTGAGATCCGGCTTCAAAAAAATACATCAATATCACTTAAGTGGCCATATCTCGAGACAGGGTTGCCAGATCTTCAATGTTTTGCACTCGTTGGAAAGGTCTTTTGATAACCTAACCAACAATGGGTCGGATGGTGGATCCGGACATAGTACACATACATTTAAGTGAGATCCGGCTTCAAAAAAGTACATCAATATCACTTAAGTGGCCATATCTCGAGACAGGGTTGTCAGATCTTCAATGTTTTGGACTCGTTGGAAAGGTCTTTTGATAACCTAACCAACAATGGGTCGGATGGTGGATCCGGACATAGTACACATACAGTTAAGTGAGATCCAAATATATGTGAAAACACATTTTTATACATAACTTTTGAACCACTTATCGAAACTTCAATCTGTATAAAACTCGATCTATGGGACCCTAAACCAAGTCGAATGCAACAAGTTCGGGTCAAATCGGTTCAGCCAGTGCTGAGAAACATGAGCTAGTTTGTTGGTCACATACATACATACACACACACATACACACACACATACACACACACATACACACACACATACACACACACATACACACAGACATTTGTTCAGTTTTCGATTCTGAGTCGATATGTATACATGAAGGTGGGTCTACGACGTTTTTATACGAAGTTCATTTTTAGAGCAGGATTATAGCCTTACCTCAGTGAGGAAGGCAAAATAATCTGGGATCTGGATACATTTTGTTAACTTTTCAGTTTTCAGAATATTGAGAATTAAAACTGAGAATGCTGAAAACAGTTCAAACTTTTATTTTGAAGTTTTGCAAATTGTATGTTAATAGCTTTGTAGACTTTTCAGATAATTAATTTATTTTAGCACGAAAATTTAGGAATTAGAAGAAATCATTTCCAAGTAAAGGCATTTTGCGAAAAGGATAGTAAATTGGATTTGGAGACCTTACCTTTAATGTAATAGATGATAATTGAACTTTTTTGTTCCAATGTCATTACCAAAGTCTATCAATTTGATTAAATAATTATCACGCTTAATTTAAGCAAAAATTAGTTCCTCAAAACAAACCGACATCCGCCAAATGGCCCAAATCTGTCGACGTTAAGTCCGGCAAAAAAAAGCTTCAATGCCATCTGGTGGCCAGGTATCCAAAGTGGCAAAAAAACGAGCTGCCAGGTTTCTCAATTTTGTCGGACGTTCATCGTTTTCCCCCTTTGGCGACGTTTATTAGAGGGGGGCACCACCACCAAGCTTATGTCGGTTCCGACTGACCAACATCTTCATCAGTGAAGTCTCCAAAATCTTCAAAAGCGCTAGTTTCGATGCGCTGCAACTGTTGTTGTTATTGATGCCGGTCGAAGTCTGTGCCATCATGCATCGCTGATGGCTTTTCGAGGTCAATGTCTATGACTTGTGGTTTTTTGTTGGGTTTTGTGTTTTGCGTCGTAGCTTCTTCCGACCCCTCTCGATAGGAGTCTGAAACTTCGACAGCCACACAAGCAGAAGATTGTAGCAAAACAAAAGCGTTTTGACCTTTTTGCTCCTCGCGGGTTTAAAGGTAACACGAAAATAATTAAAATGAAAAATCACTTGTCGTAACGGTAACACCGGCTTGGATGTTGGGACCTCCCTCGTCAGCGGAAAAGGTCACCGAATTGGCATAAATTTTCAATTTTCCAGAGCGATTTCGCCGACAATCGATGCGACGTCAGGTGGAAAAGGTCAGATGGACCGTTTTGCATCGAAATGGGTGCCATCAATCAAGGAGCTGTCGAGCGGCTTTTGACACATGCCGATCAGAGGAGGGTTATCTTGCAACACGATCTTTTGGTCATTTGCGGGAAATGTTGCTTTCCTTTCGGTGTTATTGTCCTATTTTCGACCCATGATTCACCCATTTTCGACCCATAGTGTACCTATTTTCGACCCATCCAAAATCCCTTTTAAGTCAAATTGGTGCGTTCAAGACCATCCTCGTAAATCACTAAATTAGTGCAAACCCCACTCAATCTCGCCGATCGATCGCTACCGATCGACCTCCACCCAAACCGTCAAAAGCCCTCGAGGAAGAGACCACGTAGTAGACCCAACGCGGCGCGCAAAACAAGCAGAAACTCCAAACCGGTTCGCCAAGCGCTAATTTGATTGATCTAGTCCAAATCGTTTATCTCTTTCCCTCGCCGCGCAAAACCCCCTTGCGATCAAGTTGATGATCGTCACGGCGTGGCAGTGCCGGAGCTGCGCGCGGCGGAGCAGATCAAAATCGGTATCAAGTGCAAACGTAACTGTGTCATGCGGACCACACCGCCATACTTGATCGCGGCCCGCTACCGACTCTCTATAATTGACATTCTTTTCAGCGACCTGCCGCGAATACCCGTTTCGGAGCAAAGGGGTCGCGCGATCGCGCTGAGCTGTTGCGTGAGTTGCTAGGCAAAGTTCAGAACAACCTTCGGCCGGGGAAGTTCATGGGAGTCGGCGAGCCATGGGAACTTGGCCGGCTTTCCGATAGATTTCGCACAGAGATGTGCACGCGTGCGAAGATCGTCAACCGATCAAGTCGAGGAACTTGGATTACGCCATCAACGCGAATCGTTCAATGCGGAGCGTCTTTCGATGTCACCCGCGTGATGACCAATCGCGGTAGGGGGTCCGGAGTCAGTCATTCTGTCAACGAACTTCGCCGATTTGGCCACAAAAATCCCGCTAGCAGCGGGAGTTCTACGTTCACTTTCAAGCGACGAACCTCCTTTTTCCGCGCCAAATCATAGCGATTAACTCATCAACAGCTGTTCAACCCACATGTCTGAGGCGCTTGTTTTTTTTCGCGAGCGTTGAACTGAATTTCTTTGGTCGACCTGCAAAGTAATTGTAGCTGCGGAGCGTTCTGAGCGCGATCATTTCATAATCGAATCGAGCTCAAACTACCGGCGACCCGACCCCTTCAAGATACGCTGTTGGGGCAGGTTGTTGTGCGCTCGTTTTAATCGAGTCTAGAAGGCGCATGTACGCGACTACCGCGGGTTGCATCACGAGCAGAAGCGCAGTAAATTACAGTTATTTCTAGCGATTAGTTATACGATAGAGAGGCGATGATCACATCGAAAGTTGACAACAGTTTGATGTGGTTCATTATGCTCGAGGTGGCTGGGACAGCCGAGATGACATAGTGGGACAAAAACATAGAAAACCTTGGGGGGACGATGGTCGCGCGTTGAGATTGCAAAAATCTAATCGTTGAGTCATCGCGAGTGGTCGCGGCGACAATGGGATGTTGATTTATGGGAAGATCTTGAAATCAATTCCTCTTACCTCGTTGACTGAATATACTAGGACTGTTCAGCTATTGCAAAAGGGATAGTCCAAACCAATCCTATAGTCCATCTCGGTGAATCTTTAGCTTTACAATAAGTCATCCCAGAACTACCAAGAGTATGGTCTATTCATGCAGATCAACTAGGTTAAATTTGAGCATTGAGTTCAATACAATTGTTAAGTAAAAGGTAGGGTACGTTATCCATTAGTGGACCCCTTTCCTATAGTTGACCCTCTGAAGGGTTTTTAATGAAAAATTCAATAAAATCACAATTCCAAGCGTGTTTTTGTCAACAAATCTTTTATTTGGCATGTTCAGCATCATTTAAAACAATTTTGACTGACATTGAATCGTCCTTTTCACCAAAATAAGTGTTTCGACATCTGAAATCAGCCATGGCCACTAGCATTTTCACAACAAAACAGCATTTATATTTTATGATTGAATTAACTATATCCAATCATTTTTTGACTGATTATTTAACTTCAGCAAGTCAAAATAATGTATGTTTATGGAACTTTCCTAAAATAAAGCGAAGAAATACTCATTTTGGAGCAAAAATTAGGGGGTCCAATATAGGACAACGAAAATCCAAACTTTTCCAAAAGTGGACCCCTGTTAATTAAACCTTCAAAAAATGAAGAAAACTGTGTATTTAAGCAAAAGTTCCTCTTAAACATACAATAAATGCTTGTTGTTATCAACCTAAACGCATATTTTGTTCAATTATGAGTATAAATATAGCTGTTTTCATGTTAAAAGTACCAAAAATGCTGAAGCCATAAGAATTAAACATTAATCAAAACTATAGTTAATTGTACTTAACTGAAGCATCATAATTGCAGTTTGAAATGATATTTTATAATAATAAATCAATAAAAAAAACGTTTTTTAAATAAACGTGCGTGGTTTTATCGGCAACTGTAAACAATTCTATTGTTTAGTTTCGGTCAACCGTTTATGTAATTAATATGGAAAAATTTGCATCAAAATTACTTTTTTTAATAATTATTATTTTTCAAGTAGTTTTAAAACGTTTTCTCTGATCTTTTTCGGAAATAAATTTGATTAAATGTCTGTTAGGTGTTTTCGTTGTTTAAAGCCAAATTTGTTAACAAAACATGTTTGCATATGATGAAAAGTGAGCAAAATCCATCTTTTATTCATTATGTCTATCATTAGACTTACACCATGCATCAAAACATCAAAAATCGGTTAAATTTGGTATAAAAATAACAGTTTGCCTATAGTGGACCCGGGTCCAAAATTGGATTATGGACCCGGGTCCACTATAGGAAAAGGGGGTCCATAACAGGCAAAAAAACTTTTTTTTTCAAATGGCTATTTTTCTGCTCAAAAACAAATAACTGATGAAACAAATAGTCAAAATTGTTCAAAAGACTTCAAATTTCATTGTTTTGTAAAAAGGGTTACAAAAAAGTGCTTAAAATATTGAAAATTTGTGAAAAATGTGCTTCGGCTCTACTAGGGGGTCCACTAATGGTTAAAATACCCTATTTGCTCTATTTTTTAGGATTAAGTTTTTTATAGGGTGTTTGTAATATTTGGAAAATTTAAAAAAAAATTATATTCCCAAAATATTATCGAACATGTTAGTTTTTTTTTTGGATCAGGATTCTCTTAAATATGTGTATAATTTTAGAAGGAATTTTGGGTTAAATCCAATACAGTCATGCATAACTGAAACACAGAGCTTATAAAATTTGGGCTAGATGGGAGACATTGACTCAATAAAAAACTAACTTAATCCACTTATGTGGTTGATGCCTTCCTCACTTTTAACCAACAATGGGTAATATGAGTGGTTTGGACACATATTTCAGCTAGTTTTTTGAATCCAGAAAAAAACGTACACAAATATAACTTAAGTAATCATAACAATGATGGGTCGAATGATAGATCCGGACATAGTTTACATACATTTTAAGTGAGATCCGGCTTCCAAAAAGTGCATCAATATCACTTAAGTGGCCATGTCTCGAGACAGGGTTGCCAGATCTTCAATGTTTTGGACTCGTTGGAAAGGTTTTCCGATTACCTAACGAACGATGGGTCGGATGGTGGATCCGGATATAGTTTACATACATTTAAGTGGGATCCGGCTTCAAAAAAGTGCATCAATATCACTTAAGTGGACATATCTCAAGACAGGGTTGCCAGATCTTCAATGTTTTGGACTCGTTGGAAAGGTTTTCCGATTACCTAACGAACGATGGGTCGGATGGTGGATCCGGACATAGTTTACATACATTTAAGTGAGATCCGGCTTCCAAAAAGTACATAAATATTACTTAAGTGGACATATCTCAAGACAGGGTTGCCAGATCTTCAATGTTTTGGATTCGTTGGAAAGGTTTTTCGATTACCTAACGAACGATTGGTCAGATGATTGATCCGGACATCGTTTACATACATTTAAGTGGGATCCGGCTTCAAAAAAGTACATCAATATCACTTAAGTGGCCATATCTCGAGACAGGGTTGCCAGATCTTCAATGTTTTGGACTCGTTGGATAGGTTTTTTAATAACCTAACCAACGATTGGTTGGATGGTGGATCCGGACATAGTTTACATACATTTAAGTGAGATCCGGCTTCCAAAAAGTACATAAATATCTCTTAAGTGGCCATATCTCGAGACAGGGTTGTCAGATCTTCAATGTTTTGGACTCGTTAGAAAGGTTTTTCGATTACCTAACGAACGATTGGTCAGATGATTGATCCGAACATCGTTTACATACATTTAAGTGGGATCCGGCTTCAAAAAAGTGCATCAATATCACTTAAGTGGACATATCTCGAGACAGGGTTGCCAGATCTTCAATGTTTTGGACTCGTTGGTTAGGTTTTTTAATAACCTAACCAACGATTGGTTGGATGGTGGATCCGGACATAGTTAACATACATTTAAGTGAGATCCGGCTTCCAAAAAGTACATAAATATCACTTAAGTGGCCATATCTCGAGACAGGGTTGCCAGATCTTCAATGTTTTGGACTCGTTGGAAAGTTTTTTTGATAACCTAACCAACGATGGGTCGGATGGTGGATCCGGACATAGTTTACATACATTTAAGTGAGATCCGGCTTCCAAAAAGTACATAAATATCACTTAAGTGGCCATATCTCGAGACAGGGTTGTCAGATCTTCAATGTTTTGGACTCGTTAGAAAGGTTTTTCGATTACCTAACGAACGATTGGTCAGATGATTGATCCGAACATCGTTTACATACATTTAAGTGGGATCCGGCTTCAAAAAAGTGCATCAATATCACTTAAGTGGACATATCTCGAGACAGGGTTGCCAGATCTTCAATGTTTTGGACTCGTTGGTTAGGTTTTTTAATAACCTAACCAACGATTGGTTGGATGGTGGATCCGGACATAGTTTACATACATTTAAGTGAGATCCGGCTTCCAAAAAGTACATAAATATCACTTAAGTGGCCATATCTCGAGACAGGGTTGCCAGATCTTCAATGTTTTGGACTCGTTGGAAAGTTTTTTTGATAACCTAACCAACGATGGGTCGGATGGTGGATCCGGACATAGTTTACATACATTTAAGTGGGATCCGGCTTCAAAAAAGTGCATCAATATCACTTAAGTGGCCATATCTCGAGACAGGGTTGCCAGATCTTCAATGTTTTGGATTCGTTAGAAAGGTTTTTCGATTACCTAACCAACGAATGGTCAGATGATTGATCCGGACATCGTTTACATACATTTAAGTGGGATCCGGCTTCCAAAAAGTACATAAATATCACTTAAGTGGCCATATCTCGAGACAGGGTTGCCAGATCTTCAATGTTTTGGACTCGTCGGAAAGGTTTTTTGATAACCTAACCAACGATGGGTCGGATGGTGGATCCGGACATAGTTTACATACATTTAAGTGAGATCCGGCTTCCAAAAAGTACATAAATATCACTTAAGTGGCCATATCTCGAGACAGGGTTGTCAGATCTTCAATGTTTTGGACTCGTTAGAAAGGTTTTTCGATTACCTAACGAACGATTGGTCAGATGATTGATCCGAACATCGTTTACATACATTTAAGTGGGATCCGGCTTCAAAAAAGTGCATCAATATCACTTAAGTGGACATATCTCGAGACAGGGTTGCCAGATCTTCAATGTTTTGGACTCGTTGGATAGGTTTTTTAATAACCTAACCAACGATTGGTTGGATGGTGGATCCGGACATAGTTTACATACATTTAAGTGAGATCCGGCTTCCAAAAAGTACATAAATATCACTTAAGTGGCCATATCTCGAGACAGGGTTGCCAGATCTTCAATGTTTTGGACTCGTTGGAAAGGTTTTTTGATAACCTAACCAACGATGGGTTGGATGGTGGATCCGGACATAGTTTACATACATTTAAGTGAGATCCGGCTTCCAAAAAGTACATAAATATCACTTAAGTGGCCATATCTCGAGACAGGGTTGCCAGATCTTCAATGTTTTGGACTCGTTGGAAAGGTTTTTTGATAACCTAACCAACGATGGGTCGGATGGTGGATCCGGACATAGTTTACATACATTTAAGTGAGATCCGGCTTCCAAAAAGTACATAAATATCACTTAAGTGGCCATATCTCGAGACAGGGTTGTCAGATCTTCAATGTTTTGGACTCGTTAGAAAGGTTTTTCGATTACCTAACGAACGATTGGTCAGATGATTGATCCGAACATCGTTTACATACATTTAAGTGGGATCCGGCTTCAAAAAAGTGCATCAATATCACTTAAGTGGACATATCTCGAGACAGGGTTGCCAGATCTTCAATGTTTTGGACTCGTTGGTTAGGTTTTTTAATAACCTAACCAACGATTGGTTGGATGGTGGATCCGGACATAGTTTACATACATTTAAGTGAGATCCGGCTTCCAAAAAGTACATAAATATCACTTAAGTGGCCATATCTCAAGACAGGGTTGCCAGATCTTCAATGTTTTGGACTCGTTGGAAAGTTTTTTTGATAACCTAACCAACGATGGGTCGGATGGTGGATCCGGACATAGTTTACATACATTTAAGTGGGATCCGGCTTCAAAAAAGTGCATCAATATCACTTAAGTGGCCATATCTCGAGACAGGGTTGCCAGATCTTCAATGTTTTGGATTCGTTAGAAAGGTTTTTCGATTACCTAACCAACGAATGGTCAGATGATTGATCCGGACATCGTTTACATACATTTAAGTGGGATCCGGCTTCCAAAAAGTACATAAATATCACTTAAGTGGCCATATCTCGAGACAGGGTTGCCAGATCTTCAATGTTTTGGACTCGTTGGAAAGGTTTTTTGATAACCTAACCAACGATTGGTTGGATGGTGGATCCGGACATAGTTTACATACATTTAAGTGAGATCCGGCTTCCAAAAAGTACATAAATATCACTTAAGTGGCCATATCTCGAGACAGGGTTGCCAGATCTTCAATGTTTTGGACTCGTTGGAAAGGTCTTTCGATTACCTAACCAGCAATGGGTCGTATGATGGATCCGGACTTCGTTTACATACATTTAAGTGAGATTCGGCTTTAAAAAAGTACATAAATATCACTTAAGTGGCCATATCTCGAGACAGGGTTGCCAGATCTTCAATGTTTTGGATTCGTTGGAAAGGTCTTTTGATTACCTAACCAACGATGGGTCGGATGATGGATCCGGACATAGTTTACATACATTTAAGTGAGATCCGGCTTCCAAAAAGTACATAAATATCACTTAAGTGGCCATATCTCGAGACAGGGTTGCCAGATCTTCAATGTTTTGGACTCGTTGGAAAGGTCTTTTGATTACCTAACCAACGATGGGTTGGATGATGGATCCGGACATAGTTTTCATGTATATAAGTGAGATCCGGATAAATGTGAAAACACATTTTTATATATAACTTTTGAACTACTTATCGAAACTTCAAACAATTCAATAGCGATGTATGGGACCCTAAACCAAGTCGAATGCAACCGGTTTGATCAAAATTGGTCCAGCCAGTGCTGAGAAAACTTGGCAAGAATTTTTAACACATACATACATACACACACACACACATACACACACACAGACATTTGTTCAGTTTTCGATTCTGAGTCGATAGGTATACATGAATATAGGTCTACGAGCTGTATTTCAAAAGTTCATTTTTCGAGCAGGATTATAGCCTTACCTCAGTGAGGAAGGCAAAATCATCCAAACTTTGAAAAATTATAGTGTTTGATTAAAATTACATGTACATGCAATGTTTCTCGAAAACATACTTTTAATGATTAGGAAATATTAAAACTATTCGAAACTAAAAAAAACTACGTATTTTCGAAAGTATATTATTTTCTTAGTTTTTTACAATATTAAGGCCGTTGCAAATATTTTTCAATGTTTATGTCGCAAGTTTTTTTTTTATTTCAAAAAACTTCAAAAAATTTATGGAAATAGATGTCTAATCAACTGAAAACAATTTGAAATACATTTTTCTGCGTTTCAAATCATATTTAACATGTCTGGAATCGATCAAAAATATTTTCAATATTTGTGGAATTCCAATGTACAGCACTTCGATATTTTGAAAACTGATGATTGGCAATTAAACTAATAATAATCTTTTTTTTTTTGAAAATACGCAAAATTTTACAAAACAGTACTATTGCTTAGTTTTTTTAAAAGGAACAAAAAACGTACTTTTGTGAAAACTTTGAAACATTCCCAAGCATTTGATACCTATATTCCAAAAAAAAAAAACAATATTTTAAGTACTTTTCTAAAGATACGTAGTTTTGTAAAATTTATAGTATTTTTAAAAAAATATTATTGCTTCCGAAATGTATGATAAATTTCCAATCATTTAATATCCATTTTGCAAAAACTAAACTTTTGAGCATTTTTTTTTTGAAATCAGTAGTGTTGTAAAAATAAGAGTGTTTACTCAAAAGTATTGTTACTTTCAAAATGTTTTAACTATTATGAATTTGAGTTTTTTAAAAAAGATTTTTTTTCTTTCGAAAGGTATAAAAATACCCCGATTATTTGATGACCATATTTTGAAAAACTAAAATTTTTAGCACTTTTTTGAAAATACGTATTTTTAATATTATTTTAAATATTGTCTTTTATAACTTCCTAAACTTATGAAAAATTGCCGATCATTTGAAACCCATCTCGAAAAAACTAGAAATGTATAGTATTTATTCAAAAAACTTAGCTTTGTGATTTTTATAGAATCTTTGCATAATTTTGATAATTTTTAAAATTAATTATAATTTGAAAACTCAAGAATTTTATTCATGTGTTTTGTTAATTAGTCCAGTATTGAATGCGAATAGACGCCAGCATCTGTGGAAATATCCATATAAAGCTTTTGAAACAATGCGTTTTGAATAGTTTTTTTTTGCTGTGTAGTTCAAATTTAGACTTTTGCAAAAAATAAGTGGATTTAAATTGATGAATGTCACATTTTTCAAGCAAAAATTTGTCTTTTATCACCTCTTCCTCATCCGTTACTGATACATAGCATATGAATTCAGTTCAAAGACAAATTTAACGATTTTTTTTTTAAGATTTTGTATAATTGGATGAATTCTCGATAATCTAGCGTTCTTTTTCAAAAGGTCCTATCTGCAAAAAAAATCCGTACACAGTAACAAAAGTTGAATTTTGGAAGGTTGAAAATTTTATTGGTTGGCTCTTTTTGAGTAATTTTTCCTAAAAAAATTGTAAACTGATGAATATTTACCAGAAACTGACAAAAATTCTAAGTGAACAAATGGGTATCCGGAGCCGTCGCTCCATGCCGTACTCAAACACTTAGGAGCCCAGGGCGGCAAAGTCCTTGTAGTTAAAAGGAAGATACTAGTGGTTGGTACTAGCAATAGTGGCCGACAGCTGTAAAGTCAACTTCGTTTTCTACGACAAAAATCCTCCAGTTTCTGATAAAATATTACACATTTTTTTGATAAAATGTGTCATCATTCCCTGATGAAAATAACCATGATTTTTGTCTGTGTATCACATTAGTGGTTAAACGAAAGAGTTTTGAATATTTAGTAAACTAAACGCTACAATCCAAATAGGAAGAGAATGTGTCAAAAACCCAAAACAGAGATATCATTCTCAAGATTTTTAACTTGTTCTGTTCTGGGAACAACTTTGAAATGATACGAATCGATCTCCCATGACTATTGTATGAACAACGGTACGCTTTGCAACCAGCTCAACGATTGATATTTTCTATTGTAAACATATTCAAAGGGTTCCGAAGTCCGCAAACCTTGGAGTGGTATTCAGCTGAGGTACTCGTTCCACAAATAATTGCTATTCATCGAATCCCTGAAGATGCACCGATTTCCTGCAATGCCGAACTGATACAACCACCACTTCCAAGTAACACTTGTTGGACATCGCACCCCGTCAGGTCGAATCTAGTCCAGCGCTCCAACACCAATTAGCTCGCTCCCTCCCTGATCGGCAATCAATCCAACTTTCTGCATTTCGATGCGTACCGTGCAGCAAGTGTATCATATCGGATACCCGACCAACTTGCGGTTACATTTGCATACGCCGCTGCATGTGCACTGCATTCAGAGCCCGTACTCCCTGAAGAAGGAGGGAGCTGGGGGGGACTTCACACCTGACGATCAGCGTGACCAGGCAAGGAACGGTCTTGATCAACCCCGGCAAGGTAGCCTCCTCCTCTCCCCCTCAAGTGGTACTTGTGTGTGCGGTTACGGAAAGCAAAAGTGTGTACTTCACGACCACCACCATGACACGACCAGGGTGGAACCAGTTTTTCCAGCTATCGCTGTACGAGCGTGTGTGTGTCTTTCTATTTTATCTCTATCGGCACTCTTTACGCAATGTTACGGCTTGTAGAGTGGAGCAGCTAACAAGGTGCTCAACGCACTTCTCAATCGACGTGACGATCGCGTCGATGTCTGGAGTTTGGGCGCAGAAATTGGACGACGATGTCAAACCCCTCGACGAAGTAGCGTGCGGATTGCGCCAGCTGTATACTTCTCGAGGGGTTGTGCGGTTGAACCAGACCGCTGCCATGCGACGAGATTTTGCAAATCTTCCCCCCCTGATCAGGCCAAGGCTGCGCGGCGATCTTCGGCGGGAAATGTTCGTTTTGGTTCCAAAACGCGATGTTAGAGGTGCCGTTGTTTGCGTGGAGACAACACGGTCGTGATCAGTTTTATCTCTGTAGTCTCTCGCGAGGCGATCTTTGGCGGTGGACATCTGCGAATAGCGGCTGGCCTTGAAGCGTTATCGATAATCGAAAACTCACATAACTATAAGCGGACGCGGGGTGATTTGAGCGATTGGAAGGGTTTTTTCGGAGACATTACCCGCTTGTTGACTGTTCAAATTTGGATACGCGCCAAGGTTCTGGAGTTCGCGCTTGTCATGTGGCTTGTACGGCCAGCATAGATCGAGGTGCTAAGCAGGTGTCGATTGCTTGGTCAACATGCTCGGCACACAGGGAATTTGGCGATCTTTAGTGCGGTTCTCGAAAGATTGTTGAACCTTTGATAGAACTCAAGGTTCTGAAGAGTTGGGATCCTCTATAAGAAAGCGAAATTCTGGAGGTTTGAATGGGTCACTTACAAAATTGTTTTCTCGTATATGTAATACAAAGGACTATTTCTTTGGTATGCTTAGATATCCTAGGTCATCTAAGGACACCCAGCAGTTAAGGCCATGGTGTCTACCGCCGTAACAATTGAGAGGTCGTCGAATTTTGACTCCGGATCATCTTCCCATACCTTACCAGAGCTTCGAAGACTAGTCTTCTTGTATGTTGGGATGTCCTAGGTCATCTGGGGACTATGAGGAGTTAAGGCCTTGGTGTTGCCAATTATAGGTCATCTGATTATGACCCTGGATCAACCTCCCAAAGCTTTAGCGGGTATGGTAGACTATTGTGATCATATATATTTGTATGTTCTTGGTCATTTTGGGACTCCCAAAGGTTAAGGCCTTGATGTCAACCGCCGTAACAAGTAAGAAATCGTAACATTTTTCTCTGGATCATCTTCCCTTCGCTTCAGAGAGTATCGAGGACTAGTTCTCGGGTTTGTTGGGATGTCCTAGGTCATCTGGAGTCTCTCAGTAGTAAGATCAAGGCCTAGTTTCCTAGAATGCTGGGATGTCCTAGGTCATCTGGAGACTCCCAGGAGTTAAGACCTTGATGTCTACCGCCGTAAGAAGTAAGAGGTCGTCCGATTTTTACTCTGGATCATATTCGCCTAGCTTCCGTGAGTATGGTAGACTATTTTGATCACATGTTGATATGTCCTAGATCAACTGGGGACTTCCGGGAGTTAAGGCCTTCGTGTCTACCGCCGTAACAAGTGAGAAGTAGTCGAATTTTGCCCCTGGATCATACTCGCATAGCTTCAAAGCGTATTGAAGACTAGTTTTCGGGTATGCTGGGATGTCCTAGGTCAGCTATAGACTTCCAGGAGTTAAGACCTTGGTGTCTACCACCGTAACAAGTAAAAGGTCGTCAGATTTTGACTCTGGATCATACTGGCCTAGCTTCAGTGAGCATGGTAGACTATTTTGATCATATGTTGGTTGTTCTAGGTCAACTGGGGACTTCCGGGAGTTAAGGACTTCCTGTGTACCGCCGTAACAAGTGAGAGGTTGTCGAATTTTGTCCCAAGATCATACTCGCATAGCTTCAAAGCGTATTGAGGACTAGTTTTCGGGTATGTTGGGATGTCCAAGATCATCTGCAGACTCCGTGGACTCCTTGGTGTCTCCCACCGTAATAAGTAAGAGATCATCAGCTTACTACAATGGATCAAACTTGCATAGCTTCAGTGAGAATGGTTGGCTATGATTGAACTTTTTGTCCATATATTGGTATGTCCTGGATAATTCAGGGACTCTTGGAAGTTAAGACCTATGTTTTTTCCTACACACCTTGAGTTTTTCAAACCTTTCAAAAGCCTAGAACATCTGAAGATTCGCCTAAATCATGTACGACATCTCTATCAAGCACCTGAGTAAGATCACCTTCACGGGGACTTGCATTGCGTCAAACTCCGCCATCTCGGATTTCCACTTCCTTCTAGAACTCTCGCGTAACTTTTACTTTTCATGATCGCGCTGAAAACAACAACAACTCCGTCAAAAGCTCGCTTGTACCCAAACCACTTTTCCTTTCCCGGCGAAACCAAAAACCCGTAGGCCCGATATCGATCCATCGCGTAAAGTGCTCGAGAGAGAGAGCACATGTGCGAAAGTCATAAAAGGTCTGGCCATTTCCGACGAGCGACGTCTAGTCGAAGCAGTTGCCGCCGCCAGGTTGTCTGAAACCGGCCGTAGTGGAGTAAAAGAGCAAAATCTGACAAGAATTACCGCCAGCGCACATCGTCATTAAGTCGGTGTTGATGGGGTTTTCTGGTTTGCTTGCCAACTCCTTGGCGCACGCACCGCAAAATTTTCACACGCATTTTGAGTGGTCGGGGCACAGTGAAAAGGAAACGTGTTATTTTTACAAGTTTGTAATTTTTTTACGTGGAATTGAGGGAATGGAATTCCTCTTGCAAAGGGATCATGCGCTTAGCTGTAAATTTTACACATAAATGCATGTAATTTTACATTTGCGTGATGGTAAATGTGTAACTTTACGCGCATGAAAGCATGTACTTCTACAAGCCGAAACATGTATTTTTACAAGCAAAATCATGTAATTTTACATTTACGTAAATATCACCTATTTTTCCGAAAAAAAAGTCACAATTTTCACCGTCCTTGTTGACACAGTGTCTGACAGACGCAGCAACAGCAGCAAAAAAAGAAGCGAAACGCAGCCGTTGTTACAACACACATCTTTTCGGTCACGATTCCCCCCTAACCACTACTGGTATGTGTATGTGTGCGAGTGTTTTACGATTTTGGTTTACACATTGTTCAACACAGATAATTACTCGCCAAGAGAGTGCGCGCGCGCGCTCTTCGTTTTGGTTGCGCTGTCACGATCTTGCCGCCACACGTCAAGTTTCGAACGATATTGGGCTGTGAATGTGCGCGGTTGTGTGTTGAGTTGCAGTGCGATTTTCTCTTTCAATTGACCACAGACAAAAGATCCGCTGAAATCAATTTTTTAACTCTGAAAAAATCGAAATTCCTGGCAACACTGCCTGCTACCAACCACCTAATCGAGATTCGATATCCTTCTCAAGCAGAACGTGCTGTGCATGTTCGAGAAGAGCTCTCAGCATGAAGAACAAGCTTGAATCAATTCCTTCTGTTTGCTTGCGAGCCTAGCCCAGCTTTTTTCGCATATGGTTGTCATCTTCCAGATAGCACCCGCGCGATTAGCATATTTGACGAATCGAATACTTGTTCAAACAATGTGTAAATTATCTAACATTTATTCAGGCGATTTTTTTGGTGGTCTTTCGTGTATTTTGCTTGATTTATTGTTCGTCTTTTTTGCGACACGATGCATTTACATTAGATTAGCTTAGAATTCTAAATGTCAAATGGTTGAGTTCTTATTTTAGATTTCCAACTTTTAAGGCAAATGTCCCTATTTTGGGTCTAATGTTCATTTTCGATTTAAATCATAGCGTGATTTTCGATGTTTAAAAAATGAAATGAAAAATCGAAATAATACATATCAGACCAAATATATCAGTAAAGCCTAATTTTACTTTATCGTAATTTAGTTGCCGGCCTATGGATAATGGATTTGCTAAAAAAATCCATGACAATACAGCAATGGTGAGATTTACTCAAAATAAGAACAATTATTTGAAATGTTTCAAGAAGATGTAAACAAATCCAGAATATTAAATCGATTGATCCAAGAAGTACCTCCAAAGTAGTCAAAAATTCAAAAAGCTTTGACCCAATACTTCAAATGCCAAACAAGTGACTGTCAATGACAACAACAAACAAATCCCGCAAATTCCACCCCACAAAATTTCCGGATTCCAGCATCCTTCTCACGCCCTGACAGCCCCCGATATAGCGCCAGCAGCAGCACCACTTACAGCCAAAGTTCAGGTTCAACAAACGCCTCGTCGTTGTTTTGACGTTCGCGGCATTCCTTCGCCGTGGCATTATTCGCAGTATTGTTCGCAACCACACACAACGTGCGCCCGACTTTGTCTCCAGACGACAGCTGAGCGAGTTTTAGACTAAACCGTTACTGCGGGTTACTTTGGTTGGAGTGAAGATGAAGATGAATTCAAACAAGGGCGTCTATGTCATATAATGGGGTAGTCAAGGGCATATATGTTCTAACAATCCAAACCTTGCATTGCACTTTTTTATATAAGATCAAAAAAAAATAAATAAATAAATTCATGAAATTTGAAAATATTCAAGAGCGTATACGTGAATTCTTTAAAGGGGTTCTTTGATCCAAGTGACATACTAAGAGCATTCCTTAAACGTATAAAATTAAATTGTCATAAATTATAAGCAACTCGAAAAGGGTCTCGGCCGAAAAAGGTCAAGGGCGTCTATGCCTCAAAGTAGCCAAGGGCGTCTACACTCTCAAAGTAACGCTTCCTTAGGGTACGCGCAGCGTGTTCAACACTTCCTTTTTCGCGATTCCGCGGTTCCTCCGCACAACAAACCGTCAAAAATGTTAAAAGAGAAAGTGTCTATAAATAAAAGGAAGGCTGAAGTAGCAAAGTGGCCGCCGCCGCGACAACAACAACAACGGGATATTTTTTTTCTGCGATGCAGGAAAGATTGCGGTTAAAGAATTGCGAGCTTTTTTTCGCCTTCGTTCGTCTTTTTGACATTCCGTTGTTGAACCCTGCTGTTGTTGTTGACGTTTTCGGCGTTTTGGTGCCTATTTCGCACACACACACACTTTTGTGTGTGGGGGGATTTGCGGCGTTTTTGGATGGACAGATATTTATTAAGCCGTTTTTCTCTTCATCGAGGGGAAATCTTGTTAGCCCACCTGACAGTTTGCGCAGCTGTCAAACCGACGGACGGGTCTGTTTGTGTGTGCAGATTTGGCAGCTGATTTCGCCTCGCGATGATGAAGATGCGAGCTGATGGACGGGGGATGACCGCATGACCTCGAAAAATGAGGAAGTTTCGAGCGAGGATCCCACGTTCAAAATTTTTGTTTTTCGATGTAGTAATTACGATCGTCAGAAGAAGCTAAGATATCCGTGAACATGTTCCGATGCTCTTCGGAAAGGTTAACGATGACGATCTGTGCACTGCTAACGGTGAAGATCATCACAACAGAGATCGAGTTGATCGGGCAGTGATTCACTTTGTGTTTTGAGATGCTGACAAGATGACGAGCACGATCGTAAAAAATGGTGCCTGACGAGCGTTGAACCTTGTGTGTGGCGAGTGAATCCATGGCGTCGGTATTTTATGAATGATTCTTTGAGATCATGAACATTCATTTTAAAATAACTTTTTATGGATGTCTTTAGCATAAAATTATCGTGTTCGCTTTCAAGATCTAGTTTACGTAACTTCTAAATTGAAATTTTAAAGGATTAAAAAAATATCAAAAAACAGTGATTTCAAGAAATGATCAAAATTTAAAATCATTCGATTGCCGCAATTTCCACCATAACACTTAAATAATTGCACATCTTGCAAAATTTCCCCTCGAAACCGCCAATTTCATCCACCTCAAACCACCACAAATTCAAAAGACTTCAACGCGTGCTACAAGCCACGAACCGAACCCCGGTTTAAAGCCTATTTTCACGCTAATAACAAATTTTCATCGTTCGCGCTTTTTACTATCGGGGGCCGGGCGATGATAACGTGAATTAATCCAAATTTTAACCCACTCAAGGGGGTGGGGAACAACGTGCCTTTGCGCGCTTTAATTAGCGCCGATTTCGTGGTCAGTTTAAAGGTGAGCTGGTGCGTTTTAACGCGATTTTTTGTCAGGGGAAGAGATTTCAGTTGAAGTGATTATGGACTGCTTGGTAACGGGTGTTATGAACGTAGATAAGCGGATTAGGTAATTTTGAAGTAGAAAGGGTGATTGTTTGGACAATCAGACAACTTTATTTGCTTTGTAAGGTTGAACTCAACATCGAAAGTTAAATCAGAGCAATTCGCTCAAGAATATTTTTTTTTAGAAAATTTAATTTTCATATTTTTTTATTTGTGAAAAATTGTTGTAGGTATTTCTTAAAACTTTTCAGAAAAAATGATTACACTGTAAAAAAATACTATTTTTATTGAAAAAAAATAAACAGAAGAAAGAAAAACAAACAGGTAAAATGAGGTTTTCTCTGTAAATTATTTTAAGAGACAATAAGGGACCGTTTTTTCAAGGAGCGGCCGTGTCTGACTGGTTACGGTGTTCGCATTGTAAGCGAATGGTCCTGATTTGAATTCCCCCATCTGCTCCCAACGAGAAAGTTAAGGAAATATAAATTCTTGAAACCCTGAACTTGAACGGGTTCGATCCCCCGTCTTTTGGATTGGTATACAATTTATAAGAAATTTTCTGATCTTTTCGGGAAAAAATATTTTTAGAGATTGTCAAGCATGGTCATGGCTTCTACAGGTAAACAAATTCACATGAGTAATTTAAAAATCAATTTTAGGTAGCAATAACTTGAAAATAGTGCATGGAAGTGAAATATACATAAAGTGCTAATTGAATATTGGCTAATTCTCAAAGAATGGCATTTTTTCTTCTAAAACATATCCAAAAATAAGAATTTTTAAAGATATACTATTTCCTTTTGAAAATCCTAAGCAATACCTCAAGATACAGCTTTTTGAATACTTTAAAAGCCTTTTTGTATGGTCGACTGCAAACATTGTATGGAGACTTGTTAAGATAAACTAATGATGCAAGATGACTTCTTTGGTCAAAGAAAAAGTACACACAAAGTTTCATCCAAATCCAACTTCAAATAAAAAAAAAACACTTTTCAAAATCTCAAAGATTTGCCAGTCGTTAATGTAACTTTTTTGTCTTAAAATAACACACCGAGGTAACTTTGATAGGATTTCAATTTCTTTTTGGAATATTTTCCAATAGGTAAGGTTTTTCTCAAGATTATTATTTTTTTAAACATGTACTAAAGTAGGTCACACAAAGTCCATGTACTATTTTGGAAACAAAGTTTTTTCAATAGTGTTTAGAAAAATAGTTACGTTAAAATTTCTTAGTTTTAATTCCGGGGTGACTTTGATAGTCATAGTTTTTCTTGTTAAAATCATATTTAAGATGATCAGTTTTTAAGAAAAAAAAATCAATGTTTATATTTAGTTAACTAAGTATATAAGCTTTTTAACAAAATACATATAAATTTCAAGTAAAATTGTTAAAGAGATGAAATTTGGCGTGAAATTTGTATTTTATACTGAATTCGAAGCACGAATCAAAAGTTCTCACATTTTACATGAATTTTACATGTTCAACTTAAATTGCCTATTAATATGGAATTTTTTTTAATTGTGTTTCAAAAACACAAATTATTTATTATTTAAAAACTTATTTACCCTTCCTAGTGGAAAATTGTCCAAAGAATCCGAAAATGAATTCCGTTTTCCGATTCAAAATCATGTTCATTGAGAAAATTATGACACTTTGAAAAGTTTCAAATAATAACTTTCAACAACATTTTCTTAACAAATCTTTTAAACTTTTCAAAATTTTATGAAAAGTTCTTTTTGAGGTACTTTGAACACTTCTACACTAAGGTCAGTATGATTGTAAACAATTCCGTACGTGTTTTAATGGTACTCTTCATTTTGCGGAAAAACCGCAAACCTATCAAAGTCACCTCGACTGTCAAGGTCACCCCGTTTTACGATAATCTTCGAAGTCTTGGTTCGAAGGTATTTCGATTACCTATTTAACGATGAAGGAAAACTAATTTCAAGATCATTGAGTCCTGAATCATACTTATATCAAAGATTTTAAATGCAGATTATCTTGGGGTTTAAAGTATTCATTGTGTTTTATTATCCTCAACATTCAATTCAAAAGTTTTTTTATTTTTGAAGAGGTCCTATAAGCAATTGTGGTTCATATGTTTATAGGACCATTTAAAAAAACTCTAGAATTGCTTTATCTCAAATATGATACGAATTCGGTATTTCAATGACCCAACGATCTGTGCTCAACACATTTCAACGAATCATCTTCGCGGTTAATTTTACGCAGTAGGCTTTCTCCAGCAAGATTTTAATATACTGGCTATGCTAGGGCTAGTTTGATCCCATTTTGAGCACAGATCGTTGGATCATTGAAATAAAGAATTCGTATCATATTTGAGATTTCAATCATCCCATTAATCAGAAAAAAATATCAAAATTCAAGATTCAGACCTTAAAGTTTGTTAGGGATTCTAATGAATCATAATACAGAGCAGTCTGTCATGATGTTGAGAATCTACTCCAAGTGGAATTGGTTCTACTTCAATTATCAATTCCTGGCCTGGATAAACATTATAGTTTCTTAAGATTGGGAAGAATCTATCTCACAATTCCACAAAGATATAACATAGATACGAAGAGGTTAATATGATTCTAAAGATATTAAATATCTCACAAAAGCCAGAAACCTCGAAACACCTTAAAATCCTCAAGCTCTCACTTGTCGCTACCTGCTCCCGCAACAACTTCATCAAATCACGGCCACCACGACCTACGACAACCACCCGGCGGCAGCTATGACAAGCAAAAACATAACACAGAACAAAGTCGTTGATTTTCACCGCTCTCGACAACAATAAAAAACCGCTCTCCGCTCCACTTTTTTCTCCACCCCTTAATTTGCAACCAATTTTCAATGGCAATGACAGCGCGTGTGATCTGCGCGCGGCGCGCGCAAAAACTGCATCTGCGCCCGCTTTTTACAACGGACTTGGGACCAACAAATTAGAACCAGGCCGGGCAGAATTCAAGTTCCGAGCGCGGTGACTGACGGTCACCGTGCTCCGATTTTCATTCATAATTATCGTTAAATCGAAAAGTTTATTTTTATGACACTGGTTACGACGACCGGCAGGTCGTAACCGGGTCTAGGAAGCAGAATGACAACCACCGAATCGGCTCCGCTGCGTGGAGCAGAGGAGGGAACAAATTTGATACGGTCATTAGCGCGATAATTCAATTGTGGTGCACAAAAGTCGACGACACGAGGTGGCCGGTTCCAACCCAGTCATGTCATGACCAGTGCAGAGACCGCAACGCGCAAGGTTACGTAATTGGTATTAATTTTCCCCCGGCAGCCGGGCTGGGGTTGACCGTCAACGTGGCCGAAAATTGGGCCAGAACAAGCCGTGCCGATGTTCGGTAATGAGGTTGATCGGTATCTCGCGGCCAAGTGAGACCGGACCGGAGAATTGGATGATTAATTAAGTGGCTGAGTGATTGTGGGACAACTGCGGAGTTGATACCAGCCAAGTGGAACTTGGGCGCAACTGTTCCGTTAGTATGATTAGTCCGTGACCTTTTGGGTGGGAAATGATCCGTCAAATAGCTTTGCGGACTTCCTCGCTGAAACTCCCAGGGTCGTCAACGGATCGGATTGAACCAAGTTAAGCTAGTATCTTCGATATTGATCAAGTTCAAGAAGATACCGGGATGATCGAGGGTCATAATAATTTCACAATCTTCAAGAAATGCTCGTTTTGAAAGTCTCAAAAATTCCACTAATTACTTCAACCCAAAAAACAACCCGTTTACAAGAAGTGCATCAAGACCAACACAAGCACACACAATTGAGACCAACATTCCAACAAAACCACACACACGAGTGCGATCTCGCGGGAAAGGAACCGGTTCACCGGGAGATCAAATCCAACCAAGTACGACGACGACGACGAGGCCACCCCCGCCGATCCTCTCTCTCTCACTCACTAGCAGTAGTTGGTGACCTTCACGAGAACACGGTAAATTGCAAAATTGCATAACGGAAATTACACCGCGCACTCCGTGAGTCCTCCTTGTGTGAGTGCAAGTGAATGTGGCGATCCACTTTTGCTTGCACTTTTCGACGGTATATGAGTGTGTGTGCGCAGCACACGAGACTATCGCGTGAAACGGTCAGTGATCATCGTAAATGGCACACTTTTTTTTTTGCTGCGCGGAATCCTCTCTCACGCACACTGCACTGCACTCTCACTTTCTCTCCCTCGCGCTCTTCAACGAGTGTCAAGTTCGTCGCTGCCAAAGACAATAGTGCGTTCAAGTCACCAGGCCAAACCGAGGGGCTTTGGCTTGATGAGGATCATCTACACAAGCGCTTAATTAAGAACGCTTTGCTAATTAGTCATCTCTGTTAAGGTTAGATTTGGCTGCTTTCGAGGGGAAAAGAACCGGATTCCGAAAATTTACCCAATTTTGCCGGCATCTTTGACCACACTCTAATCATCCGACCGATCCTGCAGGTGTTCCAGCCATCGCCAATTTACCGTAAGCTTTCAAGATTTGTCCGCAATAAATTTTATGACAATCTTTTCTTCTACGGACGCACAAAACATCCCCGCCGAGATTTTTGCACAGGTGTGAATTCCGCCTCACAGACCAACGGACGTCAACCGAGTTCAAACTTGGCAGGAGGAAAAAATGAGTCGCGTTTAAAATATTTTTTGCGATGAATTTTAAAATGTGTTTGCTTTCTTGCGGATTGGTCGCGACCACCGCGGTAATAAGGCACTCTGGCAAACATGTCACACGCGCGGCTAGAGCCATCGGAACCCTGCCAGATCCAAAGTTTAAATCTGGAGTTTTTTTTTGAAAAGGTCCAATAAACCAAATTTTCAGTTTTTGCTTGTTGGGTGTTTTTTACACCCAGGGTTGTGTTACGTCCAAGCACTTTTCTTGACAATACTTATAATTGTAGTACATCAGCAAACACCCGAAAATGAATTACAACAATTGAAGCGGCCAGCCCCACTGCGTTGTGTTTACCACAGGGGGTTTATGAGAACGGACAACATTTTACAGAATCAACCGGGGAGGAAGGATGCGTGGACATACCGTATCAAACGCTCCGAGCGTTTGTTACGGTAAGAAGGATTTTGAGAATAAATATTGGGATAGTAAAAATATTAGAAATCTTTAAAATTGGTTGAAAATTATTTCAGTAATCGTAAAGAAACAGATATCTATGTCATTCGGATCATTCTGTAGGTCAATTTATGGATCAATTTGTAGAATCATTGGGATGGAAGGAAACTTCGCATTTAATGAGATCGTTAAATCTCTTTGGAATCTCTTGGGATCATTTGAATTTTTATCCAAGAAATACCTTGCCATGGTTTAGTATTAAAATTTGAAAAAAAAAATACCAATATAAGGATGATCTGGTATTGTTTTGTTAATTATTGGAGCAATTCTTCATAAAAACTAAAAAATTATTTTACTTGTATTTTTTATATGGCTCTAATTTTTTGGAACCTTTCCTGAGACCAAAAGAGCCATTTTGTGTCATTGGTTCATCTATACAAGCAGGGTTGCCAGATAAATCAGGGAAAGCTAAACTTTTCAAGTGTCAGCCAGATATTGACAGATTTTTAACTTTCTCTTCAGTTTGAACAACTTTTTGACAGAATTATTATTATTATTATTGTTTATTATTGACACTTTACCATTGTTGACAGAATGATTGAATTTAATTTTATTGAATCGAATCTCAATTGAAATAAATTAAAATGTTTTTTTTATTTTTTTTTATTGCCTGGTAACCCTGCTTTTTATTGCCTGCACCCAACCTGCTACTTACAATTTTTAGAGTGCCCAGAAAAAATTACCCCCTGCTCCACAAGTGGAAAACGGTTTTTTGTTGGGTTATTTTAAGCATCTGTGTAAAATTTGAACGAAATTGGTCAAGGATAAACCATTGATACTCGAGCCTAAAGTTGATTAAAAAAATGTATTTTATACAAAAATGACTTTTTTTTAATAACTTTTCAGGATCGAGTTTTACAGCTTTTTTATGTTCTACAAAGTTGTAGAACATTAAATTTTCAAAAAGAATCTCACTTTGGGGAATATTTAGCTGGAAGTAGCAATCCGTGCAGACCAAACCGTTAGAAAATTTGGTTTTAAAACATTTTTTTCGATTTTTCCCATACAAACTTCAACTTCGAGTATCAATGGGTAAATGATTTTGCGCATATTTGGCCCAAAGTCCTAAAATAAATTGAAAAACGTCCCATATTCTGGGCACTCTACTGTCCATATAAAAATCGTACGTTAATATTCGAAATTCTGTATCTTTTGAGGCATTTTCTGATCGACTTGGTGTCTTCTTTAAAGTTTTAGATTTTGATGAGGACGATTAAAAAACAACCAAAACGGAAAAATGTCGAATTTTGAATTACAAAAAATCAAATTCCAAAAATCAACATTTAGATTGTTTTTTAGGATCGAAATTTTTTATTGCATAGTTTTTGTTTGGAAAAAAAAATAACTTTTTGAAAAAATAGAAAATTTAGTCAATTTAATTTAAATTCAATTTTACAATGCAAAAAAAGGCACTCAAAACAAACATTTAAGAAATTTTGATAAAAGTTTTTTTTCAAGAAAGAGCCTCTGAAAGTTTGATTTCTACTGAAAACTTTCAGTTTTTTTTAGATTTTAAAAACTAGTGTCCATAAGTGTCCATTTTTGTAAACATGATTTTTTAAAACATTAGATTGGGCTTCTGGTTTCTGAGATGAAGCTGATGAATGAAGAAGAAACAGCAAAATTAAAGTTATCTAAGTCTCACCTAAACAGCTGAACTGCTCATGTTCGCATAAATGTCCCATATGCAAAATCAGTAAGTTGAGAAAAACGCATTTTAAGTATGTGCCACACATAAAACTACGTGTTATGTTTTCGCGAAAAAAACGGATTTCCTCCTGATTTTGAGAACAAAGTACTGAATGCTGTAGGCTTTTCTGAAAGATCACACGAAACAAACTGCATCAATAACTCAAAATCGATGAAAACTCATATTGGATATTTATGCGATCCTGGGCAGTTTTATAATGCATGTATCTCAGCAACTAATGGTCCAACCTTCAATGTTAAAAAATAAAACATTTCGTGAAATTTTTTGATCTCTTCGAAAAAACAAATATTTAGCAAATTTGAAATCAAGACTGGCATTTCAAAAGGGCTAAATGTTCAATATAACGCAATTTTAAAATTTTAGTCTAGACTAAAAAAAATGTTTTTGAAAAGATTATTAAATTTCATAAATGTTTATTCATGCTCACCAATGAAAAACATTGAATCATGTTATCTTTGAGCACATTGGAACAACTTTAGTCTTTAGATTCTCTCAAATTTTGGTGTTAAAGACATCTTTCACCCAACATTGGTTAGATAATCGATTTTTTCCAATATTGTATAAAGTTTGATGATCTGGCAACTCTGTCTAAAGTTAAGATCACAAAGGTAATATATTTTTGTACTTTTTTATTCTGGTTCAAAGATAATTGTATGAAATTTGTGTCCAAACACATCAGTCATTGTTGGCAAAGAGTGAGGAAGGCAACAATCACATAGTGTATGAAGTAAGTTTTGCCTTCCTCACTGAGGTAAGGCTATAATCCTGCTCTAAAAAAGAACTTTATATAAAAACGTCGTACACCCACCTTCATGTGTACATATCGACTCAGAATCGAAAACTGAACAAATGTCTGTGTGTATGTGTGTGTGTATGTGATCAACAAACTAGCTCATGTTTCTCGGCACTGGCTGAACCGATTTGACCCGAACCTGTTGCATTCAACTTGGTTTAAGGTCCCATAGATCGAGTTTTTTACTGATTGAAGTTTCGATAAGTAGTTCAAAAGTTATGTATGAAAATGTGTTTTCACATATATCCGTTTCTCACTTAAATGTTTGTAAACTATGTACAGGTCCATCATCCGACCCATTGTTAGTTAGGTTATCAAAAGACCTTTCCAACGAATCTGAAACATTGAAGATCTGTCAACCCTGTCTCGAGATATGGCCACTTAAGTGTTATAACGGAATCGACGTAACACCTTATAATGTGGCCCTCTTAAACCTTGCGGTTTCGTCAACGGATCCACAGGCGTGTATCGTTCTTTTTGCGACAAGACTCCGCCTCCCGGGTCTCCTAAGTGTGAAGGTATGGGCACGGGGAGAGGGCACCGAATACCTATATTTACACTTAGAATTTTTTGCGTCTGCCCCGGGATTCGAACCGGCGACCTCTGGATTGTGAGTCCAGTGCGCGGTCCGATTGATCCACACAGGCAGACATTAAGTGTTATTGATGTACTTTTTGAAAGCCGGATCTCACTTAAATGTATGTAAACTATGTCCGGATCCACCATCCGAACCATCGTTAGTTAGGTTATCAAAAGACGTTTCCAACGAGTCCAAAACATTGACGATTTGGCAACCCTGTCTCAAGATATGGCCACTTAAGGGATATTTATGTACTTTTTTATTCTGGATCTAAAAAATAGATGAAATTTGTGTACAGCCATTGTTGGTAATGAGTGAGGAAGGCCCCAACCACATAGGTGGATTAAGTTAGTTTTTAAGATCTTATTGGTCAAAGATTCGTTCAATTGATTTTTTTTAAATTCAAGAGATTTCTGGTCTCATAAAACCCATTGCAATCTTTGAACAGGTTGAATTTTCAAAATTAAAATTTTGAAAAGTGAAATTTCCAAGGAAATTCGAACCGGTCATCGCAGGGTCAACCCGCTGAAGCTCAATAGCTAAAGGGGGAACCACAGCGCACCGACCGTTATGGAATTCATAACGAAGCATGACGAATTGACCATCATAAATCGACATAGCCTAGCTGGGACGGAGGAGCGGGGAGAGGGTCACCTTTTAGTTTTGGTAGTACCAACACGATCCCGGAATCGCTAGCCTTGCGCGATCTATCTCTTCTTTCGCGTCGACATACCTCTGCAATGGCAGAATACAAGAATTTTGAAGTACTTTTTAAAATTGCACTCAAAGACAATGAACCTTGGTTGATCAATAACATCTTTATGGAGTGATACTTTCGCCTGCAGATTGAATATTGACATTTCGGTCACGCTTGGGATGCAAACACGCAAAAAAGTGCGATAAAAAGTGGTGCGAGCGTAAAATGGTGGGAAATTGGCTTTTTAATGGTCAATCCTACGGCGATCAGCGCAGTTTATCTTACGAACCGGGCACGTTAGAGCTGTAGCGGTTAATGTGATCAGATAATACGAAGCTAATTGAGATTTAAGGCTGGATCTTTGATATGAATTAGTAGATAACGATCTGGACAAATGGATTCGTGAGACCAAATTCTGCTTCCATTAATCTTGAGACAGTGATTCTACGAACAGCTATTGCAGTTTTTGTAAGGTGTAGCATATCTTCCAGCATATTTCAGTTTCCCAGGACATCCTGGATCTATTAGAAGCTCATACCGACTGTTTTGCAGTATAGCGTCGAATTAAGAGGATAAGGGAGATTCTCCACCCAAATCTTCAAAAATAGAGACGATTTTATGAGTCATGAAGTTGAAGATTACGTAGGGTCTTTTCAAAATTCTAAAATTTTTTAGGGGGTAAGAGAAATTCTCCACTTTTCTTATGAGTCATACAGTTTAAATTTCAGACTTGAAACATTGAGATTGTATAACTCCGTGCAGCAACAAGTAGCCACGTAAAGCGGTTTACCATTGTGTTCTAAGATTGGCATTGCTCCAGGCACCCACTTTGAAGTCAATCGATCTCGATTACGCACCTTCAGGGGTAATCGAACTTTCGCAATCGATACCCACCGTAGCTAATCGACCACCCCAAAGTGTCCAAATCCAATCTGCACAACTCCATTATAATCACGCTGAGAGTTCAACCAATTTGTCACGGAACAACTCCACTCCGACTGTGCTGCTGACAGGTCACCTTATTCGGCGCAAGGAATCAAACGAAACCGCCTGTTTGCATGTATAGACTCTACGGTCACGGTCCAGAAAAGTGTCGGCATATCGATGACGAATGAGTGCACACATTTTTCCCAAACATTAACCCTCCCCCTCCTTTAAAGTCGCGCAGACATCTCACTGATCGTAAACATCGCGACACTTTACATAACCTCAAAATTGTGTGCTGTTAATGGTTCCACTACGACAACGCGTGGGAGGCCATCAAGTCCGAGCTTTCGAGGCGCCAGGAGAAGAGTGCAACTCTTTGTAAAGAAGTGTGTTGATGAGTCTGAGGCGGCGCGTTTTTTTTTTTTTTTTTGCAGGTGTTACGTAACGCACTTAATCGTAAACAACCTAAATTTTATGGGAAACAAATGGGCTTGTTTTTGGAGAGGGAGATTTAGAGTCTAAATTTTTAGGGGGTAACAACAACAATGGAGCATGGTCTGGAAAATCACCGCGGCAAGATTAGGTTATGTTAGGGCGATACAAACTGAGAGTTGCATTGTCTTTTCGGATGAAGGCACTTTTCCCATAGATATTTGGGCATGGAAGCGTTACGGAGGTAGCTTGCTTAGTTACGAAGACCATGATCTTGTTTAGGTGTTTGAAGTACTTTGTTAGTTAACAAGAGATTTAATTAGCAAAATTATGGCAGTGAATCTCAATTCACGTCGACGTGCCTCCCAAGCTACGATGCTATAGAATGGACTTGATCAAACAAATAAGCTTCTATTCTAGTTGCCGTGCCACCCGAGCTACGTTGTTATGAAGTGGCCTTGAATGATCATGTCAACTTCTTGAAAACTTTCTAAAGTTTCGCATTCTTTCTCCAATTAAAAGTTATTAAATCAAGTCATCCCGGAGGGATTATTCCCCCAATTCCATTACCAACAAAGAAAACTTCCAAATCGCCAACCTTAAATTTAATGCCATTTGATTAGTTTCGCGAATTCCTCCACACTTTTCTCGCTCCATCTTCATTAGCATAAGCCACTAAGCCTCTCCTTTACGTTTGTGAGGTAGCATATATTTTCTCGCGATTTTCGTGAAATTTGAAATCAAAGCCAAACCGGTTTGCTAAAACGTCGAGAAATCGAAAAAAGTTGGCATAAATTTCACAATTCCCCCAAAAAGTGTCCAGCTGGGGGTCCAGGTGGCCCAGAACCTGCGCGCGAGACGTGTCAAGTTTCCCGCGAGGATGTTCCGTGCCGATTCCCAAGATGGTGGTAGAAAGTCAAACTCGTTTGACCGGGTAGGCCTCGTTCAAACGAGGAGACAGGTTTGGTTTTGGTTTGGTGCGAGAATCTTCCCCCCTCGAGAAATGGGACAATATTTGTGCCGAAAATTAGCACTGTTGCTAAGCGCGAGTTTGGCGACTTGCCGGGGAGATGTTCGAGTGGTCCGCCGGTTGGCGAAGAACTTGAGAGTGTTTGATTTGGGCACATTTCGGTTGACTTGGCAAACGATGGGCTTCGAGTGTGTTTCGTGGGACTTTGTTCGCAAAAGAGCGTTGGTTTTGAACTCCAATGTTTGTTTAAGCAATATTTTTATTTTTTGATTAATGGAATAAGGGAAATTCTCCCCTGAAACTTTTTCAAAAAAGTTTCACTAGAAGATTGACGTTTTTTTAAAGATCAGAGACTTTTTGATGTTAAGTTAGATTAAGTTAAATCTTTTGAACAATTCCAGTTTTTTAAGGGGATAAGGGAAATTCTCCACTGCATCTAAAAAACAGTCAAATATATTACAAATTAGGTTGTCTTTTAGCCGTTTTCTAAAAGGTTAGAGATTTTTCTTGTAATTCATATAGTTTAAGATTGAGTTGAATCTTAAGTAAAATTCCAGTTTTTTCAGAGGATAAGGAAGATTCTCCACTGAATCATGAAAAAAGTTTTACTTGAAGTTGGGCAGTTTTTGGGAAAGTTAGAGACTATTCGTTCAGTCATAAGGCTGGTACAAATATTTTTAAAAGTTTTTGTAAACCCCCCCCCCCCCCCCCCTTCAAAATTGGCCCGAAAAATTAGGGGGCAAAAAAATATGTTAACAATAAACTTCAAAATTTCAATGAAAATTCATTTGCAACCAGCTGAAATCAAATTAAAATACATTCTTCTGCGTTTAAAATCATTTTTAGCATGTTTGGGTTTATTAAAAAATCTTAAGATTTTTTGAAAATTTTCGATGCAAAATCTTTTTTTTCGATACAATTTTTGTTTTTGTCAGATCTTAGATTTTTTGAAAACTAATGATTGCAAAACAACTGAACTAGTGTAAAATGCATTTTAAAACACTTTTTTCATTTAAATGTGAAGACTATGGCTTGTAATTTAAATTTTTATATTTTTTTTTTGTTTTTTTGCCCCCCCCCTTGACCTTGGCCAGGGCCGAGGGACAAAAACTTTTTTAAATATTTGCATCGGCCTAAAGTGTAAGATTGATATTGATGCATTGAACAATTCCAGTTAATTTTAAGGGGACAAGGGAACTGAATCTTCAAAAAAGTTTCACTTGAAGTTGGACGATTTTTGGGAAGGTTAAAGACTTTTCTAAAGGTTAGATTAACATTGAGTTGATTTTTTTAACAATTTAAGTTTTTAAGGGGATAAGGGAAATTCTCCACTGACACTTAAAAAGAAAAAACCGTCATATTAAAGATTAAGAAGGTTTTAGTAAGTCATAAAGTGGAAGATTGTTGAATCTTTTGGACAATTCTAGTTTTTTAAGGAGACAAGGGAAATTCTCCACTGAATCGTAAACAAAGTTTTACTTGAAGTTGGATCGTTTTTGGGAAGGTTTGAGGCTTTTCATATGCGTCATAAAGTGTTTAAAACAACGTATTGGCTATCAATTAATCTTTCCATTCATTCAAACTCTTCAAACTTTTAAAAACCTTTCAACTCCATCAATCCCAACAAGGCGGACCCCCAACCGATTATGCCATTTAAGCGTTAGCATTCGCACTCAACGATTCCTGCTGTTCCAATCACTCGTCACCCCCACCCAAAACAAACGAACACACACACACTAATCCAACCCACGAAAAGCAGCCTTCCATCGGACCACGAAATTACGTTAATTGAAAGCGAACCACCAGGTTCAGCAACATAAAACATATGCTCCGCCGGGGTTGTTCAAACACCGGGCACAACACAACTCAACCGAAACCGAAACAACAATATCGAGCGCGGATTTCGCCAACTAGGAACAAGGAAGGCAGAGCCAGTGCGCGCTTCGAACGTTTCTTCAAACTTCGTGCTACGATTTTTTAATTCCACATTTGCAGCAAGCAGAGTGATTGATTTCGGGGGGGCTGTCGACTACCTCCTTCTTCTCACTGATTTGACTACAGCAAGTAGATCGCGGGTTGACCTCACTGTTGGCGGAGCTTTGCGGGACTGACCTTCTTGAAACTTGCGGGTTGTTCACCGAACTCCCTGCTGCGGTTTGCACCGGATTTGATAAGAGGAAGTTGACGTACCTGGAAAAGATCAAGAGAGAAAAAAAACAAGATATTAGTGACACTTCCTGAACTGGATTGCGAAATTTGAAGGAGATCAAAAGAGACGACGAGCGTTTAAGAGTTCGCGCTTCAGCGAGTTCCGTTGCGCACACACACATGCACGAAACAGCTGTGAAACAACCGCAAAATGATCGTTGTAATGTGGTTTGTTTGAACATGCTGATCGAATCATTAATTCGACATTATACAATCGTCGTCACACTGCTGGGTGCAGACGTCCCCTCCTTGTGCGGAGTGACTAACGCCAAATATATCAGAAATACCCCCCCAAACAAAAACGGGTTCCGCGCCTGTTTTGACGCAATCAAAGGACTGTTTACCGATTTGCGTACGTATACGAGATCACGAGCGATCCCGTTCTGTATCACGCGGAAGAGAACGTCACCGGGAGCGGGCAGGTTTTGGATGAGGAATCGAATTCCTGCAGGAGATATTGGATCAGGAAATTCCATCGTTCGCTCCATTATGATTGTTTACGAAATTTGTTTTATTTACTTCTAAGCTTCAAACTTCTAGATTATCAAACAATTTTAACGCTTTTGAGATCACAGGACCATTAGAATTCTTGGCTTCTTCTAGACCATGATATATCTATCAAATTAATTATCTCATGAATTCTTTTGAATCCCTAACATTTCCGAATCTTCAAAACATAACCTTTTAAGTCACAGATATCTATTCTATAAAATTTTAAGATCTTCGAATGCTTTGATTTATTTGTATTGCTAACCAGATCATTGAACTTTTTTGGCGTTCTAGGGTATCATTTAAATCATAGAGATTTTAAAGATCTTATGATTTTTTAAATTATGAATCATACATCTTTAAAACTTTGGATAAATTGAAAGCTTTTTTTCAGAATTTCATACAGTTTTAGTTTTTTTAAGTATGTGTGCTAATTTTGAAAGAATTTTATAATGATTAACCCATTATTGCCCGTGGTTGTAGCTGGTTAAAAAAATATCTCCATACAAAATAAGACTACATAAATCGCTCATAACAGATCCAGATCAAGATTTGATCTATGGGACAAAGTTGCTGAACAATCGAAGAAAAACTAGTTTTTCCTAGCTCAGAGGTTAAAAATGTTCAGCTTGTGGTGTACAAGGTTTTGATCAAAAGTCCTATAATCTGGCCACACTACTGCGGAGTCGGATAACTTCTGAAGCGTCTTCGACCCCGGCTTTTTAACTCAAGCTTATGAAGAATTGAGATTGCGACTTCTCAGAATTTACCGCCACCGACTCCGAAGTCCTAAATTACAATTTGGATGTTTTAATCAGATGAATCGAGAAGATCAAATGTGCGACAAAAGGTCGAATGGACAAAACGTCGAAAGGACAAAAGGTCGAATGTGGAAAAATGGAACTAATATTTGTAATCATAAACTTCTAAATATTGTTGAAACAATATTTTCTTACAAACGAATTCGATTTTTTTCCGAGAGTTTAGCCATTCTCTTAGTAATGATCTTTGTTAAAAAAAAAAAAAAAACTAACTTAATCCACCTATGTGGTTGGAGCCTTCCTCACTCAATACCAACAATGGCTGATTTGATGGGGTTGTACACAAATTTCATCTATTTTTTAGATTCGGATTAAGAAAGTACATAAATATCACTTAAATGGCCATATCTCGAGACAGGGTTGCCAGATCTTCAATGTTTTGGACTTGTTGGAAAGGTCTTTTGATAACCTATCCAACGACGGGTCAGATGATGGATCCGGCATAGTTTACATACATTTAAGTGAGATCCGGCTACAAAAAAGTACATAAATATCACTTAAGTGGACATATCACGAGACAGGGTTGCCAGATCTTCAATGTTTTGGACTCGTTGGAAAGGTTTTTTGATAACCTATCCAACGATGGGTCGGATGGTGGATCCGGACATAGTTTACATACATTTAAGTGAGATCCGGCTTCCAAAAAGTACATAAATATCACTTAAATGGCCATATCTCGAGACAGGGTTGCCAGATCTTCAATGTTTTGGACTCGTTGGAAAGGTTTTTTGATAACCTATCCAACGATGGGTCGGATGGTGGATCCGGACATAGTTTACATACATTTAAGTGAGATCCGGCTTCCAAAAAGTACATAAATATCACTTAAATGGCCATATCTCGAGACAGGGTTGCCAGATCTTCAATGTTTTGGACTCGTTGGAAAGGTCTTTTGACAACCTATCCAACGATGGGTCGGATGGTGGATCCGGACATAGTTTACATACATTTAAGTGAGATCCGGCTTCCAAAAAGTGCATAAATATCACTTAAGTGGACATATCTCGAGACAGGGTTGCCAGATCTTCAATGTTTTGGACTCGTTGGAAAGGTCTTTTGATAACCTATCCAACGATGGGTCGGATGGTGGATCCGGACATAGTTTACATACATTTAAGTGAGATCCGGCTTCCAAAAAGTGCATAAATATCACTTAAGTGGACATATCTCGAGACAGGGTTGCCAGATCTTCAATGTTTTAGACTGGTTGGAAAGGTTTTTTGATAACCTAACCAACGATGGGTCGGATGGTGGATCCGAACATAGTTTACATACATTTAAATGGGACCCGGCTACAAAAAAGTACATAAACATCACTTAAGTGACCATATCTCGAGACAGGGTTGCCAGATCTTCAATGTTTTGGACTCGTTAGAAAGGTCTTTTGATAACATTTCCAACGATGGGTCGGATGGTGGATCCGGACATAGTTTACATACATTTAAGTGAGATCCGGCTTCAAAAAAGTACATAAATATCACTTAAGTGGACATATCTCGAGACAGGGTTGCCAGATCTTCAATGTTTTGGATTCGTTGGAAAGATTTTTTGATAACCTAACCAACGATGGGTCGGATGGTGGATCCGGACATAGTTTACATACATTTAAGTGAGATCCGGCTTCCAAAAAGTGCATAAATATCACTTAAGTGGACATATCTCGAAACAGGGTTGCCAGATCTTCAATGTTTTAGACTCGTTGGAAAGGTCTTTTGATAACCTAACCAACGATGGGTCGGATGGTGGATCCGAACATAGTTTACATACATTTAAATGAGACCCGGCTACAAAAAGTACATAAATATCACTTAAGTGAACATATCTCGAGACAGGGTTGCCAGATCTTCAATGTTTTGGACTCGTTGGAAAGATTTTTTGATAACCTATCAAACGATGGATCGGATGGTGGATCCGGACATAGTTTACATACATTTAAGTGAGATCCGGCTTCAAAAAAGTACATAAATATCACTTAAGTGGACATATCTCGAGACAGGGTTGCCAGATCTTCAATGTTTTGGACTCGTTGGAAAGATTTTTTGATAACCTAATCAACGATGGGTCGGATGGTGGATCCGGACATAGTTTACATACATTTAAGTGAGATCCGGCTTCCAAAAAGTGCATAAATATCACTTAAGTGGACATATCTCGAAACAGGGTTGCCAGATCTTTAATGTTTTAGACTCGTTGGAAAGGTCTTTTGATAACCTAACCAACGATGGGTCGGATGGTGGATCCGAACATAGTTTACATACATTTAAATGAGACCCGGCTACAAAAAGTACATAAATATCACTTAAGTGGACATATCTCGAGACAGGGTTGCCAGATCTTCAATGTTTTGGACTCGTTGGAAAGATTTTTTGATAACCTATTAAACGATGGGTCGGATGGTGGATCCGGACATAGTTTACATACATTTAAGTGAGATCCAGATATATGTGAAAACACATTTTTATACATAACTTTTGAACTACTTATCGAAACTTCAATCTTTATAAAACTTGATCTATGGGACCCTTAATCAAGTCGAATGCAACAGGTTCGGGTCAAATCGGTTCAGCCAGTGCCGAGAAACATGAGCTAGTTTGTTGGTCACATACATACATACACACACACATACACACACACATACACACACACATACACACACACATACACACAGACATTTGTTCAGTTTTCGATTCTGAGTCGATATGTATACATGAAGGTGGGTCTACGACGTTTTTATACTAAGTTCATTTTTAGAGCAGGATTATAGCCTTACCTCAGTGAGGAAGGCAAAAAAAAAAAAAAAAAAAAAAAAAAAAAAAAAAAAAAAAAAAAAAAAAACAAAAAAAAAAAAAAAAAAAACAGAATAAATTCAAAACGATTTTTTGAGAAGTTTACCATTCCCTTAAAAATATAAATATTTTTTGTAACAATATTGTGAGTTATCCAATTCTTTCAAATATGAGCAGTTCAGTAGAAAAATGTGACTTCTTGATTATTTTGGAAGATTATTTTTATTTAAAAAAAACCTATTCTTGACTGTCATTATACATTTGTGAGTTTTTCCATTTTTTCAAACACGAGCATTTCTTTGAAAAAATAGTTCGACATCTAAAATATTTCCTATTCATGATATTCATAATATTATTGTGAATTTTTCTATTCTTTCTAACATGAGCAACTCGTTTAAAAAAAGTCGACTTTTATTAGTAGTTTATGCAACAAGTGGCAAAAAGAGGTTTTTTTCAGCACGAGTCGTACATTTATTCAACGAGGTTTACCGAGTTGGATAAATACGAAGAGTGCTGAAAAAATCAAGTTTTGCTACGAGTTCCATGCACCATTCTTTGCAATTCCGAAAAACACCCATTGAGTGAAATTTAAAGTCGAATTTTAATGTATTTTGTTAATAAATCGTTTAAATCAAAAAATGTTGAAAAGTGTTACTTTTCAGCATTTATTTTGAAAAGTGTTGCTATTCGATTCTGTTATTTTTGGTACAGAAAAGTAGGCTATTTCGTCGTTCAAGAATGGCAGGAAAAGTAAGTAGTTTCACGACGGAATTGCAAAAAATATTTTTTAAGTTTATTTTTCCTAACCATTCTTTTCATGACTGTCGTAATGTTTTTTTGAGTTTTTCCATTCTTCTTCAGTTCTTCAGAAAAAAGTTCAACTTCTAAAATATTGTTTAAGTTTTTATTTTATTTTTAAAAACTTCTTATTCTTGTTTGTCGTAATGATTTGTGAATTTTTATTTTTTACTAACATTTTTTTGAACCATTTTTTTGTCATTATTAGTTCTTTGATAATAAAGTCGAACACTATAAATATATTGGAAGTGTGTTTTCATAAAAAAAAACAGTTATGAGTTATTGTATGTTTATGGATGGTCCCTAACTTATATAGATGTCTTATTTCTATCAGATCTGGGTATTCATTTGGATATTTGATATTCCAAAACGTGAATAGATTGATAGATTATAATTTGAAGATTTCAGAACACTGCTGCAGTGGTCCAGATCGCAAAATTAAGTGAAAAATTGATTTTCCGAAAATGGTGACGTTTTGGAGCTTTGGTGTCTTTAGAAGAGTTGTTGCAAATGGAAAGGGGCAACTTTTGGTTTGATTGAAAATTAGGGTGGTACACGATTAGAGTGATTTTGAAAATCTAACTTTGCAGGAATATTTTTTGGAATTTTTCGTCTTCTAGAAAGTTGTTAGGCTTGTAATTCAAGCAAATTTGTCGAAGACACCAAAATTTTATCTCGTAATCTACGCCTTCTATGACCAAATTTATAGATAGCATCTGAGCAAACCTTCAAAAATCAGTTATTTGAAGCTTGGCAATTCAGGGTTAAGTTTTAGAGAAAAGTGATATTCCGAGCACTTTTAGAGCTCTAAAAAACAAACATTTTTATTTTTTGACAAGTCAATTTGGACTTAAGGATCAAAAGTTACAGCTATTTTAAGGTAAAAAAGATGCAAATTTAAAACTTAAATATCTCGAAAAGGCGCAAGCCAAATTTAAACACCAGGTTGCATTTGAAAGAGGAGATCTAGCACTACAAACGTTGAATAAATCCCAGGGGTGTTTTTCTTTAAACTTGAGATATCTTTATTTGAAAAAGTCTAATTTTCAAGGGAAAACCATATAGAACCATCCTAACGAAATTCGAAAATTGTCAAAATATATGTTTTTCCTTGTAGTTTTGCCCGCTGAATCTGAATCTGCCCTCAGAATTGAGCCAAAGTATCGGAAAAACCGATTTTTGGTCATAATTTTGGTTTCTATATAAAATAATCCGCGGACCAGCAACGGTGTGTGGACGCCAAACTTGCCGCCGCCGCACACAACTATCGTCCAAGCACGAACGGACGCGCAATCAGTGAAAGTTGATAATTTCAAGTAGTTGCCATTCCGTGCTGCTTGCCCGTTGGTATTGGTATGATAAGCACGCAGTTCCACAACGACAACAACAACTACATCGGCAAAACTCGATCGATCTGCGGATTCGCTGGCAACACTGCCCTGCCGCGCAGAGTTATTTGGACGAACCAGATATGCTGATTGATTAGCGGATCAACACACACACACACCGCGTGGTCGTGTTTTGTCGCTTTCGTTTCGCCGTGGCAACAAAAGTTGACCTTCTTTTGGATGGGGGGAGGTGGGGAGGTGGTCCTCGTCCCCCCTCGCGGAGAGTAGCGGCAAACGACATAAAATCTGTCCTCCAAGACGGTCCACAGTCCGAGGTGGGTCACTACTCTCGGGCGGTTCATTCATAAGTGATCCGAAAAATTAGCATGATTTCACGTGACGGATTCGTGCGTTGTAGTCGTGTTCAGGGCCACCCCTTGGCAGGGGTGACGTGAAATCGGTTAACATGGTGTTGAGATTGTTGTTGTTGGTCACTGCGGTTCGCGACCTGTTGTAGATCTTCCAGTTTTGGAGGGTTGGAAGCGTCCCCTAAGAGAATACCAGTGTAAGAGAGTGCATTAGTTCCTAATGAGTGGTCATCGAGGTGGCACCCTGTCAGTAATTGATTATTTTCTTGTTAATAAACAATAGCCGGGACGGGACGGATTGGTTTAATTTTCCGGCAATTTGGAGCGGTTTTTGTTTAGAGTGAATTCGCGTGCTCTGCATGGTGGCGTACCTTGGAGCCGTATTGGTTCTTGAATCGCTTAGTAGGGGGCTGGTTAATGCAAACCGCGTAATGGGTATGGGATGATGAGTTTGCAAATTTTTAGCGAGATACAAATTTAGGTTGAACCTTCGGTTCACTTGTAGTGATTGAAACCGGTTTCAAGGAAATGGCTTTTGATGCATCGTTAATGGACCATAGCTTCGATTATTTTTTGTTGTGGTTCATTGGAGATTAGTGTATAATTGGATGCATTCCAAAGACCTTGAAGATTTCAAATTTCAAGATCTCCAAGTGTCGAATGATTTTATATAGAATCGAAAGAGTTCTTGAGATCAATGCATCCGAGGTACTGTGAATCTCAATGTATTCACAGATACCAATCATTCCAAAGAATCTAACGATTTTTGAAATTTATTAGATTTGAAGGACCTTATAATTTTTCAGAGAGATTATACATTATTCAGGGATTCCTCAGATCCCTTTAGTTTGATGTATACTGAGAATCATGAAGATTCAAAGAGTAGTCTTTAACTTTTGAAAACTTATATCTATTTGAAACACTACTCGTTGTGGAACTTCAATTACCGACCCTGATTGCGTTTGTTTTTAACTTCTGGACCCAATCAAGCGTTGATTAATCTTTTCCACCACAATTGGAAAATTGTCCAATCAAACAATTTACTTCGATCGCGCATTTTCCTCACCCAAACATATGTCTATCGCTGATGTATTGGTGCAACAACCGTGATCGCTCTCACACACTGATTACGGGTTTCCTCTCGCTAGATTTCGCCTGCAACGGCCGCCGCCAGACCTTAACTTTGACCACCACCACCACTGCCATATGGTTTGGTGGTCAGACGGTGGCCACGGCCTAGACAGCGATGCCGCTGCGGAATAGAAGCGACACCAAAAAAAAAACCCCCTCTCTCGGAAAGAGCTCTCGCAGCAGCCTCCGGTTGACCTTGTTTTGGGGTGTTCGTGTTTTGTTTCTCAAATATCGACAGGGAGAAGAAGAAGCAAAAAAAAACGCACGCCAAGATCGAAGTCTCGCGATGTAGCGGATCAAGCCAAGAAGCTGTCAATCTAAGGCCGCGAGTACCTCGATAAAGTAGGACAATTCGAGAGACCCTAATCAGAGGCACTTGCGCGCACTCACACTTACGAAAAATTGTGACGACTCATTGATCGGAGACCGGTTCGATGACTGGTTTCATCCGAGAGAGGGGAGGGGGTTCGGAATCTGGCGGCGGCGACGAGTCGCCGTGACCATTCAAGACAACTTTGTAGAGTAGTGCAGTAGAAGGGGGGAACCTAGATATTCGAGGAGCTTCTCGTTGATCACGGCGTCGTGTGTCAACCGCACCAAGAATCTCCACACACACATGGCTGGAGGATTGGTTCAACCCCAGCTGAAGACCTGGTGTAACGTTACGAAATGCCCTTCTTCGGGCGGCCAATACGTCACATAGGTAAACAAGCTCGCGCCGATACATTACAAGTACCCATTAGTATCTCGGCAGCAGGTCTTTTTCTAAAAACCGAACCCTGAAGAAGCAGGTGTACCGACTTTGGGGGGTTGGGGTTGGATTTGGTGTACACACCGTTTCGGTTGCTGCATACGCCGTTGTGCAGTCTGTTTACATGCCTCACATACACCACCGTTTCAAAACTTGGTAGGGTAGCTGCACCAGCGTCAAATACCAACTCCACTACCCTAAACTTCAACCAATACATCGAGAAAAGCAGCGGGCGGTGTGTTGGTATTTTTATCAATCAGGGGTCGTCCATGTTTGGACATCATCATCGCATCGTCTTTGAAGGGGGTGGTGGTTGCATGCAGTGTGCGTCTGCTGGTTCTGCTGCTAATTTTTATGCAATCGTTCGGTTAAATGTTTGGTTTAGATAATACAGAAGCTCGCGCTTGCAGCGTTCGTGAGCGCGTTGTTGTTTGCGTTAGCGCGCGCGATCGGGGTTGTATCGTAGCTCGAATTGTTTGGTGGGATTTGTGTTTACTTTCGAGCATGACATATGGAATCGAGATGGGATGACGATGAGTTAGAGTGTGGCATGAGCCATGTAATCAATCTTTGCGATTAGGCGTTTTTAGGGTTTTTTGGTACTCCATCAAGTCATGCAAAGATGGCGATGGATTACAACGATCCTTTGTATTTGAAAGATAAGTCATTGTCATCTCCAGAGTCTCTTCGTAAGTTATCATAATCAGAAATACCCAATGTCACCCCTACTGACGATATCTCAAATTGTTTAGCCTTCCTCACCTGAGGTAAGGCTATAATCTTTTTTGGAAACGTCGTATATCCACCTTCATGAATACCTATCGACTCAGCACTGGCTAAACCAATTTAGGTCAATTAGACTCGCATTAGACTCGGTTTAGGGTCCCATACGTCGCTATTGAATTGTTTGAAGTTTCGATAAGTAGTTCAAAAGTTATGTATAAAAATGTGTTTTCACAAATATCCGGATCTCACTTAAATGTATATAAACTACGTATATAAACACACCCATCGTTGGTTAGGTTATCCAAAGACCTTTCCAATGAGTCCAAAACATTGATGATCTGGCAACCATGTCTTGAGTTATGACCACTTAAGTGACATTTATGTACTTTTTTGAAGCCGGATCTCACTTAAATGTATGTAAACCATGTCCGGATCCATCATCCGACCCATCGTTGATTAGGTAATCGAGAGACCTTTCTAACGAGTCCACAACATACACGATATGGTAGCCCTGTCTCGAGTTATGACCACTTAAGTGATATTTATGTGCTTTCTTGAAGCCGGATCTCACTTAAATGTATCTGAACGGTGTCCGGATCCATCATCTGACCCATCGTTGGTTAGGTAATCGAGAGATCTTTCCAACGAGTCCACAACATTGAAGATCTGGCAACCCGGTCTCGAGCTATGACCACTTAAGTGATATTTATGAACTTATTTTTCTGGATCTAAAAAAAGCTGAAATATTACCTATTGTTGGTAAAAAGTGAGGAAAGCATCAACCACATAGGTGGATTAAGTTAGTTTTTTATGAACAAACAAAAATGAGCTCTGCTCATAAAAAAGTTACGCATTGAAGTTCTGAACAACCTAAACTTAAACGGTTTCATCAATCAATTTTCCGAGTAGAACTTCATTGTACTCCACAGCACAAAACGAAATCTTGAAATCTTATCTGAACTTAAGGTGCAACGGGAAAGCAGCGCCATATTAAAACCACGACTTGAGTTTTTCGAAGGATCTTCCAGGAAAACACCGTAACTTAACCAATGTATGTCTGTTGCAGACGATAAATCTTAATAATAGCAAGCAACCTGTCGAGTTTAGAAATTGATTCAAGTTGAACGGTTTCACATTAAGATGACGAAGATTTTCTTAATTTTTTCAAAATTTCTATTTTTACTAAAATTTGGAATATTTCTTAAAATTTATTTGGAAATTTTGTTCGATGGTTGATGAAGACTTTTTTATCAACAATTCGGTTTGCAATCATTTTTTCGGCAAGACATTCTTATTTTTTCAGGTTCTAGAAATGTCGAAAAGTCGGTCAGTCGAAACAAAACAAACAAAAAATTCCAAAAGCAAAATAAAAAAATCGAGATTCGAACCGGATCCCACTAGGTGACAATCGAACTCTTAACCACTACGACACAAAATTGTGATTATGGTCATCGCCGTTGCACTCCCTTGCTGTATTGATAACACCGATGGTGAATGTCAGTGGAGTTCGGGTTGGGTTGTACCGAATCGCGCTTGATCCACACCGCGCCTGCACACAGTTCAATGCCAAACTTGTTAGCTTGCGTTCGACCTTGATCGTTGGCATCGCTATTTCGGACACCCCGAATTATTTGTCCCAATATTTTCGTTCAATCTCAAGCCGCGTTGTCATCCACGCAATCGCCAACAACGCATTCATTGCTTGGGGGCGCAACAATGTTCGCCCAACAGCAGAGGTCAAAAGATGAAGCCATCAAGCCCAAATGGCACATCCTAACCAGTCTCGTCGGAGAATTGGCCGCCCTGCCCTAGGGAGCAGGTTAATTAAGTATGTGCGATTTATGCTGCGCTCTGTGATTAACGACTTGGGGGATGAACCTTTGGTCACCTCTTTGGGGCGCGAAAAGAAAAAAAGTGCAGACTCAAACGCGAAACCCCCGGTTCAAAGAAGAAGAAGAAGATCCGTAGCAGGTGGCTAGACTGGGGGTCTTGAGAGGTCAAATTGGTTTCTGTACGACTCCGCTGAAGGTCGTCTGTAATTATGGGCCAATCGGCGCAGCATTGAACTTTCGGTGGTAATGACTGTTTGTCGTGCGCGCTCGGCGATTGTTCGACAATTGTCGAATTACGAACGCGCCGATCCGGTTGGCAACACTGTCCCGAAATTGGCTTGGACGTAATTTTGTTGGTTTTGCCCGTCACTAGCGCATTAAAGTGAAAGTTTTTTTAGTTTCACCGATTTACCCTTGCGTCGCGTCATGTTGACATTTGATACAAATAAAAACTGTTATACTGGCAACCCTGCCAGCAGAATGCTGGGCAGCGATTTTCAAGGAAAAATCTCCCATTAATCTCGGACTTCGATGCTCCGGACACCGCTGGCATGCCAAACCATAAACTGACGATTTTTAAGTCTTTTCTAATTCAAATTAGAAGCGCTGGCCAAACTTCGTGTGAAGCGTTTGCTTTTCGCACATTTTTTTTGCTGGTTGAATCTGAATGTTAAGTTCGTTTCTTCGTCTTTTCTAAACCGCATAGAGTGCTGTCAAAATGTAAATCAGCAAAAGTGAAAATGAAGACAAACTTTAAAATTAGACAAATCTGCCTGACGCTGCACGGAATTAATTTCCCAAATTAGCAAGTTGGTCGCAACCTGTTGGCAGGCTTCTGGTGACCTCTGTGTGGTTTAACAAGCAATTGAACCATAATTCTAGCTCGTGCACGGTGGTTCACCTTCGGCTAGTGCTGGCACTTTGTTTCTAGTAGCAGCTACTTGACGAAAAGGCACCAAAAAATTAACCATCGAATTATGATTATGGCCGCCGTTTGCGTCGTCGTCGTTGGTAAGTAGAGAGAGAAGAAACGAGTTTTCTAATGTGCGACACGAGCAGCACCGGTTTCGGGCCCCAAAAAGCTGAATACTGATCGCGGAAACGGCGCGGGTTGAAATGTTAGGATCAAGTTTCTTGAGCGCGCTGCAGGAACCGAAGCATTTCGGTGACAAGTTGATCTGGTTGCATCAGACTCCGGTAGTCCTTGGAGCTCGCGCGTACTTGGAAGCTGGGAAAACCGTGTTGCCAGATATTGAGATGCATTTTGGACTTTTTTTATCACTCCAAAGAAATGGTAGAACGACTACGTTGACACTTCAAGACCTACTTTTAAAAAAAAAATATTATGAAAAACGGTGTCAAATATAGCTCACTATCATCCAGCACTTCCCAAACACGGACGTAAACTTCAAGAACATATACATGTCAACTAAATCAGCTGTCAGCTATTATAATTAAATGAAAATTATCACAAAAATACGTTTTTTTGTATTTTAAAAATGTAAGTTTTTCTCCAAAAAAAACCTCATTTTATTGTTATTACAATATGATCGGGATTTTTTCATATATTTCAAAAGTGATAACACATTTTTTTTGAAAATACTCAAAAAATTCACAAAACTACGTACTTTCTAAAAATATACTCCCAATTTCAGTTTTTTACAATCAAAATCAAAATCGATCCTTGGAGCCTTGGCGTTCTCGAGTGCGAGATTCCTACTCGAAACTAGATGTCCGAAGGCTTGATTGTTGAGACAATTGCAAACCTCTTATAACACCTTAGCTTCCATCCACCGGGATTCGAACTGACGACCTTTGGATTATGAGTCCAACTGCCTACCAGCGACTCCACCGAGACAGAACCCAGGGAGACGACTCCTACACCTGGGCTGAGCTAACGACCTAACCTCTAGGTTAGACCGGGGCCAACATTTACTTCCCCGTCCGAAGGAAGGCGTGATCAGAAAAATCTCGTCTCGAAAAATGCCACCGGGATCGAGCCCAGGCCGACTGGGTGAGTGGCAACCACTCTTACCCCTACACCACGGGTCCCCCAAATAATCGGGATTTTTTCATTCATTTCGAAGTTTTTACACATGTTTTTTCAAATTCTTTTTTTTTACAAAACTTCGTATTTTCGAAAAACTACTCAAAATTTTATTATTTTACAGTATGGGTTGATGATCAAGAATTTTGCATACATTTTGATTTCATACATTTCGAAAGTAAGTATTTTTTGTATTTTTGGAAAAATACAAAAAAAAACAGTTTTTCACAATATGTGAACCAAATGTTCAGGATTTTTTCATACACTTCGAAAGCAATAATAAAAAATATGGAAAATATTCGAAATTTTCACAAAACTACGAAAACTACGTATTTCCGAAAAAATACTTAAAAATTTCAGGATTTTACACTATGTATACTTATCTAATAATTTCGTTTTTTGTACATTTCGAAAGTTATAACACAACTTTTTTTTAAAAACCATATTGGAAAAACTGATATTTTGAATACTTTTTCGAAAATTCTTTGTGAAAATTTTAAGTATTTTCACAAATGTTTGCAATTGCATTCGAAATGTGTCGAAAGATTCCAATCATTTGATACCCATATTGTAACAAAACTGAAATTTTGAATATTTTTTCAAAAATACGTAGTTTTGTGAAAATTTTGGTTGGTTTCAAAAAAATGTATCATAACTTTCGAAACTTATCAACAATTCCGATCTCTTGATACTCCTATTGTAAAAACTGAAATTTTGACCATTTTTCGAAAATACGTTGTTTTTTGAAACTTTTGAGTAATTTTAATGTGTTTTGACTTCGACATGTATGAAAAAAATCCGATCATTTGAAACTTAAATTTGGAGTATTTTTCAAAAATACGTAGTTTTGTGGAATTGCTGAGTACTTAAAAAATCTAAAATTTTATAATTTTTTTTCGAAAATACGTAGTTTTAAGAAAATTTTGAGTGTTTTAAAAAATTTTTGACTACTTTCAAAATGTATGAAAAAATTCTGATCATATTGTAAAAAACTTAAATTTTCTATTTTTTTTTTTTTTTTTTGAAAATGCCTACACAGCTAAAAAAGTAGTAATCCAGCTGCGTGTAAAAGGCCTGGATGTAAAATAAATATTGCATATTTCATGCAATTTTATGTGATTTTACACCCTGAAATATGTAGCATATCAGTATGGGAAACCTACTTGACCGAATTGTCAAGCTCATATATGCGTTTATCCTTACAGATTTTCAACGGTCTGATGACCGAGTGGGCTAAGGCGCCAGTCCTTACTGTTGGTGCTGGGTTTGAATCCCGTCGGTTGCAACTTTTTTTTGTGTTTGCAAAAATTGTACATGCAGTGTGTAATATTAAGTGTTTATTTTGACGAAGGTGATGTGCATGCTTTTGCACGCGATTTTACCATCGGATTTTTGCCTGTGTAGTTTTGTGAAAATTTAGAGTATTTTCAAAACTTTTTTAATTACATTTGAAATGTATGGGAAAAATCCCGATCAATTGATACCCATCTCACAATAACATTAAATTTTAGAATTTTTGCATTTAAAACATTTTCAAATTACTGGAAACATACGTATTTTTGTGAAAATTTTCACGTTATTATAAATGCAATAGAGAGGTGACCTCATTCCAATTTCAAAACACAATGATTATTTGAAGTTTGGATGATTTTTATAGGATTATAGCCAATGTCTCCCGTGTAGCCTAAATCCCATAGGCTCGCTTCAGTTAAGCACTGGACCGTGCTAAACCAAGGCAGCTGAACTAATCAAAACCGGGGCAGTGCAAAACCGAGGCATGACTGTAGAATGCAAATTACCAAACACAAAACAAAGGATACTAATGAACTGCATCTTAACAACTGTAAACAACTCAACATACGAACAAATTCTTGACCGTTGAAGAGTTTCCGTTCAAACGCACAACAGCTTGCCGGAATCCGATCACCCAAGGATGAGCCCAATTATTCCGGCACACAAACCCTTGAACCTCTCGCGCCCAAGAGATAACGACGACTTCCGATGCGCTGCACATCGCACCGCGCTATCCGGAACTCTCCGGCGCGAACCTTGACGCACGAACCGCGACAATAATTCAGTCATTTTTGTCACTGCCGCGGAACGGCGAATAGCTACGCACCGCCGAATCTGCTTGAAATTTCAATAAAGTATGAATGAGGGGTGTACTGAATGGACGCGTTTTTGCCGCTGCTGATGTGAAGTACCCAACAATACCGACACGCCATCGATCAAGGGGGGGGCTGTCTCACCCATCAAGATCGTCAAATTTTCAAGTTTAAATCTAATTAGTCCTAAGTAGCTGGCGAGCGCGATCAACGCCGAGGAGGTGCCACGACTTCAATTGCAACTGCCCGCGTGATGGGCTTGTTAGAGGAGTACAGCTGGAGGTACAAAAGAGTCCATTACGGCGTCGTCGTCGATCAAGGTAACCCCCTCTGGTTGATGATCATCGTCAGTGTGGGTTGTGCGTGTGTGCACGTGCGCGGGGCACGGGCCCTGAATGCAGTTGTTAATATCCGCGTAATTGCGGAGTCATCAACCGTAAGGCCCCACCGGTTGATGGCCAGCGGAGTTGGTATACACGCGAGGGTTCTTCAGGGGGTCCAAATTGCGGAAATTGTCCATAATACGGGTGTTAGTTGTAGACCCTTGAAGCCGCGCGTTGAGTTACGGTAACGGATCTCGGAAGTGAAGAGCTCGCGATAATTCCGGCGTTCAAAAGCGCGGTAGTCTTGAAACTTTTTTTTAAAGGGTGGCAGATGCTTCTGATTACATAAACCGAGAGCAATTTTCGCACAACGCTGGTTGACTGCGATCAAAAAAAAATCATTACTGTTTTTGTAAAACAAAAAATGCTCTTAAATGAAAAAATATAGAAATTAATAAAATAAATTTGAATCAAGGCCGTCAACTCAATTTCCCCTCGAGGGATGCAAGTTATCCTCATACCCATGACATCGAATCCAAACCAACTCCTAGGCTAATCAAGCTCAACATATTTCTTGAGAAGCTGACCGATTGCTGACTTGGTGCCGCGGGTCTCGAGTGCTCGTTACATGCTCACGCTCTTTCTCTCACCCTGCGGCGATTAAACCGTCCAAATGAGCGATCGCTCTTTACACCCTGCGCAAACAACAATAAACATAAATAAATCGATACAGTCTGATAATCACACGGAATTTTCATCATATTTCATAACAGCTCAGTCTTGCTTTTTTTTTTGTTTCTGTCTGTTTTCTCGCAGTCGTTGTTGCCATACGCCATCGGCACTGCGTTGTCGGGCCCCCATTGATTGGTCACAGATTAAAGCCCTCCTCGACCGATTCCTGATGACCAATCTGTCCGAGTCTCTGCGCGGTGCCTGTTGAGACAACAACCGTGAGAAGCTGCCCGTCCGCGCAGAAGTGAATGTCTCTTCAACGCACTACCGCCGCGAAGAAAGTTGGCGTTGTGCGCGGTTGGCACATTTGCGATGCTCACTCGTTCACTCGCTCAATCGTGGATTGAATCGTTTGTCAACACAATTTGTCAGTCTTACTCAACAGCAAGATACTCATTTGTGAGCAGAGATTGAAGAATCTTCATCAAAAGAGTTTTACAGTGAGAGCCATGAAAATATCGCTGACTCTTTGATGATCTTTTGAGAGTTCAGAAGAGATTTTCGTCATCGCAGCTTGTTATGTCTCATTTTCTTCGCTAACAAAAGTTGGCCATTGACAGATCGAGTTCAACCGTCAAAATGTGTCAAGCCAGCACACGACGGCGCGAGGAATTTTTACGATCGCCGGCGGCGATTATTAAATGTTCTGCAATGTTGCCGAAATACGGTGCGCTCTTATGTGTGTACTCTCCATACACGAAGGCTCGAACTCTTGCCTCTCACCACCCCCGCCCGGAGGGGGGGGGGGGAGGTTACCGTGTACATCTGTGTCTTCTCTCTACACAATGAAACCGAAAAAATCGCGTCCAAGGCAGATCGACCTCCAACGCGCCTGGTGGGCTATATTTATTGAAGTTATTATTTGTTTTCGATCATAAAAGTGAAAAAGTGAAAGGGGTTGAGGTTGTCCACACACTCATACCAGCGCAGACTGTTGACCAACGGCATGCCGGACGTGGACGATACCACTACCTACTAGCCGTGATGAGTGGGGCGGGCTCTACTCTTGAATGACGGACTTGGACGACGGCGGGCAAAGGATGGGGCGGTGAGGTAGCCTCACAACTATGCAGGTCAGTGTTTTAGTTGACCAACAGGTCCGCGGAACGTCGTCACACAAAAAGTCGCGAGCGGATCCGGCAGACGTCCGCGGCGCAAGAAACTGACACTTTGAAGCGTTGCGAGCAGCTTAAACTTGAAACTTTTTTTTACCTCAGAATGCAAAAGTTTTTTTTTCTTATTCAGTATTCTGGTCATGATCAAAGGGGTCACACTATTTCTGAAATCAGCTTAGCCCAAAGAATCATCTCGATGGATTACATGACGCAGTAGGCCTGGTCACTTTAGCTTTTATGAATTTTCTTTGTTAGGAACTGTTATGTTCTAAAGAACACAAAAAACGGTAGTTTATTCCAAACATGCACGGTTGCTTAAGATATGCACGAGTGTGAAGTGCATACAAACGTGGCACCAAGCCGACATAACAAGCAGATCGTGGTTTACTGAGGAGACCATCTGCAAATAAGGATTGGGGATTTTTTAGACAATGTAATATGAACACGTTCATCAAGATCATGTACGCCACAAGTTAAATTCTCTTTTATCTCCTTAAATTGGTTGTGTCAATGACTTTGAAGAGAATTGCTAATCTTAAGAATCAAGATCCAGTATCTACTTGGTATGCAAGACTTGCACTTGCACTGCGGAAATCTTTTTAGGGGCCATACACAAACCACGTGGACACTTCAGAAGTAAATGTTAGTACCACAGATCGGAAAAATAACGTCAAACCATAGATAAAAAATTCTAATCTATGATGATTTGATTCATTATTTTTTGATATTTCGCAGATTTTTAACAGGCTAGATTTTTTGAATCGTTGCAAATATTATTTTTTTACTCCATGTTTCGACTTAAAAGCATAAAAAATTTGAAAAGCACGATAAAATATGATACATTGGTGAAATTTTCCGATCTTTTCAAAAACAATATTTTTCTGATTTTTTTTTAATGAAGACTAACATTTCAAAAGGGCGTAATATTAAATGTTTGGCCCTTTTGAAATGTTAAGCTATATTCAAAAAAATTAAAAATGATTTTCGTAAAGATCGGAAAATTTCACGAATGTTTCATATTTTAACATTGAAAATCGAACCATTAATAACACCGACCAACAAAATTTATACGCAGACTCAACACGAGGGGAAGCATAAAGTTTGGGGTCCCCAGAACCACGTGCATTTTAAATTTTTCAAAAATAATTTGTCTAAACCGAATGGTTTGGAGAATTAGTGCATATCGGTTCTCCTACATACAGTCCAGACTCGATTATGCGAAGGCCTTGGCAAAATTTCACTTCGGATAATCGAAACTTCGGATAATCGAATCTCGAAAAAAAACTACCCTAAATTAAGTTAAAATTTTGAAATCCAAGATGGCGGCCAAAATGGCGGTGATAAAAAAATGAAAAAAATGCATTTTTAAATTACAAAGACAATACACCATTCAAATTTGACTAAAATGGGATCGCAGAACTCGAATTTGATGTGAAAAGTAAGAAAATAAAGAATACGAAAATTTTTTTTTTGTTCGTGATTTGATTATCCAAAGTCCATACAAACTGTCAAATAATCGAACTTCGGACAATCGAAACTTCGGATAATCGAGTCTGGACTGCATTTTTAAATTACAAAGACAATACACCATTCAAATTTGACTAAAATGGGATCGCAGAACTCGAATTTGATGTGAAAAGTAAGAAAATAAAGAATACGAAAATTTTTTTTTTGTTCGTGATTTGATTATCCAAAGTCCATACAAACTGTCAAATAATCGAACTTCGGACAATCGAAACTTCGGATAATCGAGTCTGGACTGTATTGCATACAATTTTTGGGTTGTATGCAAGAGCGACGCCAACCTTCTGTGGCCGAATGGTTACGGGTTTCGCCTTATAAGCGGAATGTCATGGGTTCTTCTCAGGGTGGCAGCCTTAGGTTTAAGTTCAGAGGTAGCAGCAACCGCATGAGTATAAAACGGTTGCTTCACGTGCTCTTCAAGCATGTGATCGATCTTGGGATATTCCTTTGCGCCTCATTCCCAAAATATTTCCTCGTGTCTTCGCATGTAAATAATGCCCAGCCGATCGGTATTGCACTGCAGTCCAGTCGCATTGTCCAGATCAGAGCAAAGGGAACACCGCAAATATAGCACCACAAAAGACAATTGTCTTTACAAGACCCCGCGCGGCAAATAATAGCTGCTGGGAAGAGCTTGAAAAATGACACGAAAAAATTGTCACCGCGGTTCTAGCGATACATAGCGCACAAGGCACAAGGAAAGGAGTTTACAGCATCTGGATGGAACAGCACTTTCCCTCTCAATAGGGACTGTGTTATAGATCTGGAAATGCTTAATAACAGTAAAAATGGGTAACACGCTACAATAGTTCTCGTAATCAGGATTAAGTGGCTTAATACTCAAACAGAAAAAAAAATGCAAGAGCGACGAACCGCCCTAATTCTCTATACAAACCATTCGGCCCAGACAAACTATTTTTGAAAAAAAAATAAAAAAGCACGTGATTCTGGAGACCTCAAAGCTTCCTCTATAATTGAGCCTGCGCAGTAATTTTTGTATTTTTTTCTAGGTCAGTGCACGGAGAAAAAAGAGTTCCCAAAATCGTGAACAAGCGTTCATGAAAATGGGAACCACGAACAAAGTGTTCAAATTTCATGGTACGTTTTTCAAAATCGTACCATGGAATTTTAACACTTTGTTCGAGGTTCCCATTTTCATGAACGCTTGTTCACGATTTTGGGAACTCTTTTTTCTCCGTGTGTAATTGTAGGAAATTTTTAGAAAAAAATATTTTCAGGAAAAGACACAATCATGGATACTATTAATCTAATCTAATCTAATCTAATCTAATCTAATCTAATCTAATCTAATCTAATCTAATCTAATCTAATCTAATCTAATCTAATCTAATCTAATCTAATCTAATCTAATCTAATCTAATCTAATCTAATCTAACACAAACGCAGCCTGTCCGATGAAAGTATGCTGGAAAGTCTTGTGATTAGATTACGCCACAAGCACTTTTCTTGTCATTATTAATAATTGCAGTACATCCGAGAACACCCGAAAATGTATTGCAAAAATTAAAGCGGCCAGCCCTACTACGTTGTGTTTACCGCAGAGAGGATTCTGAGAACGGATCACATTTCACAGAATCTACAGGGGAGGAAGAATTCGTGGACATACCGTACCAAACGCTCCTGTTTACAGTTTCATATGTGTTTTGTATAATGTGTTAAGTGTAAAATATAGTGTGGTTATATAATCAATTAAATAGAATAATGCAATAAATTGATCATTTAATAAAATCCCTTCACCTATATATAATAACCAAGCACCCAAGCACACAAACAGCGGCATAAAAGAAATGAAAATGAGCATGCAAAAACAAGACAGCGCGTCCCCGTGGTCAGCGCACTAATCAGACACAATCATGGATACTATTAAAAAAAATCAAAAACTGGAATATTTCGGACAATATTTAACTTTGAATGGCTCTATTTTGAAAACGGTGTACTTTTCGATTGCAAATTTCATTTTACTTTTAAAAACATGATTTCAAAAAATTGTAAGTAAAAGATTTCAATTTTATAAAAAATCAATATTAAAAAAAATCATAACTCGTCGCCAACATTTTGGTCCATACTTCTGAATAGCTTAAATGATGCGGGGTTTTGTCCCCTAAAACATTAAAAAAAATCAAAAATTAAAAAATAAGGATTTTTGAAAATTGAATTTTTGTAATCAAAAAGTTAATTAAAAAAATCCCATTTTTTACGTGCATCTTTTAGAAAATTTATATATTATGAACTTCGCAAATTTTTGTGCGTGCACCGTGAATTTATTCTTTAAAAGCCTCTGTGACAATATTGAACGAATTTGGTAAAGATTAACCCATTGATACCCGAGGCTGAAGTTGATGATAAACATGACTTCCTATGTGAGAATATAAATTTTGAGACATTTTCAGTAAAAACAGCGCCACCTACTGAGAAAATCATTAAAAACATTGTTTCTCCTTTTATTTTGTCGATTTTTTCATACAAACATCGCCCTCGAGTATCATTATGTAAATTTTGACTAATTCAGCTCATATTAGGCTCAGAGGTTTAAAATAACCCAGAGAACAAAATTCGGCTTGTGATGCGATTCAATGATTCAATGATAGGATTCTCGTAGCAAAAAAAAAATACAGGTGAATCATTTTGACATAACCAAAAAGTTATCTTTGTTCAAAAATATGCCAAAACCCTCCACTCTCCAACATATCACTTTGTCCACAAGTACCCGCGTGACATTCAACGACACTTTTGCAGTATGTAACACCAGACCAATTTGGACGACGACCCCGGTCCTCTACCCTGGTGGCCAACGCGCACACACACAGTTCGACCCGTCCAGGGGAAAAGGTCACACATCTTCGTTTGGACCGCGGCTGCGCCGCGTCTCTCAAGCAGATCAAGTCACGTTCCTCTCGTATATTTATGGCTATGCTCTCGAAGCGGGCAACAGCAACAACCTCTCCAAGTGAAAATCAACATCCAAAGCCATCAAGGCTGCTGAGGCGTATGTGTCAACGTCAACGGCCCCGCGGTCGCAGAACAGTCCGCAGGCAGATCCGGACGGCCAACATCCGCGTGACACAAACCGACGCGGCCTGATAATCGCTCACACGCCCCAAACTCGCGCGCCCCGACTCAAAAGTGGTTTGGCGCGAGGAATTTTAAAATCCTTCTTCTTGTGGCCTGTTTTGCATATTTTGGCCATAATCGGGGTGGTGTCCGGGCGATCCCTTGGCGTTGGCGAAATTCCCTCGACTCTACGCGCATTGAACCGCTTGAAACGCCAAGGGTTAGCCAACTGTTGCCAGCTGTTGAACGCCTCACAGCGAGTAGCGAGTACTTCCGTACGCATCAGGCCGGAGTGCTTCCTTCAAAGTGTGTTTGCTGTGTGCAAGTACACATCGGAGCGGTTTTTGTGCATTCCGGTAGGCAACAGTGTGTGCCAGATGGAAAGTGAAAACCGTGCAAAGAGGTGGAAATGAAATCACTAAAATTCGTCAGTTGTACGCCGGGCTTTTGCATGCACCACATAAATGTGCCTTTTTTGACGGGGTGGGTTCCACTCGCATTCCACACCGCAGCAGCGATCCAACAAACACACCTGTTTTCGGGGTGCGGGTTTGATATGCGATATACGCCGCCGAACGGTTGAGGTTATGTCACCGTAGTATCATGGCACACGAATCTCTGGCTCTGCCAGCTCGGAAAACTGGTAGATCTTGGGCGACAATGGAGTCATTATATCAGCTTGGGGCCCACACAAGTGCAGGTATTGAGGAGGCACTCGCAAGAGTTGGAAATAAATTACTCATCTTCAGCTTCTTAGTCGGCAATTTGCCTGCCTGGTGATGGCGTTAAATTTTTCACTATCAATTACAAACCGCACGAACGACGGACAAAACAGTTGAGGCAGTGAATGTCCAGTCGGGCGAAATTACAAAATGTTCGTTTTGCTTCCAATATACACAGAAAAAAATAATGTAAATTTGGAAGCTGTAAATTTTGAAGGTTGAATATTACCTCTTTTATGATGTAATTTTACCTCAATTTAGACTGAAAAAGTGACATTACACCAGAAAAGTGGTAAAATTACACAATTCCAGAGGTAAAATTACACCTTTTCTGACATAAAAGATGTAACCCTTCCCAGATGTAATATTACCATGATTTTTTTTTCTGTGTAGTAAAACTTTGTCTCGTATAACTATAAATTGGTCTATTCTGTCACTTATTAAAAAAAGACAAATTTCGACGTTTATTTAAACGGAAACACAAGAACTTTTTATTTTTCTTGTGTAAAGGCATACAATTTTTCTAACTCAACAAAAATACTTCTTTCGGATCAAAGGCAAATCGGATCGGCATGCTAAATGAGTTTCTTTCAAAATTGAGCTAAATAAAGGGAAAAAAATGTCCTGGAACGCAAAAATTGCAAATTTATTACTTTTCTGGTGTAATGTCACCTTTTCAGTCTAAATTGAGGTAAAAATAAATCATTAAAGAAGTAATATTCAACATTCCAGAATTCAAAACTTACTGCGTACAAAGTAAAAAAAAATCATGGTAATATTACATCTGGGTAGAGATACATCTTTCATGACAGAAAAAGGCGCAAATTTGCCACTTTCTGGTGTAATGTCATTTTTTCAGTCTAAATTAAGGTAAAATTACATCATAAAAGAGGTAATATTCAACCTTCTAAAATTACACCTTTTAATTTTACACAATGCCCTACTATGTACTTCTATTACATTCACAGTAAAATGTTGTGTAAATTGGAGCAATTGGAAATTTGAAGGTGCAATGTTACCTCTTTTATGATGTAATTTTACCTCAATTTAGACTGAAAAAGTGACATTACACCAGAAAAGTGGTAAAATTACACATTTCCAGAGGTAAAATTACACCTTTTTTCTGACATAAAAGATGTACTCCTTCCCAGATGTAATATTACCATGATTTTTTTTTCTGTGTATGCAAAAAGTTTTTTTTTTTCTCAAAACTTCCATGTTTTGAAAACATATGATTGTAAATCGACAGTTCTGGTGTATAACTCATTTTAAAGCATTTATTCAATTAAAATGTTAAAATCATGGCTTCTTCTTTAATTTTTCCTTTGTTTTCCCTCCTCCTCCCTTTTTGCCCTTTCTTATAGGAAAAAAACTAAAATTCGAATTTCAAGCCTGATTATCAAATTTTTTTCCAAAATTAAAGCTTCCATTACATTATTTTTTTCTGTGTACTCTGAATGAACTTGTAATTTCACTAACATTTCAATTTGTGAAATTGTGCTTAAAATTAGTATCAATGGTATTTCAAATTGCTTTCAGTTAAATCTATTTCCGTTGCAATTTTGAAGTTTATCGAAAAAATACCTTACATAACCAATTTTGATATTATTTTTTATTTTGCTAAATATAGCCAGAACTATTGGAAAATTTTGACCAAATTCACCAAGGATATTTTTTTGGCGATGAAATGTACACAGCTAAAAAAGTAGTAATCCAGCTTCGTGTAAAAGGCCTGGGTGTAGAATATATGTTGCATTATTTTATTCAATTTTATGTAATTTTACACCCTGAAAAATGTAGCCCGTCACGTGTGTTTATCCTAACAGCTATTCATCGGTCTGACGGCCGAATGGGCTAAGGCGCCAGTCCTTACTGTTGGTGCTGGGTTTGAATCCCGTCGGTTGCAACTTTTTTTTGTGTTTGCATAAATTGTACATGCAGTGTGTAATATTAAGTGTTTATTTTGACGAAGGTTATGTGCATGCTTTTGCATGCAATTTTACCATCGCATTTTTGCTGTGTAGTTTTAGTACCAAAACTTTTTTTTTTAAGTAAAAAAATTGAAATTATATTTTTTAACAATTGATATAAGGAAACAATTTGTTCGAACATTTTCTAAATGTTCACAGCTGATTTAATTCAGCATTTGAAAATAAGTATAATATTTAATCGGATTCATGCAATAATATTAACATTTTATAATGAGCTAATTATAAAGACCGGCTCCTTGGCTTAATGGTTGCGGCTTCTGCTTCGAAAGCAGAAGGTTCAGGAATTGAACATTGAATATTAACAAAAAAAACCTTTAAGAATCAGGTGGGATTCGAACTCACACCTTTAGATTGATGGTCTGGGACGCTAACCAGTCGGCCATAATGGAGTTAATGTTCTAGAACTGAATTGATCCGTAGTGGCGAAATAATAACTACTAACACCGTCTCAAAACAGCCCAGGGCCATCTCATATACTCGTGAACTGGACGAGGGAGACGTGGATTGCCTGGCCCGAGTCATCTGCATTACCGATCTATGTCTGTACAATTTCAGAAGAAATCGTTAGCCAGAGAAAGGTATTCGCTTCAAAGGTTCTTGAGATATATGGTGATTACTATCCGAACCGTCTCAGTTGAAATATACTGTGGTCATGGCCAAGTCCTGCCAAGACGGGGGTTCAAATACATACATACATACAAACATACATACATACAGAAATTTTATAATGAGCAAATTATAAGATATTTTTGGTTGTTTTTCACATTTTCTGCTATCAAATGGCACCATTATCATTTAAATTGTAGAAAAATGCGTAGAGGCGCAGTCTGGGACACTAGACAAATTGCTGCATACTTCTTTTTACTTAAAATATAGGAAATCTTAGTAAAAAAACACAGTCAAAAATGAACCTTAAAAAATGGCAACTTCAAACCCATAAGAGTTCTTCTTTCCAATGCTTTTAAAGATCAAAAATTGGTTTAAAAGTGGATTTTTGGCGATTTTTAAAATCGAAGCCCGTCTAAAGCCGGGGTTGGGTTGTAGAGGGTTAAAGGCCTTATGCCTAAGATTTTTTTTATAAGCCTTAAAGATTATAAAATTCGGATAAAATATTTTTTGAAATTTTAAATGCTTTGCTGAAGTTTTCAAAATTTGAGTTTAATTAACGGTGCACATCAACCAAAGGTTTTGCAACCAGATATCTGTTACAGACATTTTAGTATCTTCAAAACGACGGGTACTATCGAAATCTATTTTTAATTCATCCCCTAAAGTACTGTCCACTAAGTAATTTACAACAAAGTTTGAATTATTTTACAATCCCGTTATTGCAGGATAGGGTCCGTACGATTGACAATTTTGGAATAGGAAGACAACAACTTCCTTCGTTGCTGTGCACCCTTAAGAGCTTTATTTATCTTAGATTTTTTTTCTGAGAAAAAACGAAAAAAAACGAGGCGAAATTTTTGAATTTCATCTTAAATTTGATGAATTCATTTTGTATTGTTTCTTGCAGTTGCTGAAATCTGAAATTTCTATCGATTTTTTTTCCAACCCAAATTCGAAAAACGTGTCAACCTGCCCAGCCCAAAATGCGTTACCGCCAGCCACCTACACTGACCGGTCGAGCCACATCCTGTTCTGGTCTGGTGCTGAGAGAAGATCGGGATCGCACAAACCAGTTCTGCCCCAGTCCAGAACCAGTATTCGAATCTCCCGCCAACCAGGTGTTCTTGGTCAGTTTTTCACGAATTTTGTCGACTTTCGACGGTTGAATTTGCATAATTTTATCGCACATTTTTTGTATTTCTCTCCTGGTCGTCTCGCGAGATGGTCTTAATTTCGGGATTAAGGTGGAGGTTCGCGAAGTTTGGATTGTTGTCCACTTTTGAAAAAAACTTCAAGTTGGTTCCGAAATAGGACAAGCTACCCCGCTCCAGAGAGTCCAGGAAATCCTGCTGTGGGAAAGAAACGACCGTCACGTGATTCTCCTGGTCTCGTTTTGTGATCTGGAGGCTTGGTATATTGACCCCCTTCTTCGAAATCCGCGTCTTCGGCGCGTTTCGAGATGTTGCCAATTTTGGGGGGCTCTTTTTCGGACCGCGGTGACGTCCGCCATAGCTGTACCTCCTGGTCGCCGTAGAGAGTATCACCCATCGAAAAAAGCCAGCTTATGTTTGTCCCGAACCAATATTTAGCTTGGTTCAAAACTGTTCACGGTCAGTCGCCGTGAGATATTGTTAGAAACGACGACGACTCCGCACGGTTCAGGGTTAGAGTTTGGTCGAAACGCTCCAAGAACATCCCCAAGCCGAACCGGTTGCCGTGAGGCTGGCCGCCGCGACACACAGATCCGGTTGACTTGTAATGATGCCACCTGGGCACAGGGGCTTCCTCATGTGCGTGTGTGATGGCAGTGGTGGTGTGACATCATCAGCTCCGGCCAGTCTCCAAGTCTTTCGGAGGAGGACTCCGTCCCCAAAAAACGCGAAGCTTTCAGCCAGACAACGTTTTGTTTGATTTCCCACCCATATTGGCTGGGTTCGGGGCTTGGTGCTAAAATTTGTCAAACGTAGATTGACCATTTAAACGCGATGTACCCCGCGAACGACGACTGCTTAGGTTAGGTGGAGTTTCTAATGCACGACAAAAAAAAAAGACGGCGATTTTTTGGTTTGAACAGCAAATTAGCATATTCTGTTCGACGGAGCGTGATAAGAGATTCGGGATGGGTTTGTCGTTTTTTTTTTTTGTTCGACTGAAATCCCCTCACTTGAAGGTTCATAAAAAGCTTCATTCATGAGTTTCGCTGGTTTGGAACAGGTTTTAAGTGCACGGGCTTAGTCACAACTGTTGTGAAAAGTTTCCGGGAAATACTTTTTCGAAGGTGTGAAAATTCCGAAACTAGGACTTTTGCGATGCATATTCATAATGGAGTTCAGATTAACCCTCTAAGACCCAACCTCGCCTATTTTACTAAATTTTATGTGACTTAGCTAACGCCTAGCAAAAAAAGGTCTAGGGTCAACTTTGGACTACTTTTATGTCATAATAAATTTTAAGTGTTTTTCTTATGTTGAGGTACAGTCATCCCACATATTCCGAACACCGAACACCCACAAATTCGGAACACTTTTGTGATAATTTGACAATAGCAAGCCAAATGCAGCTTTTATGTCGACCCTGCAATTTTTAGGACCTTCATTTGGACATTCTCTTGCTATTCCACTAGTAAAAGTAGTACTTTTTGAACAAAAAAAAAACTAATTTCAAGACTATTTTATCAAGAGCAGCAAAACACTGCCTGAAAATGGCCTGTTCCATAATTGTGGGATGTTATTGTGCCTCCCACAATTGAGCAGTTCTCTCAGATTTCGGTCATTCGATATTTTTTGTATTTTTTAATCCGACTGAAACTTTTTTTATGCCCAAAGAAGCAATTTTGCATCATTAGTTTGTCCATATAATTTTCCATACAAATTTGGCAGATGGCCATACAAAAATGATATGTGAAAATTCAAAAATCTGTATCTTTTGAAGGAATTTTTTGATCGATTTGGTGTCTTCGGCAAAGTTGTAGGTATGGATATGGACTACACTGGAAAAAATGATACACGGTAAAAAAAAATTGGTGATTTTTTATTTAACTTTTTGTCACTAAAACTTGACTTGCAAAAAAACACTATTTTTTTTTTATTTTTTGATATGCTTTAAAGGACATTAAATGCCAACTTTTCAGAAATGTCCAGGTTGTACAAAAAATCATTGAGCGAGTTATGAATTTATGAATTAATACTGATTTTTTCAAAAAATCGAAAAGTTGATCGCAAAATTTTTTCTACTTCATTTTTCGATGTAAAATTAAATTTGCAATCAAAAAGTACTTCAGTCAAATTTGAATAAAGTGCACCGTTTTCAAGTTAAATCCATTTTTAAGTGACTTTTTTGAAAATAGTCGAAGTTTTTTTTTTTTTTTAATTAGTGCACATGTTTGCCCACTTTTGAAAAATTTTCCGATCTTTCCGAAAAAAAATATTTTCATTTTTTTTAAACCAAGACTAACATTTCAAAAGGGCCAAACATTCAATATTACGCCCTTTTAAAATGTTAGTCTTGGTTTAAAAAAATTGAAAATATTTTTTTCGAAAATTTCGAAAAAAATTCACGAATGTTTCATATTTTAACATTGAAAATCGGACCATTAGTTGCTGAGATATCGCCATTAGAAAATGGCGTGTTGGTTGGGTGGGACTTAGAAAACATCGATTTTCCTGTTTTTTAACCTGAGAATTTGCTCAGCGTTTCAAAAATATTTTTTTCAAAAGTGGGCAAACATGTGCACTAATTTAAAAAAATGAAAAACTGCGACTAACCACCGCGCCACGGGGTCCTCTAGAACTATGGGATAATTTTGACCATTTTCGTCGGGGTCATTATTATGGCCATGAAATGGGGTCCTTAAGCCAAAATTATTCCAAAAAGTTGAAATTTTGGTTTATTTTCAAAAAAGTCACCTAAAAATGGATTTAACTTGAAAACGCGGCACTTTATCAAAATTTCACTGTTGTACTTTTTGATTGCAAATTTGATTTTACATCGAAAAATGAAGTTGAAAAATGTTTGCGACCAATTTTTCGATTTTTTTGTAAAAATCAGTATTGATCCAAAAATTTATAACTCACTCAAAGATTTTTGCACAACCCGCTGGGTCTGAATTTGCCCTCAGAATTGAGCCAATGTGTCGAAAAATAGATTTTTGGTCATATTTTGGGTTTAAATGATAATTTCACATAGAAGCCTAAAATATGACCAAAAATCGATTTTTCGACACTTTGGCTCAATTCTGAGGGCAGATACAGACTCAGCGGGCAAAATTACAAGGAAAAACATATATTTGGAAAATTTTCGAATTTCGTTAGGGTGGTCCCCTATGGTTTTCCCTTGAAAATTAGACTTTTTTCAAATGAAGATATCTCGAGTTCAAAGAATAAAACCCCAGAGATTGATGCTTAAAATTTGGCTTGCGCCTTTTCGAGATATTTAAGTTTCAAATTTGCATCTTTTTTGCCTTAAAATGGCTGTAACTTTTGACCCTTAAGTCCAAATTCAAAAAAAAAATGTCAAAAAATAAAATTGTTTGTTTTTCAGAGCACTAAAAGTTCCCCGAATATCACTTTTCTCTAAAACTTATCCCTGTTAAAAAATGCCATGTTGAAAAAAAACTGATTTTTAAAGGTTTGCTCAGAAACTTTCTATAAATTTGGTCGTAGAACACGGAGAGACCGTGCCCAGAAATTTTAACAATTTAAATTGTTGATTTTACTTTCGTAAATTTTAACAAAACCGTACTTGTCACTGCCAATTTTCAGTTAAATTAACCAAAATTCAGTAATAATTTAATAACCTGTTTGTTGAAAATGCTAAAGGCAAAAAGCTAACAGATTTCCCGAACTCGAATGAACGTGCTCGACTGTTAGCTTTGGTTTTAGAAAAACCGAGAATTTTTTTGGTTGAATATAATTAACAATTGGTTGAATATTTAAAAGATAAACTTGGGTTTGTTTACGTCTGTCATTTGAAGTCAGGATTCGAGCGAGAGCGGTCGATTTGTTGAGTTTGTGGTGTTATTTATGAAGTGAGAGGATGTGAAAGGTGAAAATCACACTATTTGGCTAATGTTGAAGTGGCAAATCAAAGTGTTGCAACTGGAAAGGTGGAATTGGTGAGTAGGTTTGTTGATGATTTCTTTGCAGGTGATAAACTATGAAGAGCCTCTTGCCATAAGGATCTCTGATGCGAGTGAGTTGAACACGTTATAAGAATGTATGAAGGAAAGAGAAGGCAGTAGAAGGGAGATGCGGGCCCGGGCAAATTTAACAAAATGTTGGTTAACAGTCTGGACCCGAAGCCTGATTTTTCTGTTACATTCTTATTGGAATTCCATATAAACTGTAACGGGGATTGCAGGCTCCGGGTCCTGACTATTAATCCAAGTAAGTATGGGTTTATTTTTGCACAATAATTTATCTAATGTGATTCTTATTAGAAAACTGAATCATTAAAAAGCTTCGTGCTTACGACGGATAAAATCTTAATGAACCATTTTTTTTTTTCAGAATCATCAATTATAAAATACCAATTATAAAATACATAGAAATGCGTACACATGACAACATAAAAAATAGAGATGAAGTAAAATATTAAAAAAATATATATATAAAAGAAGATAATTATATAAACTTGAAAGTTTCGTTGCAATACGTCTGCTCAATAAACTGGTAAGTAAAACTCTAAATATTTTTTTTCAGGAATCGGAGTACTTTGAATAAATTGAATCGAATGCAATGGAAGTTTAATGCCAAAAGTAATTGTTGAATTAATGCAAGCTTGGTAAGTAGCATTATTGATATTTCTTCTTTCCTCAATATAATTACATTTATTTACGTTCCTTTTTTTCAGTTTATAGCCGAAATTAAGAATTTTGTATTAAATTACAAATACATTTCACATGTCTATTTGCAGCCAAAGGTTCACTTTAGTGAAAATTCTGTGTCCAACCACAAAAAAAATAACTAAACCTGAGACCATTGTAGATGATGATGACTTATCTGATGATTTCACAGTGATGGTAAGTGAATACATTATCTAATTTTATACAACATAATAAAAATATAAGCTTAAAACTTGGTGAAAATTTTGCTCGGTTTCTATCTTAAGGAATTCACGAGAAATTAAACATCTTTTTTAAATATGTTAAACAAAATTTGTGATATGCTTTATTATTATTTTTAAGTTTAATGCATTGTAATTTTTTTTAAACATTAATCAAACTTTACATGTTTTATAACAACAGTTACAAAAAAAAATGTTTTGATGCTTTTTATCAGTAATTTTACAACTTCATGCAAAAAAAAAACAAATTAGTACAAAACGTTAAATTTTTAGGCAGAATAAATGTGAATATAAAAACACTCAGCATTAATTTGTGAGGCATTATTACAAAATTTACTGCAAATTTAATAAAAATATTGCCAAAAACTGCTAGTTATTGACTACATATACAAATATTTCTCTGTATTAAAGTAAGACATTAGTTAAAATATAGCTAGAAATTCGGCCCAGCCTGTATCGTTAGATAATTAAAGAAAATATATATCAACACTTACATAAATTATGTCTTATTCAGAAATGTTTTGTTATAAACCACTAATAATTTGCTGCATGCAAAAATATTTTGGTTGATACAACGAAAAAAAATTGTTGAAAAATAGTTTAAAAATATTTCCCAGCCAGTTTTTAACAGAATGTTCCACAATATTTCAGCTGAAAACAAGAAATTTTTAGTTAATTTTCTGAAAAAAAAATTCTAGCAGTCGACTGCTAGAATTTTTTTCGGCCATTTAACTAACAAAAATGGTAATTCCAACTATTTTTTTTTGTTAATTTTAGTTACTGGTGGTCAGCAATTTCGGGTTAACAAAATCAACAATCGATTGTTGAAAAAAAGCTATGTAAAAAATTAACCCATACTTTTAGTTAAATTAACCAAGATTTTCTTAGATTTGCCCCGGCCGGTCTCTCCGTAAAGACGTAGACTACAAGATAAAATTTTGGTGTCTTCTACAAAGTTGCTTGGATTGGCAAGTGCAACGATTTTTTAGAAGACGGAAAAATTCCCAAATTCCTGAAAAGATAGAATTTTTAAATCACCCTAATAGTGAACCACCCTAATTTTCAATCAAACCAAAAGTTGCCCCTTTCTATTTGGAACAACTCTTCTGAAGACACCAAAGCTCCAAAACATAATTTTTTTTCCACTTCATTTTGCGATCTGGACCACTGTGCACTGTCTTAACCGTGATAGAATTGGGAGTTCTGGAGCCCAGATAAGTTTGGATTACATCTAAAGATTGATAACCTAGAACATATTTTGTAACGTTCTGAGCCCGCGTTCGACTGTTAAAACAAGATTCCGATACCAAAAGGTCAAACTCCACTATCGCAACCGGCTTTCCCAACATCTCCCAAGAAGCGTTACTAAATCCACCATCCAAAAGCTCCGCAAAAGTGCCTTGAACTCTTCGCCGTCACAGTCATAGCTACATCCGTCACCTGCACAACACTAGCCTGAGTCGGCGGTTGAAGAATCTCAAGGGGAGACACACGCACCGGTTTTGTGTAAAATAACCGTTTACGACTCCTCTCATACGCAGGGCCAATATTCAGAATTCGGTGATATAAAACTCGAACCATCATCGATTTACGATCTCTCGCGGCCCACCCCGTGTAGATATGAATGGAGTTGGAACCTTAATTTATGCCCCCGAAAAATCGACCGATTATACAGTTTTTAGTTCTTTCCGCTCGGTGACCTAGCTTGACCGAACCACGCGGGACACCAAATGGATATCGTGGTGCGATTAAAAAACTAATTAGCTTTGATTTCACCACGTGTGTGTGTGTGTGCGCGTGGGGAGAAAATCTTGACCTTGTAGCGAACCTCACAAACCAACAGAGTCACACATCGCATCTTATCTAGTGATGTCATCTTTCCAAACTTTGAGCGTGCCGATGTCCGACGAAACTGTAACCACCTTAGCGTTTCTGTCTTTTCATCGATGGTGATCTTCTGGTCGTTTTGTCCACCGAAGATGATCCACCACAGCACGCGATATCGCGACTCCACCCGGACAAAAAATGTCGTTTCGGTAAAAAAAAAACCTGAATGTCAGAGAAACCGACTCTAGTGTGTTAGTTGCATCGTTGGGTTATTTATTTTCGCGTAATAATCGCAACGATTATCGCGTTAATCGCGACGAGCGTTACCATTATCGCGATAATCGCAACGGTTATCGCAATGCGGAACTTGTTTTGGCGAACTGGCAGCACTGGCAGGCAGTTCGTTTTTTGACTGCTGTCAACGTTTCAGTGGTGGGGCAGGTTGAAGCTGATACAACAATCAAGCGACCCCCGAAACCAACCAAAACCAGAGCGTTCAATTCCGTGAAAACAGAACCACCTTGACGACCCCCGATATCTCTTTTGACCCGTCGCCGCCGCCGCCAGCAGGTGTCGCACGAAGGTCCTCGCAAGAGTTTTAAAATTTTCTAAAAAGCAACGCGATTTGACACCCGAATGTCGTCGTCGTCGTCGCCGCCGTTGGAATGTTTATGTAAATTAGACCTCCAAATCGCGACCATGTCCGCGTGCGCGCGGTGGAAACAAAGCGGAATGATAAATGCGAATAAGGAATGAAAAAAAAAGTTTGGTGTTTTATCGAGAAATTTTTATCATAGACACAAGGTGTTCAAGGAGATTAGCCGAGCGATCTGCGTCGTTGGGAAGTGGTGGCGAAATTTCCACTGCGTGCCGCAGTGTTGCCAGCTCTTTTGGAAGATTCGGATGAAACTTTAAAAGCACGGAACGAATCGGCGTCAATTAGCGAGGATGCTCAAATTTGTTCGCTGACGAAAGAGATTCGCTAAATTGTGACACGTCACTCTGGGACGAGATTTTGGAGCTTTTTACTGGCCGTTTCTGAATGAATTTGGCAAGATACATGATTCATTTTCTTATCATTAAATCGACCAATTCTCTCCTGCACAAGCCATGTGTTTAACCAATTTGCCATTGAAATGAAACCAGTATTGAAAAGTTCAACACCCATTTCAGTGTTGAAAAGTATAACTTTTCAGCACTTGTATCGAAAGCAATACTTTTGGATAATGTTTTGAACACTAACACTACCCGGGCAGACGGTAATAACAAAATTAATAATATTTCAATAACTAATCCTGTTAAAATAACAAAAAGTGTTATTATTTTATCCTGAAGTTCAACTTCAAGAAGAAAAAATAATAACAGTTTCTGATAAAATAACAAAATTTGGTATTGAAGTGATATCATATTGAAAATGTTTAATAACACGCTAATAAGAGGAAATGTTATACATTTCAAAAACTCTCCTAATAACAAAATTTGTTATTCGTTCGGTATACTGACTTAGAAATAAAATTACCATAAATCGCACAAATGGAAAAGTTTCTAAGTGTCCATAACACAATCTGTTATTATTTTTTCTTTTGTTAAATATGTTTAGATCTTTGGGATAATTTTGACCAATTTCTTTGGGGTCATTATTTTGGCCATGAAATGGGGTCCTTAAGCTAAAATTATTCTAAAAAGTTGAAATTTTGGAAGCTGATTTTTTTAAATTATTTGATATACCCCCTAAGGGACTTTGCTAAAATTGGCTAGAACTATGGGATAATTTTGACCAATTTCGTCGGTGTCATTATTTTGGCCTAGAAATGGTGTCCTTAAGCTAAAATTATTCTAAAAAGTTGAAATTTTGAAAGTTGATTTTTTTAATTATTTGATATACCCACTAAGGACTTTGTTTAAACTGGTTAGAACTATGGGATAATTTTGACCAATTTCGTCAGGGTCATTATTTTGGCCATGAAATGGGGTCCTTAAGAGGCAGTATTTGTAAATATTGCTCGGTTTGTTCTAGAGGTCGTATAGAGGTGCTCCGATTTGGATGAAACTTTCAGCGTTTGTTTGTCTATGTATGAGATGAACTCATGTCAAATATGAGCTCTCTACGACAAAGGGAAGTGGGGTAAAACGGGCTTTGAAATTTGAGGTCAAAAAAACATAAAAAATCTTTAAATTGCTCGCATTTCCGTAAAACTTCATCAATTCCAACTCTCTTAGATGCATTCGAATGGTCTTTTGAAGCCCTTCAAAATGTGCCATAGACATCCAGGATTGGTTTGACTTTTTCTCTTAGCTTTTGCAAATTACTGTCAAAAATGGATATTTTTTAAACCTTAATATCTTTTTCCAACAGCCTCCAACACCCATACTCCTATAGGTCAAAAGATAGGCAAATTCATGGACTATAAGCCTATGGTATTAACTTTTTGGCCAATAGCAGTTTTTCTCATAGTTTTTCGATTTTTCTACAACAAAAAATTTACAGCGTTAGTTTTTACCCTGTTGGCCTCCAAAGCGGCACTTTTTGGTTTCAATTTTGTCATATTCAGAATCCTCGGACAATTTCACGTAAGTTAGAAGTATTGGAATTGTAATTTTGATTTAAAAAATAATTAAATAAAACATTTTTGAAAAAAGAAATAGATTTTATTTACCCTATGATCAATACGTCAAATGCTGTATCAAGTAGGCGAAAACCTGTTTTACCCCTAATCCAACAAATTGTTAAAAAATATTTTGATTCATTCTAAATGGCAATTTATCCAATCAAATTTACAACTCCAATACTTCTAATTTACGTGAAATTGTCCGAGGATTCCGAATATGACAAAATTGAGACCAATAAGTGCCGCTATGGTGGCCTACAGCGCAAAAACTAACGTTGCAAAATGGTTGTTGTAGAAAAATCGAAAAACTATGAGAAAAACCGCGATTGGCCAAAAAGTTAATACCATAGGCTTATAGTCCATGAAATTGCCTATCTTTTGACCTATAGGAGTATGGATGTTGGAGGCTGTTGGAAAAAGATATTAAGGTTTTAAAAAAATCCATTTTTGACAGTAATTTGCAAAAGCTAAGAGAAAAAGTCAAACCAATCCTGGATGTCTATGGCACATTTTGAAGTGCTTCAAAAGACCTTTCGAATGCATCTAAGAGAGTTGGAATTGATGAAGTTTTACGGAAATGCGAGCAATTTTAAGATTTTTTAGGTTTTTTAGACCTCAAACTTCGTAGCCCGTTTTACCCCACTTCCCTTTGTCGTAGAGGGCTCATATTTGACATAAGTTCATCTCATACATAGACAAACAAACGCTGAAAGTTTCATCCAAATCGGAGCACCTCGATACGACCTGTTACACATTGGTGAAAAACTCGCTCTTAAGCTAAAATTATTCTAAAAAGTTGAAATTTTGAAAGTTGATTTTTTTAATTATTTGATATACTCCCTAAGGGACTTTGCTAAAATTGGCTAGAACTATGGGATAATTTTGACCAATTTCGTCAGGCTCATTATTTTGGCCAAGAAATGGGGTCCTTAAGCTAAAATTATTCTAAAAAGTTGAAATTTTGAAAGTTGGTTTTTTTTAATTATTTGATATACTCCTAAGGGATTTTGCTAGAATTGGCTAGAACTAGGAAATAATTTTGACCAATTTTATCAGGGTCATTTATTTCACCATGAAATGGGGTTTCAAGCTAAAATCATTCCGATAAAATTAACTTTTGAGAGTTCTTTTTTTTTTTAATTTTGTTATATTCCCTAACGGAATTGATTTATTTATTGAGAATTTTTGATGTGTGAATAACAAAAACTGTTATTATTTTAACAGAGCCAGGAAGTCGGAGCTGACGTTGAAGTTCGAGCTGGAGTGAGACCTCGGAGACTGCATCGGATTCAGCAAATTTTCAGCAACTTTTACTTGGAGTCGGCATCTGTGAAGTCGGGTATTTTTGGAGAGCTGAAGCCGTCGCTGACGTCATATCCTGCATTCAGAGCAGACATGCATCGGCACTATGAGCTCTTTTTAACGGCACTCAGCTTGTTCTAGATGGCATTTTCGTTTAAAGCAATGTTATGCTTGTTGCTAGGTAAAAATCTCTTGGTTTTGGCTTGAATAATGTTTAGAAAACATTGGTTCATTGGAAAACCCGATTTTAGCTATATTTTCATGTAAATGTTCTCTTAAGCTCTCAAGAAGAACTTTTTAAAAGCTCTTTGAGTGCAATTAAGAGTTCTTAACCTATATCTCGGTTGGTTTTCAAAATAATGTCTCAGGGTCTTCGGGAGCCTAAAAGACAAGCGTAATTAGCGTATTCTAATCACTGGCACAATATGCTGGGTATCTTCTACGTGAAATGCCAAACAAGTTCTTCTAAAAGAGGAGTTAGAGCGGATGCATGTCTGATTCAGAGTCGGAGTTGTCTTCAAAGTATGGATTCAAAGTCGCTTGGAGGTACCCGACTCTGCAGCCCTGACTACTAGTGACTAGTACAGAGGAGTTATGGCAACTGCAGGTTTATTTGCAAATTACAAATAAACCAAAACAATAACTTTTTTTGTTATGTTCAATAACATTTTTTGTTATAATGCTGCTCCACCTCTCCGCACAAAATAACACATCTTGTTATTCCATCATGATTCTTTCTGTGTTATTGGTTTGTTATAGCAATAACAACATAATAACAGTTTAAGTAATTCTTCGAACAAATCTTTGTTATTAATTTTTGTTATTTTAACAACTAATCCGATCATCCCAATAACATATTTCGATCTTCTCACAATATCAAAAACTGACCTTCCCAAGTTATTTCCGTCTGCTCGGGTAGGAAAAAAATATATCATTCTAGCAGGTAAACAAAAGTTTCACTGATAATATCAAATTCAAAAAAATCATTCTCGTTGAACTTGTTTTTTAAAGAACTTATCGTTTTTATCGAACTCGGTCATGTACGACCCGTGCTAAAATAATCTTATTTTCACAACTTGTTGCACAATTAACCTTTAAATTGTCGCCGTACTGTTCAACAAACATTACAATTCTGAAATATTGACTAAAAGTTCTTCTCAGATAATTAGTGGAAGTCTCGAATCGAGCAATCTCCACCATTAGTCGCCCGGTTATCTTCCCCCGAGCTTTCTCAACCAAGCTAGAGCGAAGAACATCTGTGCAACCACATCTCAATAAGGGAAACGCCAAATTCGGACGTCCATAATGTTTGGACCCACCACCAGGCAGAGACCCCCAACCAGTTCGTGTGGTCAGTCGCGAAGTGCAAGCACGCGAAAGGTAGGCCAATCACGCACACTTACACAGTGACGGACGCACACACGCAGCGCACCACGACCACCACAACAACCCAATGACCATTCACCAATCACCAATGATTCTCCCAAAAGTGTGAGTGAAGCAGGAAAAAAAATTGAGGTCATAACGCCTAGTTTTTGGAGTTTGATTTTTGTTTCTCGCGTCCCGCTCCCTTCCCGCCTCTCTCTCCGAGAGAGTTCCGACGGACCCCCGGAGGCTGTCAAAGCCCAAAAAAACCGACCAAATCACCCCAGCGATCACTCCTTATCGACTCTCGCCGCAGCGAAAACCGCGCTCTCGCGGTTGAGAGCCTAGAAGACGAAAAAAATATAAAAACGCACCCAGCTTCCACCAACAACAACATCAATAACAACAGTCGAACCGACAAAAAAAAAAGAAACGGACGGAACCAGTTTCTTTTTCGGACGTTCAAACCGCGATCGGCGGCGAGAGCGCTTTTTTTCTCTCTCTGTGATGACCGCAACCTAGTTTGGGGGGGCTGCTTGATATCCGCTCGATGAAGGCGAAGTCTTCGACCACTTTGAAATACGCGTTCGGCTGCGTTAGATATTCGTGATTATGCTCAAGGACAATGTCAGTCCGGTTGTCTGTGGTTGAGACAATCGGACGAAGGTTGAATTTTTTTAATCAATTAAGTTGAAAAACTTTATGCTTTTGACACTTTATGTCTGTAGCATAAGATTTCAGTACTGAATTCTCTGACAAGTTAATATTACCAATGTCAACGAAAATCGGCAAGTGACGATTTTTTCTCTGTCGATTTTTTTCCTTACATACACACTAAAAAATTCTGAATTTTACACATTACGTAATCTCAAACATCATTTAAAAACAATGCATGTAATCCAAAATGTGATGTAAAATTGTGTTTATTATCACGAAACTCTTCAAATTTTAACCGCACACACATAACTAGAATATTACATCACATGAAATTATAAACAATACACTTTTGACTGAATTTTACGTTTCGTTTAATGCACATGTCTGGAGCGTGTCTTTTGATGTAATTTTAAGTGAAATGAAACTTAATCCAGCGACGCGACGATTCATCCTGCTTGACAGTTAAACAAATGTCAGCCATGTTGCGTAAACCAAATTTTTGTGCGGCTGCAGCTGAGGCTCGATCTTTCTAAAAAATCAACTTAAATTTGTCCATCATTCATTGATGACATTTATTTGGAAATAACAAAGGTAAATATAACTGACTTTCGTGTTTTCCAGATTAATTATTATCAGTTTCATAATTTTACAGATGCTTTTCCTTCCGTCGGAATTCTTTCTGGAATGTGCGCTTTGGCCAGGCCGAAGTGAACTATGATGCTGATGAAGACCGGATCAGATCAGCCGGCTAGTCAAGACCTGTTACCAGTTCAGCCCGGTGAGGACAAAAAGTGGCACGAGAGAACTGATTGCAAGTGGACCTCCGGGGAATCGTCGGGAATTCGGAGACGGGGTGCGAGGGATTTCAGTGATCAAAATAAAACGGAAAAACAAAAGTGTTGTGAGTCAAAGTGATGAATAATACAATTATTGTGATGAGTGTAATACAATTCTTGTTATGTTCAATAAAAATACCGATAAAATCGAATATAAACATGTGACCTTTCATTTCGTATGAATTAACTAATTCCAATAAGAATGTTTTCCCACAAGAATGACGTTTAATGTAATTTTACGCGACTTCGGTTGGTTGTGTGGCTCGTGTAATATTCAAATCAGACACAATCTTACGTCTTATTTGACGCTCCAGTTATGTGCATTGAATCAACAGAAAATTACACGAATTTTTCGAAGTGTGATATTTTTAGTCGGGAATGATATAAGCTGTACCAGTCTGAGTCAAGTCTGATACAAATCATACTTTCCCATAATTTCGCTACCGGTCAGCGGGTTTTGATTGGGACCACAACACAAACCTCAATTCCTTGAATTTTTATTAAATATTTCTTTTTTTTTTTGTAATTTTGCAATGATCATAAGCAATGTCATAAACTAACCTATTCGACAAAAATATCCAACGGTACGCTTTAGAATAAAATGAATTTTTTAAACCTTTTCGAAGAGCCTAAAAGATTGAAGATCTGACGACCCTATCAAAAGTTATCAAAAAAAATATGCCCGGATCCATCATATTATCGGCTTACTTTCCATCGCCAAAAATAATGGTACTGAAATATGTAGTAGTTTATGCAACAAGCTGCAAAAAGATGATTTTTTCAGCACGAGTTGTATATACATTTATCTAACGAGGTTTACCGAAACAATACCAATCTTGAAAGTTGAAAAGGTTCAAATGTTATTTTGACTTGAAAATCTCATGCAAAGTGTGGAGACATTTTTGTACTAGGCAGCAGTAGGAGGAGGATCCAGAACAGAGGCTGGTGGTGTGCTGTCCGCGGAATTTGAATTGTTTAGTCGGTTGTTTTTATAGTAAATCGCGTAAAAAGTAGTGAAAAGATTATACAATGTGTAGATTTGCATGTGGAAAGTGAAGATTTCCTGCAGTTTTGGGAATTTGGATAGTTTTTTCGCGATTTTTGTTTTCTACGCCGCTTGGTCAATGGTTTGACAGTTTATTGCGACGGCTTCGCTCTTGCAGTAGTATTAGTGTGATGTGGGCTAGCTCGTTCGAAGGGTGGTATTCAACTCGTTAGAAAAATCAAATAGTGCGAAAGAAATAAAAGCAGTTTGCCAAGGAATATTTTTGGAAGTGTCATCAAGCAGCGCTCAAGCAATTCATCTGAAATTGGAAGATCAGCAAAGCTTGGTGGGCGGTCTGCGATCGGTTGAGGTTGGTCGGAGAACGTGGATATCGTGCTGAAGAAGCAGCTGACCAAGAATTGCCAGCATATCTGTACGCCAGGATGTGAGTCGTGTCGGCAGGAATAGGATCAAGCTGCTCGTGATAGAGGCTCGTGAGCGCAGCTGGAATTCCGGACGCATACGACCAAAATAGGGGACAACTCCCGGGTGCTTAGGACTACCAGAAACCAGAAACTTGGTGAGATCTATCCAAACTGAAATTTTCACATTTTGCCTACTTTTCAACAATTATTAAATACGCGCTGATCCCTGTTTTGCCTGATGGGATTGGAAGTTTAAAGATAGGTCGAGGACTCGTCTGGTGCTTGTACTATGTTTAGGCGGGGCCAGACAATGCCCAATGACCTCGGAATTGAGCCGCTAGGATCTCTGCCATTCTGAAATGGGTCATTGGAAACAGCGCGAGGGCTGTCACCACCTAATACCCGGGACTGAGATAAGCTGCATCAGCACAACCCAAGTCTGATACAAACTATACTTTCCCATAATTTCGCTGCCGGCCAGCGGGTATTGGATTGGACCACACAAACACAACCACAAAATCTCATGCAAAGTGTGGACACAATGATCCTAAACAAAATACAAAATTGACCAAGTCATATAAAAATAAATCAAATCACGAATCAAACAAATGCAAAAATAAGCTTTGGAAAATTACAAACAGTGTTGCCAGATTAGTTAATTTCAAAATTCATTAAAAATCATAGTGCCCATCCAACGAAGTACACAAATTTAATAGTGCAATACATTTTCGCTGAAAACACAAAAGGTGAACTCGAAAAGTTCTTTTTTCTTCACAATGTTGCCAGATTATCAATTTTAATGATTCATGAGTATTGAGAATACAATCATAAAAATACTGACAAACGAATTAAAAAAATCGAAATGCTCAGATTTACTTTATTTAAAAAAAATGCTTTATACATCAATACAGGTATAAAAAAATTGCAAAATATCAATGACTTCATGAACATATTTTTTCCAAAACCAAACTTATATATCTGTGATCCCAGAATTAAAATTTCTTGAAATATTGAAATACATTTTTGTGATTGAAAATGGATAAATCGCACATAACTTTGTATACAGTTGTTTAGAAAAATGTGCCCTATTACCCCTGTTTCTGGTTGGTTTACAATTGTACAAGTTTTTCTTCTATAAAAATTTATATTAAGTCAATAATTATTGGTATTGTCCTCCCGAGCAGACGGAAATAACTTGGGAAGGTCAGTTTTTGATATTGTGAGAAGATCAAAATAAGTTATTGGAATGATCGGATTAGTTGTTAAAATAACAAAAATCAATAACAAAGATTTGTTCGAAAAATAACTTAAACTGTTATTATGTTGTTATTGCAATAACAAACCAATAACACAGAAGGAATCATGAAGGAATAACAAGATTTGTTATTTTGTGCGGAGAGGTGGAGCAGCATAATAACAAAAAATGTTATTGAACTGGTATGTCTCCATAACAAAAAAAAGTTATTGTTTTGGTTTATTTGTAATTTGCAAATAAACCTGCAGTTGCCATAACTCATCTGTACTAGCCAGGGCTGCAGAGTCGGGTACCTCCAAGCGACTTTGAATCCATACTTTGAAAACAACTCCGACTCTGGATGCAGGATATGACGTCAACGACGACTTCAGCTCTCCAAAAATACCCGACTTCACAGATTCCGACTCCAAGTAAAAGTTGCTGAAAATTTGATGAATCCGATGCAGTCTCCGAGGTCTCACTCCAGCTCGAACTTCAACGTCAGCTCCGACTTCCTGGCTCTGTGAAAATAATAACAGTTTTTGCCATTCACATTTCAAAAATTCTCAATAAATAAAGCATTTCCCTTAGGGAATATAACAAAATTTAAAAAAAAATCAACTTTCAAAAGTTATTTTCATCGGATTAAATTTAGCTTAAGGACCCCATTTCATGGCCAAAATAATGACCCTGACGAAATTGGTCAAAATTATCCCATATTTCAAGCCAATTTCAGCAAAGTCCCTTAGGGGGTATATTAAATAATTAAAAAAGTCAACTTCCAAAATTTCAACTTTTTAGAATTTTAGCTTAAGGACCCCATTTCATGGCCAAAATAATGACCCTGTCGAAATTGGTCAAAATTATCCCATAGTTCTAACCATTTTAAACAAAGTCCTTTAGGGGGTATATCAAATAATTAAAAAAAAAACTTTCAAAATTTCAACTTTCCAGAATAATTTTAGCTTAAGGACCCCATTCCATGGCCAAAATAATGATCCTGACGAAATTGGTCAAAATTATCCCATAGTTCTAACCATTTTAAACAAAGTCCTTTAGGGGGTATATCAAATAATTAAAAAAAAAACTTTCAAAATTTCAACTTTCCAGAATAATTTTAGCATTCCATGGCCAAAATAATGACCCTGACGAAATTGGTCAAAATTATCCCATATTTCTAGCCAATTTTAGCAAAGTCCTTTAAGGGGGTATATCAAATAATTAAAAAATCAACTTCCAAAATTTCAACTTTTTAGAATAATTTTAGCTTAAGGACCCCATTTCATGGCCAAAATAATGGCCCCGATGAAATTAGACAAAATTATCCCAAAGATCTAAACATATTTAACAAAAGAAAAAAATAATAACAGATTGTGTTATGGACACTTAAAAACTTTTCCATTTGTGCGATTTATGGTAATTTTATATCTAAGTCAGTATACCGAACGAATAACAAATTTTGTTATTTTATCAGAAACTGTTATTATTTTTTCTTCTTGAAGTTGAACTTTAGGATAAAATAATAACACTTTTTGTTATTTTAACAGGATTTGTTATTGAAATATTATTAATATTGTTATTGGGTAATTCTCCGCCAACTCACACAGCAGTTGCCCCGACCCCTCTTCGATTTGCGTGAAACTTTGTCCTAAGGGGTAACTTTTGTCCTTGATCACGAATCCGAGGTCCGTTTTTTGATATCTCGTGACGGAGGGGCGGTACGACCCCTTCCTTTTTTGAACATGCGAAAAAAGAGGTGTTTTTCAATAATTTGCAGCCTGAAACGGTGATGAGATAGAAATTTGATGTCAAAAGGACTTTTATGTAAAATTAGACGCCCGATTTGATGGCGTACTCAGAATTCCGAAAAAACGTATTTGTCATCGAAAAAAACACTAAAAAAGTTTCAAAAATTCTCCCATTTTCCGTTACTCGACTGTAAAAATTTTTGGAACAAGTCATTTTATGGGAAATTTAATGTTCTTTTCGAATCTACATTGACCCAGAAGGGTCATTTTTTCATTTAGAACAAAATTTTTCATTTTAAAATATCGTGTTTTTTCTAACTTTGCAGGGTTATTTTTAAGAGTGTAACAATGTTCTACAAAGTTGTAGAGCAGACAATTACAAAAAATTTGATATATAGACATAAGTGGTTTGTTTATAAACATCACGAGTTGTCGCGATTTTACGAAAAAAAGTTTTGAAAAAGTTGGTCGTCATCGATCATGGCCGTTCATGGTCACCCGCGACAGACACGGACGACGAAACAAAGAGAAACGCAAAAAGTAACTATTTCTAAACTTTTTTTCGTAAAATCGCGATAACTCGTGATGTTTATAAGCAAACCTCTTATGTCTATATATCAATTTTTTTGTAATTGTCTGCTCTACAACTTTGTAGAACATTGTTACACTCTAAAAAATAACCCTGCAAAGTTAGAAAAAACACGAAATTTTAAAATGAAAAATTTTGTTCTAAATGAAAAAATGACCCTTCTGGATCAATGTAGATTCGAAAAGTACATTAAATTTCCCATAAAATGACATGTTCCAAAAATTTTTACAGTCGAGTAACGGAAAATGGGAGAATTTTTGAAACTTTTTTAGTGTTTTTTTCGATGAAAAATACGTTTTTTCGGAATTCTGAGTACGCCATCAAATCGGGCGTCTAATTTTACATAAAAGTCCCTTTGACACCAAATTTCTATCTCATCACCGTTTCAGGTTGCAAATGATTGAAAAACACCTCTTTTTTCACATGTTCAAAAATGGAAGGGGTCGTACCGCCCCTCCGTCACGAGATATCAAAAAACGGACCTCGGATTCGTGATCAGGGACAAAAGTTACCCCTTAGGACAAAGTTTCACGCAAATCGAAGAGGGGTCGGGGCAACTTTTCCCGATTTCGTGTGAGTTGGTAGAGAATTACCCTATTACCGTCTGCCCGGGCTATGATTTTTTGAGTATACTTTAACTTGAAATAAAATTGAAAGGATCGTAGCAATCGGGGTGTGCGGACGCGAAAACTTTTCGCTGTCACAGTTTTTCTCGGGCTTCAATAATTTTTGATGAAAAGTTGTGAAAGTTATGTGTTTCAAACGAATAGTTTTCGGCGGAAATTTAAAAAAAATCTTGATGGAACGCGGTGCTGATGGTGCTGGAGAATGGTGGTTGAATCGAGGTCGTGGCTCGTTCTGGGTCGGTTGCGGAACTGGCATAGAACGCGGTAGCTGTCGAGCATTCCCCAAAGACCAGGATGGTGGGTTCGACCGGGAAGTGCAAAATTATCGGTCCTCGATCACCGGTCCCTGTCAAGGTAAACATCCCGCGAACAAAAGGGAATCGGAGCCGAGGGCCATGGATTAGTTCACTGGCACCGGTTAATGTGGAACGCAGTCGCAGCAAGGAGGTTCAGTTGCCGCAGCGACAGAAGCTTGGAAAAATCCTACAAAAGAAGGACGACGGAGCGGATTACGAGTGGAGCGGTGACAAGCGGAAGCAGCCCAAGCGGGAACCGGCCTTTTTGAGCGGGTACCAGCCCCCGTTTGACGAAGACGATTGAAGATAAGCTGGTTTTGAAGAATTTGTTGACTGGTGAGCTCGTTCTTTTTATAAGACCACAATTCTTTCATTTAATCTGACATGCATACACATCATTCAAGACAAAACCGGTAAGGTGTTTACAAGGAGCAGCCGTTACGGTTACGGTGTTCGCTTTGCGAATGTTCCTGGGTTCGATGCCCATCTGCTCCCAACGAGAAAGGTTAACTCTCAGAAATACTTGAAATTCTTTAATATGCACAAAAAAATCAAAGTCGCTCGGGTGGGGTTCGATCCCCCGTCCTTTGTATTGGTAAGCAAAAATGCTAACCACTACGCCATCACGGCTGCTTGGTGAGCAATGACTGGAATAAGAAATACTGTTACTACCACCTATATACGCGCTGGGCCTTTGTCCACTTGGCAAGGGTTCGGAAGTTCTAAATAACGTTTGAATCCGATTGATGCAAACGTTCTTCAGGGCGGGGCTTGTCGATTCAAGCTGAGGTACCTCGCGCACGGCTAGCCTGCGTAGAAATGGGTCACCGAAGCTCGGCAGAGCTAACACCATCCAAATGCCTATGCGAGTTATTTGCATGTGTAGAATGTAAAAATTCTAAAATACATGGAAACAACTCAATTTATAAGAAGCGACCGCGTGGTCCCGTTTGATTGGTTGCACACACACACACACTTTAACTTGAAATAAAATTGGCAGTGAGGGGGGCAAAAAATAAAAATAAGCTAAAAATTTTAATAACAGACCACGGTGTCAACATTTGAATGAAAAAAGTGTTTTAAAATGCATCATACACCTGTCCAGTTGTTTTGCAATCATTGATTTCCAAAATTTCTAAATACTGACGAAAATTTTATTTTTGCGAGAAAAAAAGTTTTTGCGGTGCTGTACGTTGTAATTTCATAAAAATTCAAAATATTTTTAAACGAGTCCAAACATGTTAAATATGATTATCAATGCAGGAAAAGGCATTCAAGATTGTTCTCAGTTGGTTAGACTTGTATTTCCATTAAAATTTTGATATTATTTTGAAAAATTATTTTTTTGCCCCCTGATTTTTCGGACCAATTTCGAATGAAGGCCCACATAAACTTTGAAAAAAATTTGCAACGGCCTAACGTCATTTTTTTAATTTTGCAATTTTTAAAAGTCTTGCAAAAAAAGTTTGTCAGAGAACTTTCTGTACAACTTCTTAAATCTTTGGATGGTACAACGTAATTTTAGTTGATTCTCAAAAAATACAACTTACTTTTTTTAAACAACCGTAGATCACACTTATAATTCAAAAACACTTATAATAACAAAAGCACAACCCGATTACCATTCAAAAAAGCGAACCTTATCAGAAGTTCAAAACTCTCCAGAATCAGAACCATCGGCACGTGCACACCACACTGAACCAAAACGACACTTCCCTTTCCCGCTTCGCTTTCGCTCTTTCGTCGCTCTTCTAAACCTTCAAATTCGAAGAGAACGCGAGAACCTCTCCCTTTGGAACCCCACCAAAGTAGGGAAGGGGATTGGGTGAAAGAGCACGACAGCTTTGACAGCTCCCTCTCACCATTTGATCAGCTGTTTGTTTGTTATGATTTTTCCAAATCAAAACCCGCGCGGGCGCCCACTTTGACAGCATTTCCCCGTTTTTCATTCATGAATCGTTTAGGGCATATCCACCTAGCGGTGGCTAATTTGGGATGTTCAAGATCGCGAGTGACTTTTTTTTTGCGCGATGTCAAATTTCTTCGTGTGACCGCACAAACACATCGAAATCATGCCGCACACAGCCACAAGGCTGTGTGTGAGGAACTCGCTGCCTGTTTCTCTGTTTTCTCGTTTGCCCATTTATTAATTTTCAATGAAAGTTGATTAAACAAGTTATTCGCTGCCGACGACGACGACTGGCTGGCAGTGGCCTGGCGCGGCCAGGCCGCCAACTTGTGGCCTGGTGTGAGTCTTTCGTTTCGTTTCGTTTTTTTCACCACCGCTGCTCTTTTCGTTTCGTTCGTTTCTCTTTTTTCGAAGCAAATCACATATACACTTTTATTACGTCGACTTTCTAAGTTCGCCTTTTTTTTTTACTACTTCTTCAGTTTTCGTAATGATTTTTCAATCACAGCGCGCAGTACGCAGCCAGTCGGTGGGTACGCGGCCACGGGGCTGGACAACGGTATGCGGCGCGCGGCCCAGTTCTTCCACAGAAACAGGTTGTCCGTTAATCGCCCCCGAGAGATGGGAACGTTGCTGGAATTGCAACAACGAAAGCGAATGGGATATGGCCGAAAGGTCACGACGACGGCGACGTTGTCGCGGAAGCGGTTCCTCTTGCGAGGCCAGTGGTGCCAGATTTTGAGGGATTTTTTTTTATTTATACATATTTTGGTAGTAACTTTCACTGATTTAGGGAAAGTCCACTGCCTTGTTTTTGAATTTTTTACTGAAATCAATACTTTTATAATATCATAACAGTTTGTTATCACTTAGAGTCTTTTGTGGTCTCTAGTGCATGTTTCTGATGGAACTTAGGAGTCTGAAAGCTTGAATAGGGAGAGCACCTAAACCTCTTTTTTTACTCCAAAAGAACTTTCCACCCCAGGGTTCGAACTGACGACCTTTGGATTGCGAGTCCAACCGCCGACCAACGGCTCCACCGAAGCAGGCTTGTCACTTAACAAAGCTTAAAATTTAAATAATCATTCCTCACATTGATACCCTGAAGCTGATGCGATGAAAAAATCTTGCTACACACAAATATTTGGTTGGAACTCACCTTCAGGCACATTTCAGGGCTTTTCCATACGTTCCAGTTTGAAATTTGTAACTTTAAAAAAAGCATTTCAAAAGTAGCAACAACGAATCAGTGTTGCCAATTTAAGCCAATTTTACACATCGGTTTCTAAAAAAACATTAATATCAAAAATTGCATAGAATTCTACGAATGCTCAATTTGACAGAACGATGACATAAAAAAAACCAACAGATGTGTTGATTTAATATAATTTTATCAAAATTGGGATAATTTTACCTAAAAACTAAAGATTTTATCTGACAAACTCCAGTAAAAATTAAATAAGATTTTAAACTTGCCTTTGGAATTGATAAATGTTTTTTATTTAAATCGTCAATTTAAAAACAAAAATAAACATTTTTATTTTTAATTCCTAAAATTTATTTGAATTGCATTTCATATTTATACTGTTTACTTTGTATAAGTACAAGTACAAACATAACCCCATTTACATAAAGAAAACATTATTTGTCTAACAGAATCCACTTTAATTAGGCTATCACTACAAAATGTTTTTAAAACTTCGAACAAAATGCTTACTTTTGTTCTATTTTTCTTAGAAAATTTATTAGTGCACTTTTAAAAAAGCTGAAAAAAAACTTTGGATAGCCTAATTCTGAGGAAGAAAGCAAAAAACGATAGTTAAATTCCAAGGCTATTTGTTAAAGAGCTTTTTAAAAAAAAAATACAAAGTATTCCAGAAATTATCGCAAAAAAAATTGAACCAATATAATTTTCAAGAATTATAAAAATCATGTTTTGATAGCATTTATTTTGTTCACAACATGATTGCTATAAGAATTTTAAAGAGAGAACAGAAAACCTTTGCTAAATTTGACAGAACTTTCATCCGAATATCCAAACAAATAAAGATGGCAAAAACCTAAAATGGACTATTTAATGAATGCTTTTTAGCATTTATTTCTGGCTCCATGTTATTTTTTTGTTTATAGAAATTGTAGAGGGAGATACCTCCTTCAAAAATATTTGCTATATTTTTTCCATAGAAAAATCCAACCAAAAATTCCATAAAAATACTTTCACTGAGTGAGGCTATTCACACCGCGGGGTTTAAGCTTAAAAAAAGAAGAGTGAAGAGGGAAGGCAAAACCTGAAAAATATTGCAATTGCCTTCATTGATATTCTCAAATTTCAAATTCACCAGAACACAAAGAGTTTTTTTTTAGAATTCCAGTTTTGGCAACTATATTTGTTGGCCCCAAGATTTTTGTCAAAACAATAATAAAGAGGGAAGAAAAAAACGTTTGAAAACATATGTAGACAGCTATTAAAATATTTTCTAATTTGAAATTTAATAGAACACAAAAAAATCGGAAATTGTGCATAAGAAATGTCATTCCCACCGCGGATTTTAATCTTGATACTGAAATTACCGCTTTAAAAAAGTTTCAGTTTGACTAACATTTATTCGATTTTTCAAGAAAAAATGGAAGAGTGATGCGAAAACGCAAAGAAATTTGCAAATATTTGTTATTTTGTTGTTTTCAAATTAATATTTTAACAGAACTAACACAATTACCGAAAATCCGATATTTGTTATTGGTTTGGGTAATTCTCAACGCGAATTGTTAACTCGATCCAGACATTGACATCTTGGAAGGGATCTAATCATCATAAAAACATGATTCTTTATTAAGGTCATATCCACCGCAGTTTTTAAACTTGATCCTAAAATTGACCCTTGAAAAAAAAAGCACAGAATTTTTTTTCAATTGCAAATGCTTTTTGGGTGTATTTGACTACTCCTGAGTCAAGCCGGTTTGAAGACACCCAGTAAGAAAAAAATGAAAACTTTGTTCATTGGACCTTTAAAAAAACTCCAAAAATGCAGATTGTTATCAAACCCAAAGTTGCAATTTTGGCAACCCTGCCTTCCGCGCACTCTCTCTTCTGGCGGCACGGCACTCTTCGTACGGCCAAAAATCGCGGACGCATTTCGGACCACTTCAAAACAGTGTTGTGCACTTCTTTTTTGTTTAAGTTTCCACAATCCGTACAGCACTTTCGAGGTGTAATTGCGCGAAAATGGCGCAAAAAAAAGTGTACCAGAGGGGGCCTCATAGTTCCGTGCAGCAGCAGACGTCAACGAGGGGTGAGAGCTTCGTGTCAAAATTACATAATCCCTCTGCGTGTTGAAAGTAAGCGCTCCTCTATGCAGCACCAGGCACCACTATCTTTGGGGTGAAAATTTCTCTTTTTTCTGCGGAGCGCGCGCGCCCGATTACCGTTGCGACGGGCCAACGGGTCTTCTTCGTCCACGCGGGCACAGGGAGACTGGAGATTTTTTGGAGAGGAGACGATCGAGGTCAACCCATCGAGACTTACCTGATTCTTCTGGAAGAGGTTGCGCACCAGCGAGGAGCTGTAGAAGTTGCGCACACTTCCGATTCCGAGACCGAGTCCTGCCGCCGCCGCCGAGGGTCCGTACTTGAACGATTCCACTACACCGAAGCTGTTGTTACCGATTCCGCGCACAAAGTTGCCACTGCCACTCCCGGATGTAAACAACGGATAGTGGCCGGATTTCTTCTGCTGGCCCACGGCGGCACTTCCGGCGATTCCGACACACTGGCGATTACCGCCCACCGTTTGCTTCCCATTGCTTCCAGTTCCGGAACCGATTCCGCCACCACCAGATCCGCCAGCGTTACTTCCGCTAGCGGCCACCAGGGGCTGATTTTTGCCAACGGCCACGAACTGACACAGTTTTTCCTGCACGACGCGGGCGCACACCCGATTCGACGAACTTAAACACGCCATAGTCAAAATAATTGTGAGCCGATCGGTCGGCAGCATTACGGTCGAAACCCCCCCGAAAAGCAGAAAGCCAGGCCAGGCCAGAGCTACGGCGATTTCCAGTCGTACAGGTCCGCACAGGGAGGATCTTGAAGATATTCGGGTAGCGCGCGCGCAGCACCACCACCAGATTATCAGCTCAGAGTGGGCTCGCGAGAGCGCGAGCGGCTCTCTCTCTCGCTCTCCGGTGCTGCTGCCTCAGTACAGGTGTTGTTCCATTATCAAGGCTCGCAGCTCCAGCAGCTGGCTCAAGGTGAAACATGTGGAGAGAGAGAACAGAGAGAGGGAGATGTGAATATGTGAATTGAACATACATTTTCATTGATTTGAGCCGAGCGATCGCGATCGCGCGAGCGAAAGAGTGTGCTGGCCTACTTTGGCAAAGTGAGCGCTGATTAAACCGCGAGCGAGAGCGCTTTCTCAGCTATAGTTGCGGTGATGTTCGGATTTGATGCACTGGAATGAAATCGATTGGTGATTTGAATCTGGATATCAATGAATAGCAGCTCCAAAGATTATAATGTAGATTCGAAAAGTACATTAAATTTCCCTTAAAATGACATGTTCCAAAAAAAATTTACAGTCGAGTAACGGAAAATGGCAGAGTTTTTAAAACTTTCTAGTGTTTTTTTCGATGACAAATAAGTTTTTTCGGAATTCTGAGTACGCCATCATAACGGGTGTCTAATTTGACATAAAAGTCCTTTTGACACCAAATTTCTATCGCCTCACCGTTTCAGGCTGCAAATTGTTGAAAAACATCACTTTTTTCGCATGTTCAAAAATGAAAGGGGTCGTAACGCCCCTCCGAAACGAGATATCAAAAAACGGACAAAGTTTCACGCAAATCGAAGAAGGGTCGGGGCAATTTTTCCCGATTTTGTATGAGTTGGTAGAGAATTACCCAAATGTTTTCGCAATTTTTGGATATGTTATGTATTTTATTACAAGGAATCAGGGAAAAATATGAGATATCTGGAGTTTTTTTAAAGGTCCAATAAACCAAATTTCCAGCATTTGCTTTTTGGGTGTTTTTGAAACCGCCTTGAGTCGGGTATTAAAAAACACCCAAAAAGCAAAAACTGAAAATTTGGATTATTGGACCTTTTCAAAAAAAAAACTCCAGATATGAACTCTTTAGTCTCGAGATCTTCAAATTAGCATAGGGCCATTTCAAATATTCAGCTGGCTTTTTCGAATCACATATTTTCCTTTAAAACCCAACTAATACCCTTTCTTTTGAAATGATTTTATGAAAAATGTGCTTTTTGCGAAAATCGACGAAAAATGCCTTTTTGGGACCACCCTAAAAATACGGGTCTCATTTTTTGGGTCAAAGAACCCCCACTCCAAATTTGAGCCAAATCGGAGTACCGTAAACCGGGGTGACTTTGATAGGATTTCAATTTGTTTTTAGCATATTTTCCAACAGGTAAGGTTTTTCTCAAGATTATTATTTTTAAAACATGTACTGGGGTAGACTACACAAAGTCCATGCACTGTTTCGGAAAAAAAGTTTTTTCAATAATGTTTAGAAAAAAAGTTACGTTAAAAATTCTTAGTTTTAATTCCGGGGTGACTTTGATAGTCATAGTTTTTCTAGTTAAAATCATATTTAAGATGTTCAAACTTTATTTGTACGCTAAATGTACAATCACTAAAGTAGCTGATATAGTTTTTAAGAAAAAAAATCAATGTTTTTATTTAGTTAACTAAGTGTATAAGCTTTTTAGCAAAATACATATAAATTTTAGGTAAAATTGTTAAAAAGTAGGAATTTTGCCTGAAATTTGTTAAAACTAGTTTTGTTTATAAAATTATCGATTTATATTGCATTTTATACTAAATTCAAAGCCCGAATCACAAGTTTTCACATTTTACATGAAATTTATTCAACTGAAATTGCCGATAAATTTGGAGATTTTTTTTAATTGTGTTTCAAAAACACATATTATTTATTATTTTCAAACTTTTTTAACCTTCTTCTAGTGGAAAATTCTCCAAAGAATCCGAAAATACATTCCGTTTTCCGATTGAAAATCATGATCATTGAGAAAATCATGACACTTTGAGAAGTTTAAAATAATGTCTTTCATCAACATTTTCTTAACTATAGTTAACTAACTTTTTAAACTTGTCAAAATTTTATGAAAAGTTCTTCTTGAGGTACTTTGAACACTTCTCTACCACGGACAGTATGTTTCTAATCCATTCCTTAAGTATTTTAATTGTACTCTTCATTTTGCGGAAAAATCGTAAACCTATCAAAGTCACCCCGGCTATCAAAGTAACCCCGTTTTACGGTACTTTTGATTTGGAGGCTTCCTGTTTGACGTGAAATGGCTGTGTGTGTGTGTGTGTGTGTGTGCAACCAATCAAACGGGACCACGCGGCCGCTTCTTACAAATTGAGTTGTTTCCATGTACTTTAGATTTTTGATTCTATACATGCAAATAACTCGCATAGGCATTTGGAAGGTGTTAGCTCTGCCGAGTTTCGGTGACCCATTTCTACGCTGGCTAACCAAGCGCGAGGTACCTCCGCTGAACCGACAAGCCCCGCCCTAAAGAACGGTTGCATCAATTTGATCCAAACGTTATTCAGAACTTCCGGACCCTCGTCAAATGGACAAAGATCCAGCGCGTATATAATTGTTAGCAATAACAGTATTCCTAATTCCAGTCATAGCTCATAACGCCGCGAATCTGGACGGGGGATCGAACCTCGCCTTGAGCAATTTTGATTTTTTGTTCATGTTCAGGACTTTAAAGAATTTATATTTCCTTAACTTTCTCGTTGGGAGCAGATGGGAATCGAACCCAGAACTATTCGGTTATAAAGCGAACACTGTAACCAGTCAGCCACGGCCGCTCTTGCAACACTTGAAAATTAAATAAGGATGCAATAAGGAAATTCCTCACCGGGTTTTAACAACACGATCTCGAACAGCTGTTCTATGCCGCGGAAAGTACAAATCCAAATCCCTCAGCTCCACCTAGTTGTACATATTGGCCAACTTCCACTAGTCTTCTTCAGACCATAATTTGATAGCAATCGCCACCCAGCGCCGTCCGGTATAAAACTGTATGTAAGGCGAATTTAGTAATTCACTTGGTTAATGGCCGGCGCGGACAAAACAGTTTCCTTCTTAACCAGGTGCACAAGTTTTAAAACATTCACAAACCGTTCGAATAATTTTGAAGACATTTAAATTTTGTCTCAAACATTAAAAAATGAAAACTCCATGTAAATGACAGGAGCACAAAAATTTTCCTGTTTGACGTGAAATGGCTGTATTTAAAATGCTTCTACAAACAACACAAAGAAACCCATTTTTGATTGAAACATTCTGAATCAAGATTTGAATGATTTTCTTAAACAAACATGGCCGATCGAAAATGAAGCCTTTTTGAGCCTGAAGGATGTCTTTTTTTTTTCAATGAAAGAGCGATTTTCACCAAATTCTGGAAATGAATTTTATTTATATTTTTAATTTGGCTACAAATTATTTTTATCTGAGGCCTTTGGATAATCTAGCCTGAACTTTTTTTTTCATAAAATTATTTTTATTAGGCACTTTTCGGTACTGGGACCTGGTTAGGACCGAGTCGGCTTTTGTAATTACATTTTTTTAAAGCTAACTACACGGCTTTTGAAGAATCGTGAAAAAAGAAGGCTAGTAAAGCCTTAATGATAAAGCTTCTGAGAGCAATGGTCTTTTATAAGATCTTTTTTCAGCTTATAATATGTGATCGTTTCATCTTGTATTTGTTTCGATATTTTGTAAAATTTTATCGAAAAAATATAAATATTGAAATAAAAAGCCATGGTTCCAACATTAGCGTGAAAACGTGAAAACGTGTTTTAAAATGCATTTAACACCAATTCAGTTGTTTTGCAATCATTAGGCTGGTACAAATTTTTATTTAAAGTTTTTGTACCCCCCCTTTAATGTTGGCCCGAAAAATCAGGGGGGAAAAATATTTTTTCAAAAAACTTCAATATTTTGATGACAATTTAAGTGCAATTAGTTAAAATCAATTTAAAATGAATTCCCCTGCGTTTAGAAAGATTTTTAGCATGTTTGGGTTGATTTAAAAATCTTTTGAATTTTTGAAAATTTTCGATGTCTACCATCGCTAAAGTTTTTTTTCGCTAAAATTTTTGTTTTCGTCAAATTTTACATTTTTTGAAAACTTTTATTGCAAAACAACTGAACTAGTGTAAAAAACATTTTAAAACACTTTTTCCATGCAAATGTTGAAACTATGGCATGTTATTTTTATAGTTATATTTTTTTTGGCCCCCACCCCCCCTCCACTCCGGCCAGAGCCGAGGGACAAAAACTTTTAAAAATATTTGCATCGGCCTTAGTTTTCAAAAAAAAATTGACGTATTCAAAAATTTAAGCGAAAAAAAAACAATTTTTAAAAATTCAGAAGATTTTAAAACAACTCTTTTTGCATCGGTTTTCGACGTACTTACGTTAAACCGATTTCAATAATGCTGACTCACCACACATAACCTACGGACGCGTAGAAATGAGTAGAAACTTGCAACAGAGACCACAAAAGACCCGGTGGTCATCAAAGTGCTTTGCTTTTTTATGTTTATCGAGCTGTCAAATCGCAACATGGAGTTAAATTTTTTGTGCAGTTGCTGTGAAGCTTAATGAGGCTTTTCAAATAGTTGAACTCCATGTTGCACTCACACACTCTCACTTTTAATTTCTCGATAGGACCATTACGATTAAAACTACACAGCAAATTCTGATGTTCGTTTTCAGTTAATGTTTGCAGAAAACTGCACTACTGAAATTTTCAGTTAGTTTTTCACTGAAATTCAGTTAAAATTTTTATGGAGCTGTCAAAGTTTGCTGAAATTTCAGCAAGTTTTCAATTACTGAAAATTTTAGTTGGGCAGATTTCAGTAAATTTAACTGAATTCAGTAATGAAAAATGAGAGATTTGTTTATAGGACCTAATAAAAAAAGTCTGGATATGTTACTGTTACTTCATTTTAGGCGAAATTAACCAAATGTCGTAACCAGTTTCGATAGTCGGCTAACCGGATGGAAATAGATTCATATCCTGAAACCAGCCAAAGATACATTATTGTTCACTACATATGAAACTGTAGTTAAGATTCACTCCAGTGCATCAACCCGTCTCTTTCTAACCATTCCAACACAGTCAAAACAAAACTCACCGTTTTCTTTAAAGAGAATCGCCTGCTCGTGCACGTCCCCCCTCAACCCACTCCATTCACAAACTTCACTTCACCCCACACCGCTCTCACTCACACGCGTCACGCTCTCCTCTCCCAGCGCGATTGGCAAAGAGAAAGAGTAAGAGGGAGCTCAAAAAATCAGGTTTTCGTTCGGATCACAACACCGATCGGTGGCCGAGAAATTCCGCGGACACGATCTCCAGCGAGGTTTTTCCACGACGCGCACACACTCACGCACACGCGGGCCAAAAATTGGTTTTAATTTTCTATTTTTTCGACACTCGGCGCGACAAAAACTGACTTGCTGCTGCTGCTGCTGTTGCAAGTGATTGCGAAACAACTCTCTCTCGCGGGAGGACTTTTGGGGGTAGCAAGCAGCACTCACTCTCTCCCTCTCTTTTCTGCTCACGCATTCGGGGGGTGATTGCGCTCCCGCTCTAGCCAACGTGATTTAAAGCGCGTTGTGCAATTATTTTCCAAAGTCCCTTCGTCGGATGACGAAAAGGGAGAGCAGCAAAAAACAACAACAAATTCAAATACACGTGATGTTGACGTTTGGGAGCAATGTAAGGTAAGTGAAGAAGGTGTGCTATAGTACAAAATTATTTTGTACATTTTTGAAATTAAAAAAAATAATATAAATACCGGATTAAATTCTCCAAAGGTCCTATCTGCATATGAAACCCATGACTCAAAGGTTGTTTTGAAAATTTACTATAGAAAAAAATGTTCGCTCTACATCAGCATTGCCTTGACGTTCTCGATTGCGAGATTCCTACTCGAAACTAGGTGTCCGAAGGCTTGATTGTTGAGGCAATTGCAAACCTTACACCAAAGCTTCCATCCACCCCGAGATTCGAACTGACGATCTTTGGATTGTGAGTCCAACTGCCTACCAGCGACTCCACCGAGACAGGACCCAGGGAGACGACTCCTACACCTGGACTAAGCTAACGACCTAACCGCTAGGTTAGACCGGGGCCAACTTACTTCCCCGTCCAGAGGCAGGCGTGAACAGACAAATATCGTCTCGAATTTTTTTAAAAATATCTTTGTGTTTTTCATTGCAAATATATCTAAGTCTTATAGGATGTTTGAACCTAGAGAATGGTATTTTTAAAAGATTTTCGAAAAACCGCATTTTTTAAATTATATCTTCGGAAAGGCTGAACCAGATCGCCGCGATTCATTAGTTAGAACTTTCAATGAAAAATGCTATGGAATTTTAAACATAGCTGAGTACACTTTAAATTCAAATGAAAAATTTGTTGGCCGATTTGAAGGTTTCGGGTTCAAAGACCTCACAGCTGAATATATTTTATAGAATGTTTTACGTAACACATCCACAAATGATGAATATCCATTTAGGCTGGTACAAATATTTTTAAAAGTTTTTATCTAACATGATTCTGAGATACCGTAAACCGGGGTGACCGGTTTGAGATTTTATCGCAAAATGGAGAGTACAATTTAAATACGGAATTAGGTTTTACGCCGACTCGTTTTGGAGGTTAGAAAGGAGTGCACTGTTTACATGGACTTAGCACAGTTCGATGCGGTCGTCGATTTTGTTCGGGGAAATTCGTCGACAATCGACGAAGACCATGTAAACAGTGCACACGAGCTGTCAAATGACGTCACGGTGTAAAACCTAATGGTGTGGAATCATACTGACCGTGATAGAGAAATGTTCAAAAAGTTTTCATAAAATTTTGAAAAGTTTGAAAGTTGAACTATGATTTAAAAAAAATATGAATAGTGTTATTTTAATATTCTCAAAGTGTCATTAATTTATCCATGAATATGAATTTGAATCGGAAAACGGAATGCATTTTCGGATTCATTGGACAATCAGTTCCTGGCTGGACTCGGTCGTTGAAAACGACCGTCGGCTCAACGACCGACGAAACAGGCGGCGGGACAGATGTGGGCATAAAAATGTCAAAACCTCTCCCCCCTCACTTCGTCTCACCATCCAGCTGCAGCTTTGTTAACAAACAAACGGAGCACGCGGTCGCATGATGGCGGCATCCAGCCAGAATGGGTTAAAATGAAACTTTGTTCAAGAAAAATAATATTTTTCCGACTGAACAAAAAATTTGCAAGCATGTTCAAACAATTATTCCTGATGTCGGAGAAGTGCCTAAATGGGTATTCAAAATTTTAATGCATATTTTTTCTATAAGTAAAACTTTTTCACTCCAATTGGGAACCCCTAGTTCTATCCACGACCGTTTCCAATGACCATGAGAAGATGCCAGAAAATCCAACTACCAGCTAAATCCACAATAGCATAAATTTGTAAATAATAGATATTATGTGTTTTTGAAACATTATTTAAAAAATCTCATAATTTATAGGCATTTTCAGTAGAAAAAATATGATATTAAATGTAAAAAATGTTTGATTTGTCCTTCGAATTCTATTTAAAATGCAATATGAATCAATAATTTCTTAAAGAAAACTGGACATATCCATTCAACCACGTGTTCGGAAATCGTAGAACAATGGTGTTGAAACGTCAACATCAGATTGATAACTGGTTTTGACGGTTGAGTGCTTTTTGATTCGAATACGTTCGAATTAGCGGACATTCGAAGTAGCGAAATTTAAATTTACGAATCCGTTCTGTATTCAGAAAAATAAGCTTTACCGTTGTGAACAATAATATCGCAAATTTACGCTTCAATTCTAGGACCCAATTATTCATTTGTGTTACCTCCCTCCCCGAATTTGGCCAGAGGCAAGAAACATAAACTTTGAAAAATATTTGCAAAGGCCTTACTTGGGCAAAAACAAAACGTACTTCATAGCTGAAAATTTGGCACATATTGTCTACTATAACATTACAAAAAAAAGTCGGAGGAGATAAAGTTGGTCAAAATCGAGTTTTTGTGATAAAAAAGTTTTTTAAAAATGAGTACAATTCTTTAAAGTTTATTTTTTCTTATCCGGATTCTTAAGCGAAGATGGTGTTACGAATGGTGCACGCCCAGATTGTCAAAATCGCGCAGTGGTACCAACATTAGAAAAAAATGTGTTGCTGCCATGCCATGTAATATTGGCACCACAGCTTAAAAATCTGGATAGTTCTAATCATAACCTATAACTTTGCCAAAGATACCAAATCGATAGATTTGGTATGTCGAATGTTTTCATATGACTTTTCTATGGACAGCCCACAAATTTGTATGGAGACTTGAACTTGAAGAAACTAATGATGCTAAATGGATTATTTGGACATAAGCACTAGCGTGCCCAGCTCATTGAGGAAGGTGGGGCAATAATATGGACGTTTTGAAAATTACGTCATTTATGGACACCCACTAACCAAATTTAGAACAAATTTCTGTGAATGGTGGGGCAGTTGCCCCATGTTGCCTGACCCTGTGCACGCTATAGCGGTGTATGCACATCGGAAGGAACCGGTCAAGAAAAAATTCAAATGGGCAGCAGCGGCAGCGAGAGCAAGCCAGAGAGGGTGAAGAAAAGCCCCAAGAAAACGGTCCCTCTCCTTTGTTCTGCTGTTCATAAAGCTGTTTCTTGACCCCTTTCCTTCCGATCTCCATACTAGCCTTATAGCTATAGTGGACATAAGGAATCGATGGAAAAAGTTTCATACAAGCTCAGCTGTCAAAATTATATGAATTATACGGAGACTTGTTTGACCAAACCAATGATGTATAAAGATATGTCCTCACTAAAATAAAAAAAAATAAATACACGCAAATTTACAATCTCATCATAATTACCGATTTATTTAGCGAAAAAAATCTTTTTTTTTTTGTTTCAATAGTTTAGTTAGGTAATAGGGGAACTATACCCTTTCTCAGCCTATTTCTATTATCGGCCTATCAGCACTTTTATCATGAATAACAGCTTAAATAAAATGTTTTTGACTGTTCCAAAGTAATAAATAGCTCAAACAAAAGTGAGCAAGCAACCCATCATTGTTGATACATCTGAAAATGTTGATTTAATAGCGGAAAACAGCAAAAGTGATGAGAATTGGTCGATCGGCTTAGTGTGATTAAAATGGGTATATTTCCCCTACACTGCCGCTCAAATCAAGTCCGTCCCATATGAGCAACTCTCTACGAAATCGGCCGATTTCGACCATTTTTATTTTTTGTATTTTTTTATTTGACTCAAACTTTGTGGGGGCCTTCCCTATGACCAAATAAGCTATTTTGCGTCATTGGTTCACCCATACAAGTCTCCATAAAATTTTGGCAGCTGTCCATACAAAAATGGTATGTAAATATTCAAACAGCTGTAACTTTTGAGTGAATTTTCTGATCAATTTGGTGTCTTCGGCAAAGTTGTAGGTATTGTTGAGGACTTTTGAGAAAAAAATAGGTAAACGGAAAAAAAAAATTGCAGATTTTTTATCAACATTTTTTTTACTAAAACTCAATTTACCAAAATACGTATTTTTTGATTTTCGAGATTTTTTGATATGTTTTAGGGGACAAAAATCCGCAACTTTTGAGCCATAGAGAAACATGGTCAAAAAATCTGCCGCCGAGTTATGAATTTTTGAAAAAATAGTGATTTTTGGGAAAAAAAATCGTAGTTTCATGCAAACACAAGTTTGACATTATTTTTTAATGCAAAATTGAATTTACAATCGAAAAGTACTTTACATATTTTTTGATAAAGGGCTCCGTTTTCTAGATATAGCCACCGAAAGTTTGATTTTAGCGAAATATTTGCAGTTTTTCAATTTTTAAAAATAGTGACCATGAGTGACCATTTCTAAAAATATTTTTTTTGAAAAGTTCAGAAAATTTGCTATAAAATTGTCTAAGAGACATTGAAGATTGGACCTCGGGTTGCTGAGATAGAGCCGCTTTAAGAAAAAGAAACACGAAAATTGGGTCCTAAAATGAAGCATAGATTGCTGATATTATAGTTTACAGCGATAAAGCTTATTATTCTGAGCACAATGACCCTTTGTACGACCACAAAGAGTTTAAAATGGATTTTTAAATCAATTTTAAAAAATTAGCCTCGCGGTCCTTCTTGACAGAAAAGCTCCTACTTGACAGTTCGTTCCAAGGAGACCATAGTTGATCCATCGAAAAAATGTTGTCTTGCCAAAAAAAAAAATTGCATTAAAATGAAAAAAAGTGATCAGAAATGGTTTTTAATCGTGTTTTTTACCGTTGTACATAAAAATTTACATAGGGCTTTAGTACCCAATTGAAGTTTTCTAATTCTCACCAAAACAACCCACCTTTTTCTAATGACGATATCTCAGCAATTAATGGTCCGATTTTCAATGTTAATATATGAAACATTCGTGAAATTTTCCGATCTTTTCGAAAAAAATATTTTGAAAATTTTTAAATCAAGACTAACATTTTAAAAGGGCCAAATATTGAATATTACGCCCAATTAAAATGCTATTCTTGATTTAAAATTTTTTTAAATATTTTTTTCGAAATGATCGGAAAATTTCACGAATGTTTCATGTATTAACATTGAAAATCGGACCATTAATTGCTGAGATATCGTCATTAGAAAATGGTGGGCTGATTGGGTGAGACTTAGAAAACTTCAATTTTCGTGTTTCTTTTTCTTTAAGCCGCTGTATTTCAGCAACCAGAGGTCCAATCTTCAATGTCTCTTAGACAATTTTATAGCAAATTTTCTGAACTTTTCAAAAAAAAATATTTTTAGAAGTGGTCACTCATGGTCACTATTTTTAAAAATGGAAAAACTGCAAATATTTCGCTAAAATCAAACTTTCGGTGGCTATATCTTGAAAACGGAGCCCTTTATCAAAAAATCTGTAAAGTACTTTTCGATTGCAAATTCAATTTTGCATTAAATAGTAATGTCAAACTTGTTTTTGCATAAAACTTCGATTTTTCCCAAAAATCACTATTTTTTTCAAAAATTTATAACTCGGCGGCAGATTTTTTGACCATGTTTCTCTATGGCTCAAAAATTGCGGATTTTTGTCTTCTAAAACATATCAAAAAATCTCGAAAATAAAAAAATACGTATTTTGGGAAATTGAGTTTTAGTGAAAAAAAATCTGCAATTTTTTTTCCGTGTACCTATTTTTTCTCAAAAGTCCTCAACAATACCTACAACTTTGCCGAAGACACCAAATTGATCAGAAAATTCACTCAAAAGTTACAGCTGTTTGAATATTTACATACCATTTTTGTATGGACAGCTGCCAAAATTGTATGGAGACTTGTATGGGTGAACCAATGACACAAAATAGCATATTTGGTCATAGGGAAGGGCCCCACAAAGTTTGAGCCAAATCAAAAAATACGAATAAATTCCATTTCCGGTTTTCGTAGAGAATTGCTCATATGTAATTTCGTCAATTTTGAGGTAATGATGCAGTTTGGTTCGAAAACAATTAAACTTTAGTACTTTGTTCATAAAACCGTAGAAAATTCACTCTTCCGGGAAGTTTCAACACATAACCTTATGGGCGGGACAAATTTGACTTGCGTTTTTCTCGGCTTGCTATTTATACATATGGGACGGACTCGATTAGAGCGGCAGTATTGAGTTATCTACGTGCGCATGTATTGCGTGTACGTACACGAAAAAGATTGAGGTTAAATTTTGTCCGGCCAGCAAAATCAAATGGTGCGCTAGTGTGTGTACGCGAAACGTCATAAAGCTCTATCGAGAAATTAAAAGCGAGAGTGTGTGCAACATGGAGTTAAACTTTCTGTGCAGTTTCTGTGAAGGTTCCCATGGCACTTCGAAAAGTTTAACTCCATGTTGCACGCACACACACTCACTTTTAATTTCTCGATAGTTTCCCGGTCAGAAATGGCGGACGCATTTCTGGCGTTCGGCTGGGGGCTTGCGCCAGCCATCTGGCAGAATTTATCCCAGATTTGCCCCAGATTTCTGCCATGATTTCTGGCGAATATGACACAAACCGGTCGTGCACGGTTCAACCGATTGAACCGGTTGATTTTGTTGCCAGACAGCTCGCTGAAATTTTGCCCGATTTTCGCCAGATTCATCTGGCGTTACGCAAAACATGGCTAGAATAAGTGTGCCAAGTGTGTCTGAACTGCACGACAAACATCCGCCTGCGCCAGACACTCAAATTTGGCAGATTATTTTCCGAGTGGGTTAGCTTTAAAAAAAAGTTGTAGCATGAGAAGGTGTGCCTACAAATTCAAGAGTACACGCTGATCTAGGGTTAAAGAATGTTCACACTTCGCGAAACACGTGAAATTTGTGAAATTCGGGAATACTGTGAAATTTTACATTTCTTTGCATCCAAATTTTTAAAATATTTCACCCGTAAAGTTCCACGATTACACTTAAGAAAAAATGTAACAGTAAGCTTGTCTGGCAAAATAAAGTTTCATAGAGTGTCAAAAGATTCTACAAATAGCATTTATTTTTGTGTTAAATCAGTTAAAACCCTTTAAAACCCATTTAGGATGAAAATCATCGGCGTTTTGAGTTTGATAATTGTATCTTGTATAGTTGAAATTTCTCTAACTTTTAGAAACATGCTCATTTATTTTTTTGGGGTTTGAAAGGTCTGAAAGTGCTCCCAGCAAAGCTTGTCTCTCAACCTTTTAACTGATTTATATTCTTGTTACATACTTGCCATTAGGATAAGTGTCAAATCAGTATAGAAAAGTGTTTCTTTCTAACACAATTGTTGAAAAGTTTAACTTTTCAGCACGAAAATGGATGCTGAAAAGTACTTTCCAGTACTGCTATTTTTACCAATGAAAAGTAGGCCGTTTCGTCATTCGACAATGTCAGGAAAAAAAGAAGTTTTACAAAGGAATTATTTTTTTTAAGGAACAGCTTGTTACATAAACTAAAAGCTGCAAAAATCATTATAAAAAGATACTGCAATATTTCGCCATATTACTATCTAAGTTTACCAAAATCGTCTCAGGTTTAGTCCCAAAGAATGAGGAACATAATCCACAAGACGAAAGTTTCACGACTCATAACTTAGAGCTATTCGTTAGATAGGCCTAGTAGAGCCAATTAAAAATTCCGTTGATTACCATACTAACCCGAACAACACTCACACACGTCACCCACCTGCTCTCCCCAACCTGTTCTGCGTTATCACCGGCAACTTTTTGGAGAAGGAAGATCTTCTCGCAGAATTCGCAACTTTCTTGTGCGGGGCCCATAATTGCCAAAATACGCAAATTTTCCCAACAACGCTGCTCAACATTTACATATTTAGGCAAATTTGTCATTCTTGGCGGCTTCGATTTTTTGTTTCTGTCATCATCGTCGATCGAAAAAGGCGGAAGAAATCGGGAAAGAAGGTCTTCAGGTTTTTGGTTTCCTTTATTTAAATTTTCTGCGAGTGTGTTCCACTTCTACTCAATACATTTTGCTTGGTTTTCCTCCATTTTTTTTTTTGGCTTAGAGACCACACTAAAATACCTTTTTACCGGTTCGATCGCTCGCGCGCACTACACAAGGCCACTTTGAAAAGTGTGTTTTCTTCTTTATATATTTTTAATTATGTGCTGTTGTTTTTTTTTTTTCTAAGAGAGTTTGATACTGGACTGATAAACTTTGATTATTTCTTGCTTCCTAACTGTAAAAGTTTCGCCAATTTACAATAAAGTGTGGTAAAATATGTTTGAACCTTTTTCCCGTCCAATTTGAAGGGAAAATGTTTTTTTTTTCTTTATTTATAGTTATAAAACTACTCAAATAGATTGTTTTGGGGTGTCAACCCCGACTTGCTTAAAATTAATCTTCAACAACGATATAGATTTGTCTCTTCTCTAGGTGATATTAGGTCAGTGTGTGATTAAATCTTTCTTTCTTTTTTGTTAGTGAACATCTACGGATGAACCAGGGTGCCTCTCACTAAACTCTACCTCAATTTCTCGGTTCGGATTTTGCCACATCAAATATTATTTTTGTGTAATTTTTGTTTAGATTTTTCTCGTCACAAGTTCTAGGAAAAGTGGGGGGTGTGAACAGCTTCGTTACTTTCTCTGTCAACAATGCGTTTAAAATAGTTTTTCTTAACTAATCAACGCGAAAATATATTAGTTTGAACAGCACCAAAAAAGAGTTGAAAATACTGTTGCTTTAATTAAATAACCACATTTTGCTTTACTGTTAAACATAAAACGCAATAAAAAAAGACAAAAAGCTTCCTTGTAGAATCACATTTTCTGATGAATAAGAATCCAATAACAACGGGGAACCAAACTCGGGCAGGGGGGCAAAACGGGCAATTTAGCTGTTCAACGAGAGTAACTCCTATGTGTACGGTGTGCGCTGGCTTACGCTGTTGATGCCGGAGGTGCTGTGAAATAAATTTGCGAATTTAATAAATTATTTTAAAAAAATCCCAAAAGACTTCTAACTTTTTGCTGCACTTGATGTGGATCACCAGCAGGACCACCCCGAGCAGCAGGCAAACGCTGCCGACGATGATGTAGGCAAAGCCGAGGAAGGGATTTTTGCCCCCCAGCAGCGACGTCGTCGACAGGATGATCTTCTTGGTGCCGTCGAACTCGGACACGGAGTAGGCTGAAAATAGAAGAAAGAAAAATGGTTCGTTATCGGAACATCCCCAAGGGCACAGCCGGGCCGTTTTGGGTTCGGACAAATGCAGTTATACTTTCAAATTTGACAACGAAAACCATGAAGTTTGATACCCATTAGGGTGGTCAAAATCCGGGCTTTCCCATCACTAAATTCTAAATTTGAGCTCATTCTGACCACGGGAACCTCTCCCTTTAATCGCTTGAAGTTTTGTTGTTTATCAATTCTCAGATGTAGGACCTTCATTAAATTTAGAAAAACCTTCCCCAAGACACCATATTTTTGAGATTTTTTGCTGAAAAGTTATTAGCTTCTGAAAATGTCCATTTTTGCGCAGACGGCTCTTAACCACGAAAATCAGGATACAAATAAAACCCCTTATCACATATTATTTATTTTCAAAAAAAAAATAATTGGCCGATTTTTTTGAAGTTATGCAGAATTTACGTCAGCTAAATTATGATTCAGCTAAGTTAATTTTACTGAGATTTTAGTAATTGATGCTGCTAAAATATCTCAATAACGAAGCAAATTCTTAAAGTAGAATTAGTAAAATAAATGTTATAAAATTTTGCATGTTTTCATAAATTTCAACAAAAGCTTTCTTTTTTGCATTTAAATAAAGTTCAGGCAAAGTTTTTTTTACGTTTATTGATAATTCCAAAAATGCTAAGTAAATTTAATTTAAACCTGTATTATGTTTTAAACCAATTTAATTAAAAACTTCATTTACAATCAACATATTTTTTTTATTAATTTTACAATGATTACAAAATAATATTGCAAATATTTTTACTTTTTCGTTTACTGAATTTTTGTATTAAACGAAATTTACTATTTAAAATTTCGCGGCATTTCACGATATTTACTAAATTTTACGGTCAGGGGAAATCGCGAAAAATCTTTAGCCCTATTTAAGGCTACCAAAATTTCTATTGATTATACTGACAATGACCAGGAAAGCATAATTCTCAAATAGTGTCCCATGTACATTCAGGGTTGTTACGGGAAAGTCGAAAAAAAATCCGCGCCAAATCCGCGCCGACCTAAAATCCGAAACCGCGCGAAATCCGCGCCATAAAAAAAATATCGCGACCAACATTTAAGAAATTTTATTTTTAAATGAAGTAAAACTAATTCAGAAAGTATTTGATAAACAAAAAACTCGTTTTATGTTTAAAGACTCCAAAAGAATGAAAGCAATGAATCCATAAAAAAAATACCTCAAGAGACGGTCAAGGCAAGGGTCATGAAAAAAATCTTCAAAATAGAAAATACAATATTTAAAAACCTAAAAATTTAACACATAAAATATAAGCTAAAAAATAAATCAAAATCTAAAATTTTAATATGATAAAATTTAAAATTTCGAAAGTCTAAAAATTCAAAATCTATACCAATCTTTATCTTTTTATACAGTTTATAATCCAAAATCTTCGCTAAAATTTCACTCCGAAAGAAATTTAATTTCCGATATATAAAATATTTTCTTATCATAATTTCAAAATCTCTAACATAAAATATGACATCAAAAATTGTGACATTCAAGAATTTAAGAAATCAAAATTTTTTGGATTCAAGAATTACGAATTTAAAAATATAAACATTTAAGAATTTAAGAATTTAATAATTTAAGAATTTAAGAATTTAAGAATTTAAGAATTTAAGAATTTAAGAATTTAAGAATTTAAGAATTTAAGAATTTAAAAATTTAAGAATTTAAGAATTTAAGAATTTAAGAATTTAAGAATTTAAGAATTTAAGAATTTAAGAATTTAAGAATTTAAGAATTTAAGAATTTAAGAATTTAAGACTTTAAGAATTTAAGAATTTAAGAATTTAAGAATTTAAGAATTTAAGAATTTAAGAATTTAAGAATTTAAGAATTTAAGAATTTAAGAATTTAAGAATTTAAGAATTTAAGAATTTAAGAATTTAAGAATTTAAGAATTTAAGAATTTAAGAATTTAAGAATTTAAGAATTTAAGAATTTAAGAATTTAAGAATTTAAGAATTTAAGAATTTAAGAATTTAAGAATTTAAGAATTTAAGAATTTAAGAATTTAAGAATTTAAGAATTTAAGAATTTAAGAATTTAAGAATTTAAGAATTTAAGAATTTAAGAATTTAAGAATTTAAGAATTTAAGAATTTAAGAATTTAAGAATTTAAGAATTTAAGAATTTAAGAATTTAAGAATTTAAGAATTTAAGAATTTAAGAATTTAAGAATTTAAGAATTTAAGAATTTAAGAATTTAAGAATTTAAGAATTTAAGAATTTAAGAATTTAAGAATTTAAGAATTTAAGAATTTAAGAATTTAAGAATTTAAGAATTTAAGAATTTAAGAATTTAAGAATTTAAGAATTTAAGAATTTAAGAATTTAAGAATTTAAGAATTTAAGAATTTAAGAATTTAAGAATTTAAGAATTTAAGAATTTAAGAATTTAAGAATTTAAGAATTTAAGAATTTAAGAATTTAAGAATTTAAGAATTTAAGAATTTAAGAATTTAAGAATTTAAGAATTTAAGAATTTAAGAATTTAAGAATTTAAGAATTTAAGAATTTAAGAATTTAAGAATTTAAGAATTTAAGAATTTAAGAATTTAAGAATTTAAGAATTTAAGAATTTAAGAATTTAAGAATTTAAGAATTTAAGAATTTAAGAATTTAAGAATTTAAGAATTTAAGAATTTAAGAATTTAAGAATTTAAGAATTTAAGAATTTAAGAATTTAAGAATTTAAGAATTTAAGAATTTAAGAATTTAAGAATTTAAGAATTTAAGAATTTAAGAATTTAAGAATTTAAGAATTTAAGAATTTAAGAATTTAAGAATTTAAGAATTTAAGAATTTAAGAATTTAAGAATTTAAGAATTTAAGAATTTAAGAATTTAAGAATTTAAGAATTTAAGAATTTAAGAATTTAAGAATTTAAGAATTTAAGAATTTAAGAATTTAAGAATTTAAGAATTTAAGAATTTAAGAATTTAAGAATTTAAGAATTTAAGAATTTAAGAATTTAAGAATTTAAGAATTTAAGAATTTAAGAATTTAAGAATTTAAGAATTTAAGAATTTAAGAATTTAAGAATTTAAGAATTTAAGAATTTAAGAATTTAAGAATTTAAGAATTTAAGAATTTAAGAATTTAAGAATTTAAGAATTTAAGAATTTAAGAATTTAAGAATTTAAGAATTTAAGAATTTAAGAATTTAAGAATTTAAGAATTTAAGAATTTAAGAATTTAAGAATTTAAGAATTTAAGAATTTAAGAATTTAAGAATTTAAGAATTTAAGAATTTAAGAATTTAAGAATTTAAGAATTTAAGAATTTAAGAATTTAAGAATTTAAGAATTTAAGAATTTAAGAATTTAAGAATTTAAGAATTTAAGAATTTAAGAATTTAAGAATTTAAGAATTTTAGAATTTTAGAATTTTAGAATTTTAGAATTTTAGAATTTAAGAATTTAAGAATTTAAGAATTTTAGAATTTAAGAATTTAAGAATTTAAGAATTTAAGAATTTAAGAATTTAAGAATTTAAGAATTTAAGAATTTAAAAATTTAAGAATTTAAAAATTTAAGAATTTATGAATTTAAGAATTTTGAGAGTTTAAGAATTTGAGAATTTAAGAATTTAATCATTAAAAAGCTTAGGAATACTAAAATTATTTTAGACTTGAGAAATATTTTTTGTTGTTTTCTACAATATACAGAGTCGACTGTATATTGTTTTGAATTTGATATTTTCTAGATTTTAAATTTTAACTTTTTAATTTAGAGTTTTTTTTTAATATTCAAATTTGTGATTACCCAAATTTTTGGTAATTTGAATTCAGATTTCTTAAATTTTGAATTTAGAAATTTCAGTTTTTTTTAATTACAATTTTAGAAATTTCGAAAAAAAATATATGTATTTTGATTTTTTTTTTTATAAAAACCATTAAAACAAAAAAAAGTTTCGAATTTTTGAATTTCGGAAGCTTTGAATTTGGAATGTTCTGATCTTTTTATTTTCGTCAAGAATGTTTAAATTTAGAAAAAAAAAATATTTCTAAACTCCATTTCAATTCCATATTTCTAAATTCCATCTAAAATTCGAAAGTGGAGGCCAGCTTCTGTTACGTCCAATCAAGCTCATATTTGGCGCCCACAAGAACAAGCCCCAATAATACTTTTTGTTACACATTCTAATGTCTATATCTTCGGAAAAATTTTGTAATATTTGATTTACGACATTAAAAATTTAATAAATCCTTACTGGACATACTGGAAAAATAAATAAGGTTAAATATCATTACTCAAACCTCAAAAGATATTAAATATTCGGAGCAGGAGATGTTAAGAAATGACAAGAAACATAAGAAATAATTTCTACATAATCTTCATCTTCATTTTTCCACGTTTCGTACCAAGAAAATACAAATAAACATTTTCAGAAGAAAATTCAATTAATAAAAAATATGAAATTCTTGCACTCAAAGGAAAAAAACAAATTATCGTAATTCCTGATAATATTTTTCTTAATAACATGAAAGTAATTCTATCTCTCTCAATTAATTTATTTATCAAAATTGCCATCCGCGCGAAATCCGCGCCTGAGCAAAATTAGCCAGCAAATCCGCGCCAGATCCGCGCTATCCGCGCGAAACGCGCCATCCGCGCGATCCGCGCCGTCCGTAACAACCCTGTACATTTTCAAGTAGGTCAATCACGTTTAAAGTTTTTTTTTTCTTTTTTCAATATTTCAGACATGTCAAATGTTTGAAAAATATTCAAATCTGATTGATTTTTAAAAATAAAAAATATGAATCAATCAAATCTTTAACTCCAATTCGTCTAAAATTTTATAAAGACAATCTTCAAAGGAGGTTAGCAAAACGTTTTTTGCCTTCCTCATCTCAATGAGGAAAGGCTATAAAATCACTCGAAAAATGAACTTCTTTATTCAACCTCGTAGACCCACCTTCACGTATCCTATTGACTCAGAATCAAATTCTGAACAAATGTATGTGCGTGTGCCTGGTTGTGAGTCCGTGCACCGAAAAATATGCACACGATTATCTCTGGATTGGTTGAACCGATTTCAACCGTTTTGGTCTCATTCGATCCGTCTTGGGGTCCCACAAGACCCTAGTTAATATTATGAAGTTTAGAAAAGTATTTCAAATGTTATGCTAACAAAACGATTTCAGCTAAACATCGGAAGGTTGTAATAAGGGTGGTTTTTGTAAGAATACCCATCATACTATACATTTTTAGAAAGGTATTTGAAAGATCTTTCCAACGCGTCCAACACATTAAAGATCTAACAACCCTATCAAAAGTTATGAGCACTTTAGTGTTATTTATAAACTTTTTTGATACCGGATCTCAAATATTTTGATGAAAATAAGTGTTATTTATACACTTTTTTGAGGCTGCTACACTATATTCACTTTATGCATGCGAGGAAGGCACCAACCACCTAAAGGTGGATTTAGTAACGTTTTTTATTAGCAGTTGGCACTAAGGAGGAAACAAATATAACAAAGAAACGGAAAAACTTGCGCAATCGACAATGAATTGTTTTCAATACATTTTAAAACACTTAGTTTTCCATTTTTAATCAAACAAGACACTTTTAAATTGTTCATATTTATTTTTAATTTTTTGGACGACAGATTAGAAAAACAAATAAAAAAAGGGGAGCAATTCTCTACGAAATCGCTCTTTTTTCTTCAATTTTAATTTTTGTATTTTTTAATCCGACTGAAACTTTTTTGGTGCCTTCGGTATGCCCAAAGAAGCCATTTTGCATCATTAGTTTGTCCATATAATTTTCCGTACAAATTTGGCAGCTGTCCATACAAAAATTATGTATGAAAATTTAAAAATCTGTATCTTTTGAAGGAATTTTATGATCGATTTCGTGTCTTCAGCAACGTTGTATGTATGGATATGGACTACACTGGAAAAAAAATTGTACACGGTAAGAACATTTTTGGTGATTTTTATTTAACTTTTTGTAATTTTTTTTTTTTAGTTTTAGAGGACATCAAATGCCAACTTTTCAGGAATTTCCAGGTTGTGCAAAAAATCTTTGACTGAGTTATAAATTTTTGAATCAATACTGATTTTTTCGAAAAATCGAAATATCGGTCGCACAAATTTTTCAACTTCATTTTTGAATGTAAAATTCAAATTTGCAATCAAAAAGTACTTTAGTGAAATTTTCATAAAAGGCACCGTTTTCAAGTTAAATCTATTTTTAAATGACTTTTTTGAAAATAGTCGCAGTTTTTCATTTTTTTTTAAATTAGTGCACATGTTTTCCCACTTTTGGTCCGATTTTAAATGTTAAAATATGAAAAATTCGTGAAATTTTCCGATCCTTTCGAAAAAAATATTTACGAAAATTTTAAATCAAGACTAACTTTACAAAAGGGCATAATATTGAATATTTGGTCCTTTTGAAATGTTGGTCTTGATTAAAAAAAAATCGAAAACATTTTTTTCGAAAAGATCGAAAAATTTTACAAATGTTTCATGTTTTAACATCGTAAATCGTACTATTAGTTGCTGAGATATCGACATTAGAAAATTGGGGGTTGTTTGGGTGAGACTTAGAAAACATCAATTTTCCTTTTTTCAAACCTTTGCATGTCAATATCTCAGCAACTAAGGGTCGTATCAACAAAGTTAAAAAAAGCACCAAATAGAGAATTTTCTCAGCTTTTCAAAAATATATTTTTCAAAAGTGGGCAAACATGTGCACTAATTTAAAAAAATAAAAAACTGCGACTATTTTCAAAAAAGTCACCTAAAAATGGATTTAACTTGAAAACGGTGCACTTTATGAAAATTTGATTTTTGTTTGCAAATTTGATGTTTCATCGAAAAATGAAGTTGGAAATTTTTTGCGACCAATATTTCGATTTTTTGATAAAATCTGTATTGATTCAAAAAATCATAACTCGCTCAAAGATTTTTTGCACAACCTGGAAATTTCTGAAAAGTTGACATTTTATGTCCTCTAAAACATATCAATTCGCAATTCGCAATTTTCAGTGTAAGAACGGGCCTTGGCCGATCTTATGCACCAGATTCCCGACAAACACGCACTGCCCTTACACCTACATCTAACCCATGCTCTGAGTCAGTACGAACAACACGCTAGAACACGCTTTGAGTGTTCGTGCCAGGCATACACATCTTCTTTTCCTGTTACGCATTTTAACTCGGCCGGGGGTGGTACATTACGTAGGGTTTGATGTAAGTATAAGCGCCTAACCATTTAAAGTGTGCCTAACAACTTTCATTAAAGCAAAAACTGTTTTATTTTTAGTTTGAATTCAAAAACGTTACTTAATCCACCCTTAGGTGGTTGGCGCCTTCCTCACATTTAAAGGGTGCTATCCAAAATGCAAAAAGTCGTAAATAACACTTAAGTGCTTAGAAAATTTTAATAGGGTTGTCAGACCTTCAATGTTTTGGACGCATTGGAAAGCTCTTTTGCATACCTATCCAACGATAGGTCGCATGAGAGATCCAGATAACGTTTTCATCAACATATCTGAGATCCGGCCTCCAAAAAGCGTATAAATAACACTTAAGTGCGTATAACTTTTGATAGATTTGTCAGATTTTCAAAGTTGGAAAGGTCTTTTAAATACCTTTCTGAAAATGTATACCATGACGGGTTTTCTTACAAAAATCACCCTTTTTACAATCTTCCGGACTTTTGTTAAAATCGTTTTTTGCCTTTCTTACTAAAGAAAGGTATAGGTTTTACTTTAAGCCAGGACGTCATTTCCATCTTCGTAAATATGTCGATTCAGCATGAATTTTAAACCGAAAAATCGCTAAAAAATCACACTGCATCGATTTTCGACGCTCTATCGATTCACCTTGACAGAACTCGTCTATCTCGAACCCTCGAATTTTGAGAAAATAAATTCCGTGGAGGTCGAGTGATGTTCGTATGTGGTAAAATTTTGCAAAATTTTGTGTCGCGCCGTTCTCAGCTCCCATAAATCCGATTTCGATTCTCCTAAATGCAGATGAAAGCTAGTGTGCTGAACCTGGGCGAGTTGCCGCGCAAATTTCGAAATATCCATCTGTTTTCGGATGCGGCCAGACTTTTCCAGAAAATACACAGTTTTCAAATGAAAATATGGTCCAATTTTTTCATTTTCATATCTTTTATTTATCTCAAAAATTGCATTTTTCGAGCTCTACAACCTCCCAAATTTTCATCCAGATTCATAATATGGTTCTGGAGTTAGAGCCGTTTGACTGACCTACCATAAGAAACAAAATCCCTAAAAAAAGGTAAAAGCCCACCTGGTGACCTTCGCCAACATTTTTCATTTCTGATTTTATTCGAAATTTCTTGCTACATTCATAGTACAGACCATGAGTGAGCATCTGAAATAAATTAGACATCGATCGGCAATCCCGATCAATTTTTAGAACGATTTACTTTTTGCCTTTCTTACTAAAGAAAGGTATAGGTTTTACTTTGAGCCAGGACGTCATTTCCAGCTTCGTAAATATGTCGATTCAGCATGAATTTTAAACCGAAAAATCGCTAAAAAATCACACTGCATCGATTTTCGACGCTTCGACGCTTCGACGCTTCGACGCTTCGCCGCCAAGTCGACAAGTTGTCAAGTTGAGCTTCGAATACTGGCGCGAGAATGCTGGCGCATATGTTTCGGCTCGACTTATACTCGTTCGTAGTAGCTTGTCTACCGATGTTTCCTTCAACATGTAAGATATCGTAGCTTTTCGGTTTTTTTTGCTCTGTCCGTTTTTGCATAACTGTCCAATGTTAATGCAAAAACTTTTTTGACATAGGACATTCATCCGGGTACAATCAATTTGTTTCCCGTGTGCTCCTAAAATCGCCTTTAAGTAGGCTTCATTTGTCGTGTCGTTTTATTTAACTGAGTTCATTGGATTCCAATAGGAGCTTTCGAAGCTTCTAAGCTTTATATCGTATTCAAAGTTTTCAATGCTCGCGACGCCAATGGCTATCTACCTAAGGTATTGCGAATGAGTGTGTAGTGGTGCGGTTGTAAAAATATCTATCTCTGACTCTCTCACTTTCGTAGACGCTGAATGGCAAGCTTCCCACTGTGCGGTTAACTCGGTTTTGCTTTGCGCCTGCTTTGTTCGGTTTTTGGGCTCGTACCAAAACTAGAAAACCAAAACCGCGGTGTGTGTCGTCACTTGCGCATTGGAAACTAAGAATTTGTACGATTAAAAATATTCGATAGGTGAAAATTGCGTTTTCAATTTCTTTTAGAAAACACATCATTAATAATACCTTGCTTTCATCATAAGATTTTTTGTATCAAGTCGATGTTGTGAATTGAGAGAAGTTATATTCTTTAGTATGAAAGGCTCTATCTCACCCCTGGTGGGATTAAATCGGGTTTTTAGCATAGCTTTTGAAGTACTTAACTAAACTGCATATATTTTAATATCGACTTATGGGACCCCAAGACGGATCGAATGACGCCAAAACGGACAAAATCGGTTCAGCCAATATCGAGATAATCGAGTGACAATTTTTTGATCAACATCCCACCACACACACAGACATTTGCTCAGAATTTGATTCGATAGGTCGATAGGTATACCTGAATAAGGGTCTAGGAGGTCTAATTGAGAAGTTCATTTTTCGAGTGATTTTATAGCCTTTCCTCAGTAACGTGAGGAAGGCAAAACTAGTTGTTATTTTACTGTGCATTGTTTTCTCCTGAAATCTTCCCTAATGTTGAGTCGTGTTAATCTGTTGCTATTTCTTCTGTCGCGGTGTTTTGTTACAATATTTTGGACCTAAGCATGTTATTCAAACACGCAGAAAAATGTTTCGTAGAATCAGCCTGTACGAGGTTTGAATCAACAAAATTTTTGTTGAATATAATCAACGCCGATTTTGCGTTGAAACAAACCTTGATTTTCTCAATTCCACAAAAGTCTTTTGTTGTTTTGAAAAAGCTGCTTTGACGTTTAGCGTTGATTCAACAAAAATCATGATTTTCAAATCAACAAAACGTTTTGTTGATTCAAATATGCCTTATTTTTCTGCGTGAAAGATTACGAAAAGTACAATAGTGCTATGTGTGTGACTTTGATCATTCAATATTGAGTAAGGACTCGAACCTCACTTGTTTGAAGAAATAGGTGAAGATTGAAAACAATGGACAGTGAAAGAAATATAAAGAATCAATAGTAAAAGAAAGATAGTAATTTGAAGTAGATAAAGAAATTAACTATAGTTAATAAATAGAGGTAACAAACAAGCTTAGATTGTATTGAGGGCAATTTACAGGGAAGATGAGAAATTATTCAAATAGATAAATAAAGAAGTGCCTTACATGATAAACAAAATTGAGATCGCTGCCAAATTAAGGGAAAGCAGACAGTTTGTTACAGCAGCATCAATTGGTAAAATAGAGTGGAAAAGCGTTGAGAAATAAGAGAATCAAATAAGTAAAATCGAAATCAAATGAAGGATAGTAAACAAAAGCCGCGTTAGAAAATCAGTTAAACAAAATAAACAGAAGATAGGTGGTAGCTGAAATTGAAAGAAGAGAAACCCCGTTCTGCGATGTTCAAGTACATCCACAGCAGTTGACTCAACATACTGCGCATCAAAACAATACCGTCTACAATCACAAATTACTTCCCTGTCCCACATTGGCGCGCCCCTTTCTTTTAGCCGTCTCGACTCCAACCATTGCTGGTCAAAACTTTACGAGTCGTTTCCACAGGCCACCAGCTAGGTTACTCCTTGTCATCATAATGACGAAACCATGCCAACGTGGAGGTAAGAAAATAGGACACTTGCAAGGAACCAGAGCTATAATGTCCTGATCAAGAATGATCTAACAGGACTACGAACGTAGTCAGTGACGCTCCTTCCAGGATGTTCCTCGCCTGGGCGTCAACTGAAGAGGTATCATCAGCATCATTCGCCCTTGGCCTGCTTCCATAAAGTTTGATCACTGTTATAAAAATAATCACTTACCAGCATATTAAATGTAGTGTAAATATGTTGAAATGAGACACCATTTGGATTGACGATTTACCGATTTTCAGACAATATTCGAGGCCCCCAAATACTTACAATAGTTAATCTTCAGCGTATAGTTTCCCTTCGGCAACCCGGTCTCAAACTTTTGGTGCTCATGATCAATCCGACGGTGCAGCTTCCGGAAGCTGGGCAGCGCCGCCGTGCGCATCCAAACGATGAGGTCTTCGTTCTGTAATAGTTATGGGTTTGTAAGATTGTTCAACTTCGTTTTCACAGACTTTGAACTATACCTGAAATCCGTTATTATCCTTATTGTCCAAATCCAGCTCCCACAGTTCCTTCCGCCAGTCGCGCGGCCTCGAAAAGTCCTTCAGCGCCTCGCGCAAATCTCCCTCCGGGTTGCGGAACTTGATCTTCCGATCCGAAGGCCAGGCGATTTCCGTCCTCAGCAGCGGCACCGTGCCGCGCTCGTGCGACGTCAGCTCGAACGTGTCACTGAACAGCGAGTTGGCGATCGCTCCACAGGGGGCGATCGGATGCAGCTGGTTCTCGTCGGCGTACGCAAACGGGGCGCAATCGCTGGAGGGGGTGCGCGAGAGACGCCCCAGCAGCTGGTCGTCGTCGCGGCTCTTGACGTACCGGCGGTGGTTCTGGTAGTAGTTCGTAAGGCCGTAGTACATGTAAACCTTGCCCACAAAGTCCTTCTCGAGGGTGAAGTTTACGATGCAGGTGCACTCTTCGGCCTCCTTGGCGCTGAGGACCTCGGCGCAGGTTAGATTTTGCGAGCCGACCTGGAGGCATTTGGTGTAGTCGTAGACGAATTCCGTGATCTGGGTTGGCAGGAGGGGAGGATGTAAAAATTATTGCAAAACCGGAAGTGAATTGATACTTACAGCATTGGAGAAGTACAGCAGAGCCACTCCCACGGGAATGAACGCAATACCAATCACGAAGAACGCGGGCAAAACGGTCCCAGCCGTGAGAACGGGTTGCCACGCCGGAAGTCGCTGCTGCTTGAAGGCCGAGTCTGGAAGAGAATAACAAAAAAGATAAAAATACCGTAAGTACACACGACCGAGTTCAAGGCCATGACTCATGTTGGAGTTATTGTAATTTAATGGAGCATTGAACAATGAAGTTGGCTGAACTCCATCAATTATAAATTAACTCGTCTGAGGATCGCCTCGACGGAATCGATTATTTTCCCCAGGTGAAAAAATCGATAAACTTCCGTCTTTTAGGACCACCAGCAAAATGTGAAGGGAAAAATCTCACCTGAGGGTCTCTTCGACTTGGGAATGTCCCCTCCGTCCACTGTATCTGGCATCTTGGCTCCTCTGGTTCGAAACCTCTAGCTGGAATATGGCAAATCCGGAATGCAGAAGGGAATTTTCACTTTTTTCACGGGAAAACTTCGAAACACGTCCAACTTCTTTCTTGTGATGACAAATGTTTTCATTGGAATCACGCAGCAAAGGAAAATCCCAAAACTTTTGACAGCTGATCGAAAAAGCCTTTTCGATTTTGCTCACCTCTTTTCGTTTCACCACCTTGATCTTGTTTTTGTTGTTGTTTCTTCTCCAAAAAGTTAGTCATCCGTCGCAGAAGTGAAGAACACACACCCCCGCGAACCGGAAACCGTCGGAGCACCCCGTCTGCTAGCAAATCGGCCGGAAAGAAGCCCAAAACGTGCCCCGAAATGGCCGCCGTGCAAGTCATCAGCGGGAACGACGTGGTGAAGATTAACGTGTCCAACTCGCACAACGATGCCATCTCGTTCGAGCGCCGGTACAGCAAATCGCTCAAGATTTCCGAGTTCAAGGTGAGATAGAATCGATAGGATCTATAGGGTTCCGGCGGGGAGTTTGGCCAAATTTTACGGTTCATGTGATGCACGTTGGTGGGATTTTGGTGTTAGCTCATTGCAATTAATTTGGGCAGTGCATATTAAATTTTAATTATTAATTTTTATTTGGAGTTTTGTTAGCCAATTTCATAGGGCCGCATATCTAGTTTTCGAAAATTCAAAAATAAAAAATTGCAAATCTTTAATTTTAAAATTTAAAACAAATTAAGATTCTCATTTTTTTATCAAAATTTTAGTTTTTTTTTGGCTTGGAAATTGCTTAAATTTTTAAAAAATAAGGAAATCAAACTTTGTTTTAAAATTCCACAATTTTCAAGTTTAAAAAAATACAAAAATTTAAAAAAATAAATGTTTATGATTTCAAATTTCAAAATTTCTATAAATCAAAATTTTGTAATGTTAGAATTTTGAAATTCAAGAATTGGAAAATCTTGTAACATTACAAATTTGAATGTTTCGAAATCTCAAATTCAAATTATAAATTCGAATACAAAAATTTAATTTTTTTTCAAGAATTTCTGAATTCCAAATTTTAAACATGTCGAACCATTTCAAAATGTTAGAATTTTAAAATACTTAGTCAAACATAAATCTAGGGTTTTTTTTCTCAAATTTATTTTCCCTAAAAGAGCACTGAGCTAGCAAAATCTAAACTTTAAAATATAAATCTCAGTTGAAAGGTTCTCCAAATCTCTGAATTGCAAATGTAACATCCTGCAGTAGAACTGTTAATTTTAATTAAACACTAATTTAATTGGGTCCTAAAATTAAGCCTAAATTTGTGATACTACTGTACACAGCGATAAAGCTTATTTTTCTGAGTACAATGACCCTTTGTTAGACCGCAGAGGATTTAAAATTGATTTTTAAATCAATTTTGAAAAATTAACTTCGTGGCATTTCTTGACAGAAAATGTCCTACTTGACAGCTCGTTCCAAGGGGACCATAGTTGATCCACCGAAAGAATGTTGTCTTGTCTTGTTGTCTGGGCTTGATTTCAGAGATCTCATTTTATTTTTTCTGGTTAATTTTTTTAAATTAAAGAAAAAATCAAGGTTTCATAATCTCACTTTAATTTTTTTAACTATACAGCCCATACTCGATTATCCGAAGCCTCGATAATCCGATTAAAAACCATTTCTGATCACTTTTTCATTTTAATGCAAAAAAAATTGATAAGACAACGTTTTTTCGATGGATTAACTATGGTCCCCTTGGAACGAGCTGTCAAGTAGGAGCTTTTCTGTCAAGAAGGACCACGAGGTTAATTTTTCAAAATTGATTTAAAAATCCATTTGAAACTCTTTGTGGTCGTACAAAGGTCATTGTACTCAGAAAATAAGCTTTATCGCTGAAAACAATAATATCAGCAATTTAAGCTTCATTTTAGGACCCAATTGATTGCCAATTGGGTCCTAAAATTAAGCTTAAATTTGTGATATTATTGTTTACAACGATAAAGCTTATTTTTCTAAATACAATGACCCTTTGAATGACCGCAAAGGATTTAAAATTGATTTAATTTTTTTTTTAATTAACTTCACGGCCCTTCTTGACATAAAAGGTCCTACTTGACAGCTCGTTCCAAGGGGACCATAGTTGATCCATCGAAAAAATGTTGTCTTGACATTTTTTTTTTTTGCGTTAAAATAAAAAAAGTGATCAGAAATTGTTTTTAATCGTGTTTTTTATCGTTGTACATAAAAATTTACACATGGCTTTAGTTTTTCGTGATTCGATTATCCTAACTTTTGATTATCCGAAGTGAAATGTTGCCAAGGCCTTTGGATAATCGAGTCTGGACTGTATTTCATTTAATTATAGATTTTAAAAGTTTCCAAATTAGAATGTTTCAAAATCATAAAGTAACTTTTTTAGAATTTTAAAATGTTTAAGTTTTCAAATTTCAAAGTTTAAATATTTTAAACAAACAAAGTTTTAGAATGTTAGAATTTCAAAATGTTAAAATTTCACAATTTTCAGAAATTTTTAATGTTGGAATTTATGATTTTTTAAATTTTAAATTTCCTAACATTAAAAAAATGAATGCATCAAAATCTTAAAATTTCCAAAAATTTCAAATGTTACTAAAATTTCTGAATTTTAAGGTTTTGAAATTTCCAAGCCTCAAAAGCATTAAAATTTAAAAATTCTAAAATTGTAGAATGTTAAAATTTTAAAATTTAAAAAAGTACAATTTTAGAATTTCAAGTGTTCATAGTTTAAAAAATTTCATGTTTCAAATCTTATTTTTTTAACCCTTTTTGCCTTCCTCACCTCACTGAGGCAAGGCTATAAAATCACTCAAAAATTGAACTTTTTAAATAAGCCTCCCAGATATACCTTTACGTATACATATCGACTCAGAATCAAATTCTGAGCAAATGTCTGTGCGTGTGGATGGACGTAGAATTTTTTTTCTCACTCACTTTTCTCGGAACTGGCTCGACCGATTTTGTCCGGATCTATGTTTTTGGATTTGCCTTCAGGTTCTTTAAGTCTTTTTTAAATTTCATCCGGCTTGGTGCAGTACTTTAAAAGATATGTTCGAAAAACTGTTTTGGTTGATACTAAAAAGGGTAATTATTTACATAATTTGAAAGCTCCGGCGGATAGCTGTCGGAACTTTACGCTCAGTGCACGCACACAAACACTGCAGTGCTTTCAAATGGTTCATTAAATTTATCATACCTAGATGGCAGCACTCAGATGTATAGTGTCTTTACTAAGTAAGCGTTAGCCAAAGCTTTCGTAGTGTGTGGTTGCAAGGCTTTTAGGAGGAAGGCAGCAACCACCTTCCGGTGGATTAAGTAACGTTTTTATCTTCAAGTTGTTTATTTTTTTAGTTTTCTGATTTTTTTAAAATTCATGAAATTTGTGAAAAAATAAGCAAAAAGTAAGAAAATTTTAAATTTTTAGGTTTTTTTTCTTAATTTTTTAAATTTTTGAAATAAATGTTCTATTTTTTTAAATTTTTATGTTCTTAATTTTTGCTGAATTCTTTAAACTTTTTGAAATTCTTTTGTAAGTTTTTGTAAATTTAATTTCTAATTTTTAAATTTAAAGTTATTATTTTTTCTGAAGTTTTCTGATTTTTTTAAATGTTTAAAATGATTCAATATCACAAGTTGTCTATTTCAGTTTTTTAAATTCTTTTGGGAGTTTTCTAAATTGTTTAGAACCTGGAATTTTTATTTTTTTATACTTGTTTTTTTAATGTTGAAAACATTTTCAAATCTAAATGTTCTATATATGTTTAATTTTTAAATACTTTGACTTTTTTTAGATTCTTGAAATTTTTTGAAATTGTTTTTAACTTTGCATTTTATAGAAAATATCTGGAGCTTTTTTTTAAACGTTCAGTTTTTGCCTTTTGGGTGTTTTTTTAATACCCCTGACTCAAGGCGGTTTCAAAACACCCAAAAAGCAAAAACTGGAAATTTGGTTTATTAGACCTTTTTTAAAAAAAACTCCAGATATTAACTCTTCAATCCTTGTATTTTTTTTAATTTAAACTTTTAAATTTAATTTTTTTGTCAGAATGAGTAATTTAAAAAAAATGCTATTACAAATTTTGATCGCAATTACTCGTTCTACGACTTTGCAAATCGACTTTTTTGTGTTTTTTTTTTATTTGGATGAAACATTGTCCATGAGTTCCTTTTTTGCATCGTTTGTTTTTCCATACTAGTTTCTATTAAATATTGGTGACTGGCTATAAAAAAAAATGGGTATGCAAATTTATGAAACTCTGTATCTTGAGAAGTGGTTTTCTGATCGATTTGGTGCCTTCGTTAAAGTTATGCCATGTTGGCCGCCATCTTGGATTTAAAAGTTTTAAATCTCTTAAGAGTAGTTTGAGGCGAGCTCAACGAAATTTTATCCAAAGTGCAATTTTCCGAGGTCTTAGGATAGACGAGTCTGGACTGTACGATTCAAAAAAATATATACTTTTTGGAAAATATAGAAAATTTGAACAAAAAAATTATAAAACATTTTTTTAAAGAAAAGTCGAATTTGCAATCGAAAAATACACAATTTAGTTTTGTTTTGGTAAGATCGCTTTCGACTTTTTTTAGGTATAGATTTTCGATTTCTTTCCGATTTTTTTTTTTGCATTTTTAAAATACTTCTTGAAAGAATAGAACCCCTGGAAAATGTCGTACCTATAATTTTTTCTCAGGAACTTTGAAAATTGGGCAATTAGTATCGGTGATACAGCTTCACAAAGAATTCGAACCGATCGAAATAAATTTCTCTAAGTGTCACCTAATAGGTATGCCTGTAATTTTAAACTGACGATATTGGTCCGAATTTCAAAGTTAAAAATTGAAACTTAATGAATTTCCTCTACTTCCATCACTCCACCCTCTTTCCCTCCGCCAGGCCAAACTGGAACCCATCACGGGCGGCTCGGCGGCGACCATGAAGCTGGAACTGTTCAGCGGAGATCGGCTGGTGGCCCGCCTGGACGAGGACGACCACCTGCTCGGCCGCTACCCCATCGAGGACGGCATGCGGGTGCACGTGACGGACAACTTTGCGTTCGTGCAGGAAAACGTGGCCAAGTTCGAGCTCAGCCAGGACGAGTACGACAAGAAGCAGGACAGCGTGCGGAACTATTTGCGCCGGAACAAGCTCGGCAAGTACAACGAGGAGGAGATGGCCAAGCTGGAGGAGGAACGAAAGCAGCAGGAGGCGGAGGAAGCGGCCAAGCTGGAACTGGCCACGGTTGGGGCGCGGTGTAAGGTGACGACCAAGGGACAACCGACGCGACTCGGTACGATCATGTACAAGGGAGAGCTGGAGGGGAAGCCGGGCATGTTTTTGGGGGTCAAGTTTGACGAACCGCTCGGGGTGAACGATGGCAGTAGCAACGGGAAGCGATACTTTGAGTGTGGACCGAAGTACGGGAGCTTTGTGAAGGTCAACGCGGTTGAGGTTGGGGATTTTCCCCCGGAGGGTGACGATTTGGATGATGAGCTGTAGGAGGGCAGTTGAAGGTTTAAGATGGACCATTCCTTAAAAAGATCTTCGGTAGCTTTGGAACATTGCACTACGTTGCCGCTGCTAACCACTTTCTCCTTATTTAAGTCGTCTAATTGTAAGCTCTCTTCCTGTTTCATTGTGTCGAGAATAAAATTTACCCATTGCACCCTCAATTTGATTTCCAAGTGTTGAAAATTTCTTCGAAACCCTATGTTTATTAATAATTGCTTACATTGAGAATAAAACACATTATGCCAATGGTCGTATCGCTTGCTTAGAGCATATCCTAGACTTTATACTTTCCCAAAAACCGTCCAATCCAAGCGCAACTCACGTGGGGTTACCGTGGAGATTTTCCCTTTTTCCCATTAAAAAAGTGGAGCACCAACACTTCTTGTCTTTCAAATCCCTTTCGTCGTCCGCGATGCGAGGTGGAGATGGGAGCGGCCGTCAATGGATGGCTGTCATCGCGTTGAAGATCCCTTTCAAATGGAATTGGTAGCCTGAGGTAGATAAATCATCACGTACATATGGCGAAATCCAGTCTGCAAGCCACTAAAATTGGGTCCTAAAATGAAGCTTAGATTGCTGATATTATTGTTTACAGCGATAAAGCTTATTTTTCTGAGTACAATGACCCTTTGTACGACCACAAGAAGTTTAAAATGGATTTTTAAATCAATTTTGCAAAATTTACCTCGCGGTCCTTCTTGACAGAAAAGCTCCTACTTGACAGCTCGTTCCAAGGGGACCATAGTTGACCCATCGAAAAAATGTTGTCTTGTCAAAAAAAAATTGCATTAAAATGAAAAAAAGTGATCAGAAATGTTTTTTAAGCGTGTTTTTTACCGTTGTACATAAAAATTGACATAGGGCTTTAGTACCCAATTATCGTCTCAAGCAAAGCCAAGCGAAATTCTGTGTTCAAGGTTGTCTCCAATGTTGAGAACGAAGCAAATAAAATTGCCACCAGACGCACCAGACGACCTGCCCACCGCTGAAACAAACTTGGGGAGCGTTGTTTTATTACGTAACGCACAATTTGGGATTTTTGACTCCCCCCCCCCTCGTAACCAACCGTAACAGATGAGCTCTCCCCCCCCCCCCTGTAACACGTAACACAAGGTCTTTTTGCTAGTTTTTATGAGTGCTTATATGAAAATTTCGCGTTAAGTAACATAATTTTTCATCACAACCCCCCCACCCCCTCCCCCAATTTTCGTAACATTTTGTTACAGACGCCGACACCTCCTCCCCCTCCCCCCTAAATGCGTTACGTAATAAAATAACGCTCCCTTGTAGCAAACTTGTTCTAGTTCATCGGGATTTCACTTTGCTACCAAATTTGCTCCACCGTCAAATGAGATGATGTACGAAAAAATCATGTCATGAATAAAACAGGTAAAAAAAACAACAAATTTAAAAAAAATTAAAAACAATATACAATCCAAACATTTTTTTTTAAATCGCAGAAAAATAAAAAATATTATAAATTAAAATTAAAAAATACATAAGGGTAAATTTTAAAAAAAATAGAAAAAATTCAAAAAATTTAATAAATCATAAACTTCGAAATGAATAAAAAATCAATCAATTAAATCTACACATTTAAATTTGCATCTAAAGCAATTTTTGAAAAAAAAACTCAAAAAAATCAGATAATTGGGTACTAAAGCCCTATGTCAATTGTTATGTACAACGGTAAAAAACACGATTAAAAACCATTTCTGATCACTTTTTTTTCATTTTAATGCAAATTTTTTTTTTTGACAAGACAACATTTTTCCGATGGATCAACTATGGTCCCCTTGGAACGACCTGTCAAGTAGGAGCTTTTCTGTCAAGAAGGACCGCGAGGTTAATTTTTCAAAATTGATTTAAAAATCCATTTTAAACTCCTTGTGCTCGTACAAAGGGTCATTGTACTCAGAAAAATAAGCTTTATCGCTGTAAACAATAATATCAGCAATCTAAGCTTCATTTTAGGACCCAATTACACTAATGATAGAATAAAAAAACACCGCGGGACTTAAAAAAATCAAAAAAAAAAAACACAGAAATTCTAAAAGCTTTTTAAAAATTGTAAACATTTAACAAATTATAAAATAAACTCTAAAACATTTAAAACATAAAAAAATATAACATTTTAGATAAATTCTAAGAAATTTAAATATTAAGATAATTTAAATTTCTAAAAATAAAAAAAAATATAAAATTAAAAAAAAATCACATGTCACCAACCAAAAAAATCGGAAATTTTTTAAATAAAAGTTAATTTAATAAAAGAATTCAGGTCATAAGACATGAATGCCACAAAAGTGGTAAAATGTCTAAAAAAAAATCAGGTCTAAAAGAATAATTGGTTCTGTCAATAATTTTTCGATATTTTTTTAATTGCGGAAAAAAGATTCTTTGAAAAAACATTTATATTTTTATTATTTTCTTTGCAATTTTAAAAAATCAAATTAGGCAATTGTTTGATAAAAATCCGATTAGGCTGGTACAAATATTTTTAAAAGTTTTTGGCCCGAAAAATCAGGGGGCAAAAAAAATATTTTTACAATAAACTTCAAAATTTCAATGAAAATTCAAGTGCAACCAGCTGAAATCAAATTAAAATACATTCTCCTGCGTTTAAAATAATTTTTAGCATGTTTGGGTTTATTAAAAAATCTTAAGATTTTTTGAAAATTTTCGATGCAAAATCTTTTTTTTCGATTCAATTTTTGTTTTTGTCAGATCTTAGATTTTTTGAAAAATAATGATTGCAAAACAACTGAACTAGTGTAAAATACATTTTAAAACACTTTTTTTTCATTTAAATGTGAAGATTATGGCTTGTTATTTAAATTTTTATATTTTTTTTTATTTTTTTGCCCCCCCCCCCCCCCCTTGATCTCGGCCTGGGCCGAGGGACAAAAACTTTTTTAAATATTTGCATCGGCCTTAATTTAAAAACAAAAAATAAAAAAGTTTCCTATTTTTCTATTGTTTCAACTTTCTGTTTTGCCTTCCTCACGTTACTGAGGAAAGGCTATAAAATCACTCGAAAAATGAACTTCTCAATTAGACCTCTTAGACCCACCTTCATGTATACCTATCGACTCAGAATCAAATTCTGAGCAAATGTCTGTGTGTGTGGTGGGATGTTGATCAAAAAATTGTCACTCGATTATCTTGACATTGGCTGAACCGATTTTGTCCGTTTTGGCGTCATTCGGTCTGTCTTGGGGTCCCATAAGTCGCTATTAAAAATTATGCAGTTTAGTAAAATACTTCAAAAGTTATGCTAAAAAAACGATTTTAACAAAAGTCCGGAAGATTGTAAAAAGGGTGGTTTTTGTGAGAAAACCCGTCATGCTATACATTTTCAGAAAGGTATTCAAAAGACCTTTCCAACGCGTCCAAGACATTGAAGATCTGACAAATTTATCAAAAGTTATAAGCTTTTAAGTGTTATTTATACGCTTTTTGGAGGCCGGATCTCAGATATGTTGATGAAAACGTTGTCCGGATCTCTCATGCGACCTATCGTTGGATAGGTATTCAAAAGAGCTTTCCAATGCGCCCAAAACATTGAAGATCGGACAACCCTATCAAAAGTTATAAGCACTTAAGTGTTATTTACGCACTTGTTGCATTTTGGATAGCACTCTTTAAATGTGAGGAAGGCGCTAACCACCTAAAGGTGGATTAAGTAACGTTTTTTTTTAAATTTATTTGTTTTTTTTTATTTTTTTTATTGATGAATGTTTACATTTTTAAATTTCAAATAAAATAAAAATATCAAAAAAATTTAAACACGTAATTGAAAAATTCAAAAAAATTATATGAGCTTAAAATATTCAGAATTATTTTTAAAAATCCTTAAATAAAAAACCCACATTTTTTTATAAACATAAAAAATTAAAACTTTAAGAAAATAAAATATACAAATAATTAAAAACACAAATTTAAAAAATTTAGATTTTTAAAATTCATTCTAAGAAATCTAAGTCAAAACAATAACAAATCAGGAAAATTTCATAATATAAAATATATCTCGGATTAGATTCAAAAAGCCGTAAGAGCCATTGGTAAACAAAGTCCTTTTTGCATCGGTATTCGACCTACTTACGAAAAACCAATATCAAAAATGCTCGAGATTGTTCATCTACACGTTCTTCAAGTGCCCCATACTTGATATAAATGAAATTTTGTTTCATTTTCGAGAAGAACGAAAACTAATGTCAGAGGTCACAGTGGCTCTTACGGCTTTTTGAAAACTCACCCGAGAATATAATCATTTCTTTTTTCGAATTCGATTTTTTTGAAATGCACAAAAATATAAATATCTAAATATTAAAAAAATATATATTTAAATTTGTGAATTTTCTAAACAAAAAATGTTTATTTTGATTGATTTATTGCAGTAAAAAAAACTGTGTTTAAAAATTATTGAAAAATAACTAGTTTTTTTTTAAGTTTTAGAATTCTTCTTAAACAAAAAAAAATAATGACATAGACTAAAACATAGAAAACATTTACAAAATGTTAAACATTCAAGAAATTCCAAAATACAGAAGAACGTTTTTTAAACTCTTTAACTTTTTAATAAATTTATAATGCTCTTCAAATAAAAAAAAAATAAGAGAATACTGGAGTTTTTTTTTTTAAAAGTCAAATAAATCAAATTTCCAGTTTTTGCTTTTTGGGTGTTTTTGAAACCACAGGGGTATTGAAAAACACCCAAAAAGCAAAAACTAAAAATTTGGTTTATTGGACCTTCTAAAAAAACTCCAGATTTTTTGTTTAGAAATTGCTAATTTATGATTATGTAATGTTTATAAAACATTGCATTTTTTTGGTATTTATATTTTTTGATGTTTTTGAGTTTTTTTTTAATTGTAGAATTAGTTAAGAATTTTTTGAAATTTTAAAATTCTTGTATTTTTTAAGTTTTGTTGTTTAGGCCGTTGCAAATATTTTTTGAAGTTTATAAGGCTTTCTAGTCAGAAATTTACCAACACATTCAAAGTATGTTTACATGACAGCTGGACGTTTGTTTGCATCAGGTTTCCTATCTCTTTCTAGCAATTTTTTTTTGTCAAGCGACTTCTAGCTGGTTTATTTGACTGACTGCCCGATATGTCAGCCAACATACTTCGCAGGGCTGTGACAGCTACAGCTCGATCATTGTATGCATCAGGACACTGTGACGAGGAGTTCGTCATTTTTGAGTAAAATTATATTTTTTTCACTGGGCCTAGAAAGCCTTATGTCCCTCAACTCTAAAAAAAGTCGAGAAGGGGGGGTGTGTGTTTGCATGTTTGCTCTCACCAACAAGAGCTGACATCTAACAATCTTCGAAAACACACATCCCAACTATGCCCCCGGCTTGACGGTACTAGTCGGGTACCAGAAAATGAGTACCCGCCGTGTATCGACTTTAACTTTTTGCCTTTCTTACTAAAGAAAGGTATAGGTTTTACTTTATGGCTGGACGTCATTTCGATCTTCGTAAATAAGACGATTCAGCATAAATTTTAATCGGAAAAATCACCAAAAAATCACACTGCATCGATTTTTACTTTACCGATGAATTTGAGATCAAATTAGGTATAAATAAGACGGGATAAACAAATAGATTATGGTTTTGAGATGTCTGCAAAGCACATAAAGCTTTATTTTTTTCCACGTCTTCTACAAATAAATTCGAACCCTCGTCGAGAAGGTACTCCAAGCAAACTCTATTTACAATAGCAACACCCTAACAATCTCGTACATCCTATTTATCCTCCTTCTGCTGCATCTTGCTCTCCAGCTTCTCAAACTCCTTCTCGGCAATCTCGTCCACCGGCCTCAGATCGTTCACCTGCTCCACCGAAACCACCTCCGGGATGTAAAACTGCAGCATGTTCTGCACGCCGTTCTTCAGCGTTACGATCGAACTGGGACACGAAGAACACGAGCCCTGCATCTTCAGCTTCACCACGCCGTCCTCGTAGCCCATGTAGATAATATCCCCCCCGTCTTCCTGCACCGTCGGCCGAATCCGCGTGTCCAGCAGCTCCTTAATCATCTGCACCGTCTCGTCGTCGTCCTCGTTGATCTGCGTGTCCCCGGTGGGCTTGGCATCGGTCACCACCGGCAGTCCGGACGCGAAAAAGTCCATAATAACGGCGAAAACCTCCGGCTTGATGAGCCGCCACTCGGCTTCCTCCTGCTTCGAGATGGTCACAAACTCCGGTCCGAAAAACACCGACCGGACGCCCTCGATGCGGAACAGCAGCTTAGCCAGGGGACTGCACAGGGCCGACGCCTGGGTGGGGAAATCCATGGTTTGACCTTTCTCCAGCACGGAGACGCCCGGCAGGAATTTGAGACTGTCCGGATTGGGGGTGTCCTGCGTTTGGATAAACATGGCACGCTGGGGGACGAAGCTTGCCGCGGGTACCGTGTGGCGGAGGGGAGATTTTTGCAGGGACGTGAAAGACTTGTGCGGCATTTGAGATCTGCAAAGGGAAGCCACAACAGTGTGAGCCGGTTTCGCATTATGTAAGACGATCAAATTTACACTTACACGACTTTTTGTGTGCCGTACAGCAGGGCACGCAAGGTGGGCACTGTTTTTAGAGTATTTCTGTACATTTTTCGGCGATTTAAATCAAATTGCGCGTTTGAATTTTCCTCCTGAAATTAGTTTTTATTTTGCTTAAATTTCACAACGAGCGACGTTCGAATCGAAATTGACAGCTGATTTGTGTGTTTTGGCAACAAAAGGCCTTTTTGGAGAATCGTTAAAGGCACGGAGAGAAAAGATGAAGAAAAAGTAATTTGTGAATGACGCTGGGCTACGCCAGGGTATATTTCCTCTATTTTGTTTTTTGAATAATCATAATTAATAATCAAAAACCGAACGAGAAATGGTCGAAATTATATATAAAAAAAGCTTTATCTGGTATAGCAATAGACAGAAAATAAACACAAATACATATCCTAACAGATTCTGAAAGTGTTTAGGTTAAATTTGCCTTAAGAATCAACTTTGGGTAGGGACCATCCATAAACCACGTGGACACTTTTTTGGGAATCTGTTACCCCCCCCCCCCCTTCGTGGACAATTTTCCATACAAAAAAAAATTTTTTTGTATGGATCGTGGACAATCGCCATACTCCCCCCCCCCTTTAAAGTGTCCACGTGGTTTATGGATGGTCCCGTATGGGATTTGACGTTTTGGTTTCTGTTCTACGTTCTTATTGTAAGTTATGCACTCAAGGGGCAGGACAGAGAGTAATATTGAAAAAGTTTTAATAATTTTGAGTAACATTGAGCCACTCAAAGGCAACCAGAGAGAGACGACTAATTTTGACTGACACAAAACCAAACCCAATGGAAGAGATCAATTTGGTACTAAAGCCCTATGTCAATTTTTATGTACAAAGGTAAAAAACACGATTAAAAACCATTTCTGATCACTTTTTTTCATTTTAATGCAAAATTTTTTTTTGGCAAGACAACATTTTTTCGATGGATCAACTATGGTCTCCTTGGAACGAACTGTCAAGTAGGAGCTTTTCTGTCAAGAAGGACCGCGAGGCTAATTTTTTAAAATTGATTTAAAAATCCATTTTAAACTCTTTGTGGTCGTACAAAGGGTCATTGTACTCAGAATAACAAGCTTTATCGCTGTAAACTATAATATCAGCAATCTAAGCTTCATTTTAGGACCCAATTTCCCCGGACTGCCCCACGGCTACTGACGATCGTTTCCGATCTTCACTACGCACCACAAGCTCGTGAAACCCAAAAATCAAGTAAGCATAATTTTGTCATAAAGACGAAGAAATGGTGTTAAATTTTACTGCACTTTCAGATTGTTGCAGACCGAGTCGGAAGATCGTTCGCCCAACACGCCAAATCAATGAAAATCCACGCGGTCAGTAAGGTCCATCCAGCAGAACAGTTCGTGGGCGATTCGGAACATGGTTACGCGTCCCCGAGATCAGTGTGACAAGTTCCTAAGCCACGGCGCCAAGAACGTGCTCAGCCAGGGCCTGACCGATCATTCCTCGATCGCGCACGACGTTAAGTCGGCGTTGCGTGACATCGGAGGGCTTTTGTTAATTTGATTTGGTTAACCGCGGTGGATTTTCTTGAAATAATTCGAACTGTCAAAAATCCATCAAAGCATCTACCGGTGGATACTTTTCTACCACAGATTTTTGTGCGATCAATGTGGTAGATGCTTTGGAGGATTTTTGACAGTTCGAATTATTTAAAGAAAATCCACCGCGGTTAACCAAATCAAATTAACAAAAGCCCTCGGCTGTAAGGTGCACCTGGAAAAGGAGTAGAAGGCACACTCAGACATTCAGATTCACAACGAGGAGGAATCGGAGGACATCGGCGCCTTTCAAGACTGTTCACGATAGCGACGGCGCGGCGGCAGGGTTGTAGCCAATCTTGGGGGGCGCGACATCCTTCTTGATATCCTCGAAACGGGCCTCGTTGTTCTGGGGCTCGGTCGATACTATCTTGTTGACGTCGACGATCAGCTGTTTGCACCGTTTGCACCGAGGGTGCCGAAACGCAGGAATAAGAGAAAGAAAATCCGGAACAGACCATTCCGCAGCAAATACAATGGCCAATTTTGGGAAGTTGAACAGTATAGAGAAGACTAGCGTGCCAAGATCCTCAAGGAAGGTGGGGCAACAATATGAGCGTTTTGAAAATTTCGTCGTTTATGGACACCCCCTTAGCAATTTTAGAACACATTTCTGAGGATACACTCAACCCCCGGTGGTTGGTCACTTTTTCGTTTGACACTTTTTTAGTTTGTACCCCGTTGGTTGGTCAAAGTCAAACTAAAAAGTGACGAACTGTCACTCTTTACACGGCGCTCACGCACACTATCGAAACAAACGTTTAGTAGTGTGTGTGAACTCCGTGTAAGAAGGGTGTCAAACTAAAAAGTGACCCCGTTCGTTTGACAACAGTTGGTGTCAAACCAACGGGGTTTGAGTGTAGTGGGGCAACTGCCCCATGTTGCCCCACCCTGTGCACGCTAGTGATAGAGAATTTTCAGCAAAGCTAAACGACACATGTCGCCACCTATGAACAAATAGCGTAAACCAAGGCGTAAACCTATGATTTTTGAAAAAAATGTACTTTTTTCTTCATAATCAACATTTTCAGCAGCTGTTGAACGGTGAGGCACGAGAGGGAATCGTCGAGGACAGGATACACGTTGAGGAAGATGGAAAAGCTGTGGACCCGCCTACGTTAGAGGAAGTAGCTAAGGCTGTTAAAGAGCTCAAGAACGGGAAATCCGCGGGAAAGGACGGACTTCCGGCCGAACTTTTCAAGCACGGGAGTACGCGGATGACCGAGATTCTGCACCAAATCATCCTACGCATTTGGTGCGAAGAACAGCTTCCGACCGACTGGTTAGACGGGCTCGTCACCCCAATCTATAAGAAAGGGCAAAGACTCGATTGTGCCAACTATCGAGGCATCACAATCCTCAACTCAGCGTACAAAGTACTCTCCCGCATCCTGTGGAGCAAGCTGAGACCGATGACCGAGACCTTTGACGGCGAATACCAGTGCGGTTTTCGAGCGGGTCGGTCAACGACGGATCAGATGTTCACTCTGCGACAAATCCTCGACAAGTTCCGGGAGTACACCCTGCAAACACACCATTTGTTCATCGACTTCAAAGCGGCGTACGATTCGGTCAAAAGAAACGAACTTTGGAAGATTATGGTAGAACACGGCTTTCCGGCGAAGCTTATAAGACTGATTCGTGCAACGCTCGACGGAGCAAAATCAAGCGTGCGAATAGCCAACGAGGCATCTGAAGCTTTCGTTACGTTGAATGGATTGAAGCAGGGCGATGCTCTCTCGAACTTACTGTTCATCATAGCGTTGGAGGGTGCTGCGCGAAGGGCAGGCGTGCAAAGAAACGGAACACTCATCACTAAATCGCACATGCTGCTTGGATACGCTGACGACATCGACATCATTGGTATCGACCGTCGTTCAGTGGAAGAGGCGTTCGTCCCTTTCAAGCGGGAAGCTGCGAAGATCGGACTGACCATTAACACTGTCAAGACCAAGTATCTGGTTGCTGGCAGAGCGCTTGGCAGTGCTGGTGATGGTGTTTCGGAGGTGGAAATAGATGGAGAAAGATATGAGGTGGTGGATGAATTTGTATATCTTGGTACACTCGTGACGTGCGACAACGATGTGAGCTGCGAAGTGAAACGGCGGATTAGTGCTGCAAACAGGGCCTTCTACGGTCTTCGTAGCCAGCTAAGGTCCCGTAGCCTAAGGACGCCTACGAAAATCACGCTGTACAGGACCTTGATACTCCCTGTAGCTCTTTACGGTCACGAGTCGTGGACGCTAAAGGAGGCGAGTGCAGTTGAGTCTTTTTACCGGACGGACGCGTTTTTTAATTCGCTCTACACTTTATTTTTATTTACCTTCACTGACCCAGTCCACAAACGTAAACGTAAACATATTAATTTTTTTTGTCGCGCGTCGCGTGTGCACTTATTAACAAACGTAAGCAAAATGCAGTGCTATGTGCCGACGTGCTCTTCACCCTTCGACCAACAATACCTCTGGAACTGTACGGGCATTTGTAATCGAAAATTTCACGCAGCCTGTATTGGGGTCAAGCGTGGCTCCGAAGACGACTTGCAACTACATGTACTTCCTATATGCAGCCTTTGTCGAAATAACCTACATATGGAAATCGACATTAGAAAAATAATGCAGCATCATTTAGAAGGCAGTCATATGATCTTGACTCACATCAAGACCAATGACAAGACAACCCAAGAAGCCCTTAATGAACTGCATAATAAAATCATAGGCCTGCAGGAAGAAATTAAGAAATCTGCAGAAATCGCAAGTCGAATACTTTCGGCAGTATTAACACAGGCACCGGCAATGGACTTCCCCTTAAACGAAGTCAGAAAAGCATTTGAAGACACCACCTCGGACCAGAATCAAAAACTCGCTGAATCATTCTGCCGTATCCAGGAAATTACGTCATCCCACCGGGATGACATAATTAAAACAATTGCCTCAGCAGAAAAATGCCCCTCGGACATAATTTTAGCAGTCCCCGATGAAGTGAGGGCCCTCACTTCATCCATCAATAAACTGCAAGACAATGAAATTGAAGTCCGGCAAAAATCACTGGCAGAAGAATTAAACGAATAAACCGTACTGGAAATCGAATCTGGCTGGCGACTTATCGGCAGCAAAAAAATTTGGAAGCCAGACTGGACCGACTTCGACGCCAGGCAGCGGACTCGCCGTCTTCAGGAAAAGGAAGCCGAAAAAGCACGTCGCCGCAACCGAAAACATCGTCAACAAATTCAGCACCAGCAACAACAACAATCACAACAACATCATCAGCAACGCCGGCAACAGCAACACCTGCAGCAACAACAATCACATCAACATCTTCGTCGGCAACAGCACCAGACCAACTGCAACTCTGACGCAGGCCGAAACCCAAGTACGCCACATTTTAACTTAAAGGACAATCAATTCGACCAGGACAACGCAAGTAGCAGCAACTTTTTCACTCATTCGTCAACCAAATTGTCCGACAAGGAACTTCTAGACCAGGCAAGGGTCGAATTTTCGGGCCAACCTCCAACTACATCGAATTCAAACTTCATCAACTTCCGAAAAGGGGAAACCATCAACCCCTACCGGAAGGAAAAAACGCCAATCGTCCCACCTCTAAACGCCACCACGCCGCAGCCAGCAAAAACGTCATCACAAACTCCTGAAGTAACAGACAGTATGTTCTGTCTGGACCCAATGAAGCCGCCCATAGTACGCCTAACTGAACAGTCTGCAGTCGGCGATGGCCGTTTCCTGCTGGCCAGACTCCGCGAAATTAAAGTCTATGACAATCTCAGACTATACTTGGCGTATCTGAAGGACCAAAAACCGGACGTCTGCATAGACGGACTAACACTAACCAGCATGCATGTCTTTTTTGCATCCAATGGCCTGCCTACTGAACCTGAACATCTTATGAACATCTTCATGGAATACAACTCAACAATTGGAATTTCACCTAAGCAAACCCTCACCGACCTGGAAACCTACAGAAATATGTAACAACTAGAAGACTTCAATACCTGCAGCATTCGCGCGAAGCCGCCAACAAATTTTACCTGCCGACTACATCGTCGAATTTTTACAAGCATTGACGCCTTCTAACACGGAAGAAGAAATGACACCCTCGCAAGAGGCAGTAAGTACTATTAATAATTTAAGTATGTCTCCAAAAATTTCTTCAACGGAACAACAGAATGCGAATGAAATTCTAATTTATTGTCAGAATTTCAATCGCATGAAAAGCCCAGGCAAAATGAAGGAAATTTCTTTAAACATTCTCTCACATTCTTTCGACATTATTCTTGGAACTGAAACTAACTGGGACGAAAGCGTCCACCCTGAAGAAATTTTTGGAAACAATTATTTTGTATTCCTAGGCAATAGAAATTTAAATCTCAGTCAGAAAAAGTCAGGAGGCGGCGTCCTCTTAGCCATAAATGCCAGACTTAATCCAAAAGAAATTGTAACTGAAAAACATTTTCAATTTGAACAAGTCTGGGCCAAAGCCACTAAGCAATTCTTCTCCCAGTCATTGGGGAAAATGAAACTTTGCATTTTCTCTTTGACAATATTGCAAATTATGGACTTTTCCAAATCAATCATGTAAAAAAACCAAAGAAATTCATTTTTAGACCTTTTATTCACTAACTGTATTGAAGACTTTCATGTACAAGAATCTGTAACCCCCCTTTGGAAGAATGAAGTCTTCCATACAGCAATTGAATATTCTATTTATGTCCATAAAAACACTTTGCCCATTGACTGGGAATATGAAGAAGTCCTGGAATACAATAAAACAAACTTTGTAGAAGCCAAACGTAAACTACTTGCAATTGACTGGCAAAATTTATTTAATAATGAAGGAAATGTCGACGATTTAGTAGGAAAATTCTATACGGAAATTAACACTATAACATCTGAAACCGTACCTACTAGACGAAGACGACGTAATAACACAGGCAATAAATACCCAGTGTGGTTCACTCCACAACTAAGAAATTTAAAAAATAGAAAACAAAAAGCCTACAAACTATACAGAAACAATACAAATGACACAAATCTTCTGAATTATCTGAATATTTCCGACCATTTTTTTTCGGCACTCAATTCTGCCAACGAAGAATATAATAGTAAAGTCGAATCTGAAGTCAAATCATGCCCGAAAAATTTCTTTAATTACGTAAAATCCAAATCCAAAAGTAGTAACTTCCCATCGCAAATGCAACTGGACGAAAATGTAGGCAGTAACTCAAAAGAAATTTGCAATCTTTTTTCAAAATTTTTCAAAGAAGTATACACCTCATTTTCCGAAGAAGACCGCGACCGCGACTACTTTTCATATATACCGGAATTTCCAAATGACGTCTCAGTCAATTCTTTGTCAGAAACGGAAGTACGCCAGGCATTGAAGGACTTAGACTCATCAAAAGGACCAGGACCCGACGGAATAGCACCTGCATTCCTAAAGAACCTTGCAGAAGAATTGACATATCCACTGCATCATCTTTTCAACATGTCAATAAATACAGGAAAATTCCCACAAACATGGAAAAAGTCTTTTTTGGTGCCTATTTTCAAGTCAGGCCCAAAATCAGACATACGTAATTATCGCGGAATTGCCCTTTTGTCTTGCATTCCAAAACTTTTCGAATCTATTATAAATGAAAAAATCTTTCAGCAAGTAAAAAACCGCATCACATGTAAACAGAACGGCTTTTTTAAAGGCCGCTCTACTAGCACCAACCTTTTAGAATTTGTAAATTTTACACTGAATGCAATGCATAATCGCAATTTCGTAGAAGCAATTTACACAGACTTTAGTAAGGCATTTGACAGAATCGACATACCATTATTACTCTTCAAACTGCAGAAAATTGGAATTCAACCGAATCTTTTGGAATGGCTTAAGTCATATTTGACTAAGCGCGAACAAATTGTTCGCTTCCAAAATGTACTATCGGAATCAATTCACGTCACCTCTGGGGTTCCGCAAGGATCCCATCTAGGATCTCTTCTTTTCATCTTGTATGTAAACGACATTTCCTTCATTCTTAAAAAAATTAACGTACTTGTATATGCAGACGACATGAAATTGTATATGGAAATAGGAAATGCCAATGACAGTCATGTATTCCAAAACGAAATTAATCTTTTCTACACATGGTGTAGTAAAAGCCTACTCCAATTGAATGTAAAGAAATGTAATTCCATTGCCTTCAGCAGAAAACATGAAACACCAAACATAACAGTATTATTAGGAAACCAACCAGTAGAAAAATGCAAAGTAGTACGTGATCTAGGTGTCATCCTAGACTCACAACTAACTTTTGTAGAACACTATAACACAATAATAAACAAGGCAAAAAGTACATTAGGCTTTATAAAGCGCTTTGCATTCAACTTCCAGGACCCGTATACTATTAAATTACTCTATATAACGTATGTCAGGCCACTCTTGGAATACTGTAGTATCGTCTGGAATCCATACTATGCCGTACACCAAGCACGTATTGAATCTGTCCAAAAACAATTCTTACTGTACGCACTACGTAAACTTAACTGGACTGCATTTCCTCTCCCATCGTATGAAGCACGCTGCATGCTCATAAACATACAATCATTACAAGAACGTCGTAAAGTTGCCATGCTCTCTTTCATCAACGACATTATTTCTCAACGCATACAGTCAGCAGCATTATTTTCAGTAATACGCAATAGTATTCATGAACCAAGCCGTACTCTTAGAAATTCACCACTTTTTAGAATAACTGCATACACGACAAATTATTTAAAAAATTCGCCATTAAATCAAATGATGCGCTTTTATAATGAAAATTCACAGTACATACATTTCGACATGTCTAAACCGGAACTACGAAAAAATCTGTACAATAGAAATAATATCTAGTATGTAAGAAAATTGTAAGTAGTCTACATAAGCTTGACGAATAAACAATAAACTAACTAGAGAGCACTTGGGGTCTTCGAGCGGAGAATCCTGCGTTCTATCTTCGGCGGCAAGCAAGTAGGAGACCGGTGGCGCAGGCGCATGAACTTCGAGCTGTACCAAGACTACAAACATGCTGATATCGTAAAAGTCATCAAGCACGACAGGCTGAAGTGGGCTGGACATGTAGCCAGAATGTCGGACGAGCGGGTGGCTAAAACGATATTCAGCAGCGAACCTGGACGGGGTCGTCGGCTTCGTGGAAGGCCTCGTACGCGTTGGATGTGTGCAGTCGACAAAGATGCAAGAGCGGCCAACATTGTGGGCGACTGGAGACGAGCGGCCCAAGATCGAGCACCCTGGAAATCTTCGATTAGTTCAGCGTTGAGTCGATAGACCTGTTGCTGATAAAGTAAGTAAAGTAAGTAATCAACATTTTTTATAAAACTTATGCCAGATTCGGATGAGAAAAAATATTTCCAACGATTTGGTGTACAACTTTTCAATATTTGTCTGATTTTTCTATGAGAAAACTGTAAATTTAGAAAAAGATAGTAATTTGGACTATTTGGCAAGAAAGTCTGTCAAAAACTTGGTCATTGTACACAAAAAAATGGAGCCTGACACTAGGCCTGACATTTCAAAGGGCACAATACTTTTGTAAACAATAGTGTATCCCTTTCACTCGAATGACAGTTTACATTAGGTGTGAAAGGGACACACTCTTGTCTAAAAAAGTTATGTGCCCTAATGAAATGGCAAGCACGAAATAAGCTTTATCGCTGTAAACAATAATATCAGCAATCTAAGCTTCATTTTAGGACCCAATTATTGACGACCGCGACCTTTACGTTCATCACCCTTGCTTCTCACTACGAAATTTTCATCCAACCTCGATCGCTGCCAAAACTACTTTGCTGTCATCACCGCGGTGATTTCGTCACAAACTTTCCCCTTTTTCACAGTCGCCAAAACGAGTCGAGTTGACTCATCATCTGCGAAGCTCGTAAAAATTTAGTGAAAAAGCTGTTTAATTTTTACTTTTGCTGCTAAACCGTGGAAATTAGGTACAAGTGAACCTTTAAAATTGCCGAATCGTTAAAATACAGTGAAGTTTCGGTGGAAAACGCTTGTTTTGTCGCATTTCATTTGTCAACGATTTCAAACGTTTCAAAATGGCTTCATCGTTGGACCGAATTTTCGCCAAATCTGCGTACTTCAAGGACGACGACGATGAGGACACCTGCTCGGGCAGCGAGACGGAAACGGTGCCGGAGGATGCCAGCGTCGAATCGGACGAGGAGTATGAACCCGCCGTGAAGCGGCGCCGCAGCGGTGGCGTAGCGCCAGCAGTTCCGGAACAGAAGGTCGAGCGCAATCCGACGCGGCGGCCAAACCCGAAGGTCGTCAATAGGAACGCGGTCATGGCGCGGGAGAATCGACTGCGGAAGAAGCAGCACGTGGAGAATCTGGAGCGGGAGATTGCGCGGTTGAAGGAGCGGCGGGAACGGGACCAGAAGGCGCTGCGGAAGGCCGGAAAGCAGGTCCGGGCGTTGACGCGGGAGCGGGACCATTTGAAGGCGGTCGTGGCGAACAAGAGTGGGATTATGGCCGTGCTGAGGGCGGTCCGGGACGGTGCGGGGCTGCCGATGACGTCGTCACTGAGCAAGTACGGAACGACGGCGAAGGCGGGAAGCAGCTGCGACGAGGGATTCGGAGCGTCGCCGAATCCGGCCAGCGAACACAACAACGGTACGGAGGCCGATCCGGTCCTGATCCGTGACGAATGGTTGCTGAACGAAGAATCCGCTTTCTCCTTCACAGATCTAGGTTTGTCCGTCGAGGACGGCCTGTTTGGTGGCGCGGCAGATCTGCTGCCGGCGGACGAGCTGCTGTCCGCGATGGATGGCGCGTGCGACGCCGACCAGCAAGTAATTACCACAGAACATAACTATTTTGAGCACAGTAATCACACCTCGTTGGACTCAGGTTCGGAACAGGCCGGCGTTTGCGTCCACATCGTGCCGGGCGGCCGCGTCTCGGTCGAGTTTTGCCACTCCTGTGCGGTGAGCTCGCGGCTCGCGTGGCTCGAGGAGGAGCAGGAGCGATGAACGCCGCAAAGGGTCAGGTCAAGTAGAATGTCTGTATCGAGTTTATGCTATTTCTTAAACACACACACACACACACTTTTTGAGGGACAAACTTTGTAAAGAAGGGTTATTTATGCACCGTTAGGAGGGGTTCCCAACCAGTTTGCTAAGGCTCTTTTCCGTTATTCCTTATTACATTAATAAGATTTCCATTTTCCCCCATCAAATACAAACTAGACAATAGAAAGAGAGTTGAATTTCAAACAAGTTGGAGCGAATGACGCATATAGAATAAAATCGCAAACAAAAACCATGTTTTGGCATAAAAAAAAACACGTTACTAGTTAATTGTGTGTTGCATTTTCAGCGGATCCTCGCTCAACAGTCACGGAATCGCAGTTTGAGGTGAATGGCGCGGAGATCTGCCACCAACAGCATTGGAGACCAAGGTGGGGCGATCAAGCTTCTACGTGCCGTTGAGCTATTTAATCCTTTCTCCATTAACAATTACAGCAGATCGGCTCAAACCCCGAACGGAAACACTCAGGAGCAACAATAAGCGCTCTCAGCGTAGTCTGCGTCGTCGTCGTTCCGGTCTCTAAAGAATGTATCGTTCCAATTCCGTCTCCGCAAGCGGCAGCACCGACAATGCAGTTCGATCCGACGGAGTGACCTTAAAATGAGAGGACACCTTCCTATAAGTCGTCCCCATTTTGGTCCGGGGATCGTCGGATCGGGCTGAATCCCGTCGTGTGCTACTGCCCTGTCCTCTCGCGTTGCCCTCCCCCCCTCAAGAAGGTCACCTCTGCTTTCACGCTGCTTTCTCTGTTTCTCTGGACCGGATCCGTGTTTTCTTTCAGAATGAGACCGGTTGGACTTCGCTGTGGAAAGCCCGTTTTGAGACTGCAACAACTTGCTGATGCAAAGAAAAACAATCCCCGGTAGGTACTCTATTGCCCATTACCTCCAACTTGTCGAGCAAATGTTGAGTAATTTTCTTATGTTGACTTTTTCCCACAAACAAACAAACAAAATAAACCATCCACAACCAAACCACCTGTGTACAACGTACAACACACACACAAAACAGCGGTAGGAAAAGATAGAGCGGTAAATTTCATTGAAGAAAAGTGTTTTGTGTGCGAAAGTTTTGAAAAGTTGCCGTAAAGAAAGGTCGGTCAGTGTTTTTGTTATTTTAATATATATAAGTGATTTATTCGGATTAGGATCTAATAGAAGGTAAGCGCTACTGAACATAAACAAACCACACTACTTTATTGTTTCTAAAGAGACGCATAACATAACTTAAACGAAACAAAATAAAGTTTCATATTAGTTTTTAGCAATCCATCGGCGATATCTACTTTAGATTGATTTGCATCCGAAATCCCTTCGTCCAGCTTCATTCATTAACAAATCTTATCTAATTTTACTCTCTATACAAACATTGGAGAAAACCCATTCGGCACCCCCAAAAGTTCAACTCCATTTCTCCAAAAAGACTTGGTTTGTTTGATTTGTTTTTTTTTTCTGTAGAGCCTTGACACCACTGCGACCAATTATAAGAATAAGTTAGATATGCCCAAAGAAGCTTTTTTACATCATCAACTCAATCTTAAAAAAAACTCAATCATACAAACCTCCATAGGGACGTGGCGTTACATCGTGCTGCCATCTGGTGTTTTGAAGTGCAAGAGTGGAAAAGTGCTGAGTCATCGTCTAAAAATAGACGGCGTCCTATCTCGTCCAGCAAAATGAAGTCGATAAAGTAGTTGGTTTCGATGAGAAAAAGTGGAAAATGTGGTCTAAAAATAGCGACGCCATCCCCCTATAGGCGATCAAATGTCAAAATTACCCACCACTAGAGGGCGCTGAAACTTGGGGTGATGTTTTCATTATATTCTACAGCGAGTAAATTGATTTGAAATTTGAAATTGTTTTATTTCATCATAAAATCAACCTTAATAGCAAATTTTACCATTTTCAGGTAAGAAATAAATAGCTTAATTGATATAAACAAAAATATTTTTGTGATGGCTGATTTAATCTGTTCATTATCTGATTCAAAATAAGGGAATGTTTTAATCAACCAAAACCTAACTAATCAATTGAGAATGTAGATTATTCAAGTGGACAAATATTTTTTAAAGTCACTTCTACCATAAAAGCAAAGCTCAGCTTGAAAAATGATATTTGGAATAATTTTCAAAATTAGCAATCTAACCTCATTCTCGCGTTTTCAATCCGGATCTCTGAATTTTCAATGAAAATGGCAAATTAGCAAAAAAAAATCAAAAAGTCTGTAGATTGAGGTTTTGCAGCGCGACTGTGTTTCAAATGTAGGTGGCGCCAAAATGGGGTTACTTGCCAAAAATCGTATTCCTTTCTGCTGGATTGAAGAACAAAATCGCTTATTTCTCATGATTCCCTGCATCAATCTTAATGAAACTAGTTGCAAAAGACGACAAAATTTTTTGCTTTAAAATAATGAACATCATTTTTTGGGCGCGCAAAAATTTGTGCACTTTTTCTTTAAAAAAACATGTTTTGGAACACGAAAAAATGAGTTTCCCCGTAAATATCAAAGAAATAAACAGTTATATAAATGATAACAGATGTGTTAACGTATATTCAACAATTTTCATTGATTTTTGACCAAATAGTCCAAATTACTATCTTTTTCTAAATTTCCAATTTTCTCATAGAAAAATCAAACAAATATTGGAAAGTTATACACCAAATTGATGGAAATAATTTTTCTCATCCGAATCCGGCATAAGTTCAATAAAAATGTTGATTTTGAAGGTTAAAACACATTTTTTCGAAAAATCATAGGTTTACGCTATTTGTTCATAGGTGGTGGCATGTATCTTTTAGCTTTGCTGCAAATTCTCTATAGAACTTTTTTTTTTTTTCAGTTTATAACATCGACTTGATACAAAAAATGTTATGATGAAAGCAAGGTATTATTAATGATGTGTTTTCTAAAAGAAATTGAAAACCCAATTTTCACCAATAGAATATTTTTAATCGTACAAATTCTTAATCAAACAAGCGTTTATGACAAACGCGAGCATAGCAAGCTTCCCATGCGCCAGTGACGACGCACACTGCGGTTTTGGTTTTCTAGTTTTGGTACGAGCCCAAAAACCGAACAAAGCAGGCGCAAAGCAAAACCGAGTTAACCGCACAGTGGGAAGCTTGCCATTCAGCATCTACGAAAGTGAGAGAGTCAGAGATAGCTATTTTTAAAACCACACCACCACACACTCAACCGCGAGAACCTTACGTAGATAGCCATTGGCGTTGCGAACATTGAAAACTTTGAAAACGATATAAAGCTTAGAAGCTCAGAAAGCTCCTATTGGAATCCAATGAACTCTGTTAAATAAACTTACGAAATCACGACAAAATGAAGCCTACTTAAAGGCGATTTTAGGAGCACACGGGAAACAAATTGTTTGTAGCGGGATGAATGTCCTAAGTCACAAAAGTTTTTGCATAAACATTGGACAGTTATGCAAAAACCGGACAGAGCAAAAGAAACCGAAAAGCTACGATATCTTATAAGTATATGTATACATGTTGGAGGAAACATCGGTAGACAAGCTACTACAAATGAGTATAAGTCGAGTCCGTCGAGCCAAACATATATGCGCCAACATTCTCGCGCCAGTATTCGAAGCTCAACTTGACAAATTGTCGACTTGGCGACGAAGCGTCGAAAATCAATGCAGTGTGATTTTTTGGCGATTTTTCCGATCAATATTCATGCTGTATCGTCTTATTTACGAAGATGAAAATGACGTCCAGCCATAAAGTAAAACCTATACCTTTCTTTAGTAAGAAAGGCAAAAAGTAAATCGTTCTAAAAGTTGTTCGGGATTGCCGATCGATGTCAAATTTGTTTCAGATGCTCACTCATGGTCTGTACTATGAATGTAGGAAGAAATTTCGGATAAAATCAGAAATGAAAAATGTTGGCGAATGTCACCAGGTGGGCTTTTACCTTTTTTTAGGGATTTTTTTTCTTATGGTAGGTTAATCAAACGGCTCTAACTCCAGAACCATATTATGAATCTAGATGAAAATTTGGGAGGTTGTAGAACTTAAAAAATGCAATTTTTGAAATAAATAAAAGATATGAAAATGAAAAAAATTTACCATATTTTCATTTGAAAACTGTGTATTTTGTTGAAAAGTCTGTCCACATCCGAAAACAGATGGATATTTCGAAATTTGAGCGGCAACTCGCCCAGATTCAGCACACTAGCTTTCATCTGCATTCAGAAGAATCAAAATCGGATTCAGGGGAGCTGAGAACGACGCGACACAAAATTTGGCAAAATTTTACCACATACGAACATCACTAGGTCTCCACGGAATTTATTTTCTCAAAATTCGAGGGTTGGAGATAGACGAGTTCTGTCAAGATGAATCGATAGAGCGTCGAAAATCAATGCAGTGTGATTTTTTGGCGAATTTTCATGCTGTATCGTCTTATTTACGAAAGGTGAAAATGACGTCCAGCCATAAAGTTAAACCTATACCTTTCTTTAGTAAGAAAGGCAAAAATGGTTTTGTTTTCTGCTGCACGAAGGGGAACTTAGCGAAAATGTTACATTCAACAAAAGTTGTTTACAAATTATATATCTCTATGAACTAGAGATTACCAACAAAGCTCATATTTCCACAAAACATACTCTGAAATGTCCTCTAGTACCGATCGGGATTAGTTTTTCGAAAACTTTAACCATTTTCGAGAAATTTGAATTTTTGTAAAAAAAGTCCCCGGTGATGCACTCAATCGTTAAGTGGTGCTGACATGGAAATTCAAAAAAATCATCAGCAGATTGATTTTCTTGGAGAATTTTGGGAGCGATTTTCTTTTGCGTGATTTGCCTCCTCTCTTTCGCGGGTGAAGTAAGTCGAGATTGACATAATTTGTAGCAAACATTTCAATAAGCGCTAAATCTCACGTACAACTCTGGAGTTTTTTTTTAAAAAGGTCCATTAAACCAAATTTTAAATTTTTGCTTTTTGGGTGTTTTTTAATACCCCTGACTTAAGGCGGTTTCAAGAACACCCAAAAAGCAAAAACTGGAAATTTGGTTTATTGGACCTAGAGGGTGACGATTCTCGAGATTTTCAATTTCCCGGGAATCGAGAGTTGAGTTTTGCCATTTCCCGGGAATTCCCGGGACCCGGGATTTTTTTTAACTAGCCAATAGTGTCAATAGCTTGAAAAGAAAGGTAAAATAAAGTTTCTTTTTTTTAATGAATTCAGATACAATTAATTCATACTAATCCAATGAAACGTGAATTTAAGTGACCTCATTATTTTGAGGAAATATTTCTACATTTTGATTTTTTCCCTCAATCTGCAAATACAAAATAGTTTCTTGAGCCTTTTTGGGAATCGAAGTTGCAGTTTAAAATGTTGTTCATTCGCACTGAGTGATTTTTCAAAAGTTACACAAACTTGTTGTTGAACTTGTTATTAGATTTTTTGAAAGTAAAAAAAATAACTGATATATAATTTTTCATTTATGCCATATGGCACTTTTGCAATATGATGAATAACAACTCAAAACAAATACTTTAAGTTGATTTTTTCCTTATTAACACCTAAACTCCCAAGCTCGACAAAAAGGGGGAATTTCCATACAAATTCCCCCTTTTTCTCGAGTTTGGGAGTTTAGGTGTTAAGGTCAACTGTAAATGTTCACAATTAGCGGACACTTACTTTACAAAGAATGCCTGATTTTATCCCCAAAATATAATTTAATATGCAAAACACAAAACGACTTATTGACATCAAAAAAGGAAATTACCTGGATACAGCAAAATTGACTTACTTAGAATTAAAAAAACTAGATTATGAGTATTGCTATGCTCGAGAGAAGATATGGAAATTAAACTTATCTTGTAAAGGCTTTTTCCTCTTAGAAATAATAAATATTTCATTTCTGGTGTGTAACTGCTAAAAATGCTTCAAGTTTAATTTTTGGGTCCACATTTTTTAGTTATTCTCTACTATAGTTATTCTAATTTTTGAAAAGTTAAAATTTACACTTTTAGAATAAGAAGATTAGAGAAGCATTGGTTTATTCAAACTTGATAATCGAACATTGAAAATCCAATGTTCTAAACAGTTTCGAATTTAAAAAAAAAATCTGATTAGTTTATTGATTTTGGTTCGATATTTATAAGAATAAAATTTCCCGGGAGTCTCGACCAAATTTCCCGGGAATCGAGAGGTCCAAAAATGGCCGATTTCCCGGGAATTCCCGCTCGTCACCCTCTAATTGGACCTTTAAAAAAAACTCCAGAACTTATGTTAGTGACGCTTTATGGAATGTTAGCGATGAATTACACTACTCGACAAAACAAAACTTGTGTCAAGGGATTGACGATATCTCATCGGTTCCTCAGAGAAAAGGCATCCCCGAATCCGATGCAATCGACAGAATTTGATTTTATGTCCACGCGGACTGACGAGAAGCTGGTAAATTTTTTAACATAAAAAAATCGAACAATTTAAAAAAAACTTGCGTCTCCTCCCAACTATATGAGCCATCTACAAAAATATGGAGGCGCCTGGTGCATAGCCATTTCCTTTAAGCACAACGGAAACAACCAATACAAATGTATAAAAAAGTTGTCAAGTTCGGGGGGTACACAGCTAGCATTTTTTGTACGATTATAAAAATAAATATTAAAAGTTTAAAATTAAAATATTTGAAAAACATTTTTTTTAAATATATTTGTTTACTAAAATTTTATGTTACTCAAAGGTCTATAGGTACTTCGGGATGTCCATGGTAATCCAAGGACTCCCTAGAGTTAAGATCTATGAGTCTACCGCCGTAACAAGCAAGAGGTCGTCGGATTTTGACCCCGGATTATGTGCGTATAGCATCAGTGGATATGGTAGACTACTATATGAATGTAATGGGATGTCCATGGTCATCCAAGGACTCCCTGGAGTTAAGATCTATGAGTCTACCGCCGTAACAAGCAAGAGGTCGTCGGATTTTGACCCCGGATCATGTGCGTATAGCATCAGTGGATATGGTAGACTACTATATGAATGTAATGGGATGTACATGGTCATCCAAGGACTCCCTGGAGTTAAGATCTACGAGTCTACCGCCGTAACAAGCAAGAGGTCGTCGGATTTTGACCCCGGATCATGTGCGTATAGCACCAGTGGATATGGTAGACTACTATATGAATGTAATGGGATGTACATGGTCATCCAAGGACTCCCTGGAGTTAAGATCTATGAGTCTACCGCCGTAACAAGCAAGAGGTCGTCGGATTTTGACCCCGGATCATGTGCGTATAGCACCAGTGGATATGGTAGACTACTATATGAATGTAATGGGATGTACATGGTCATCCAAGGACTCCCTGGAGTTAAGATCTACGAGTCTACTGCCGTAACAAGCAAGAGGTCGTCGGATTTTGACCCCGGATCATGTGCGTATAGCACCAGTGGATATGGTAGACTACTATATGAATGTAATGGGATGTACATGGTCATCCAAGGACTCCCTGGAGTTAAGATCTACGAGTGTACCGCCGTAACAAGCAAGAGGTCGTCGGATTTTGACCCCGGATCATGTGCGTATAGCATCAGTGGATATGGTAGACTACTATATGAATGTAATGGGATGTACAAGGTCATCCAAGGACTCCCTGGAGTTAAGATCTATGAGTCTACCGCCGTAACAAGCAAGAGGTCGTCGGATTTTGACCCCGGGTCATGTGCGTATAGCATCAGTGGATATGGTAGACTACTATATGAATGTAATGGGATGTACATGGTCATCCAAGGACTCCCTGGAGTTAAGATCTACGAGTCTACTGCCGTAACAAGCAAGAGGTCGTCGGATTTTGACCCCGGATCATGTGAGTATAGCATCAGTGGATATGGTAGACTACTATATGAATGTAATGGGATGTACATGGTCATCCAAGGACTCCCTGGAGTTAAGATCTACGAGTCTACCGCCGTAACAAGCAAGAGGTCGTCGGATTTTGACCCCGGATCATGTGAGTATAGCATCAGTGGATATGGTAGACTACTATATGAATGTAATGGGATGTCCATGGTCATCCAAGGACTCCCTGGAGTTAAGATCTATGAGTCTACCGCCGTAACAAGCAAGAGGTCGTCGGATTTTGACCCCGGATCATGTGCGTATAGCATCAGTGGATATGGTAGACTACTATATGAATGTAATGGGATGTACAAGGTCATCCAAGGACTCCCTGGAGTTAAGATCTACGAGTCTACTGCCGTAACAAGCAAGAGGTCGTCGGATTTTGACCCCGGATCATGTGCGTATAGCACCAGTGGATATGGTAGACTACTATATGAATGTAATGGGATGTACATGGTCATCCAAGGACTCCCTGGAGTTAAGATCTACGAGTGTACCGCCGTAACAAGCAAGAGGTCGTCGGATTTTGACCCCGGATCATGTGCGTATAGCATCAGTGGATATGGTAGACTACTATATGAATGTAATGGGATGTACAAGGTCATCCAAGGACTCCCTGGAGTTAAGATCTATGAGTCTACCGCCGTAACAAGCAAGAGGTCGTCGGATTTTGACCCCGGGTCATGTGCGTATAGCATCAGTGGATATGGTAGACTACTATATGAATGTAATGGGATGTACATGGTCATCCAAGGACTCCCTGGAGTTAAGATCTATGAGTCTACTGCCGTAACAAGCAAGAGGTCGTCGGATTTTGACCCCGGATCATGTGCGTATAGCATCAGTGGATATGGTAGACTACTATATGAATGTAATGGGATGTACATGGTCATCCAAGGACTCCCTGGAGTTAAGATCTATGAGTCTACCGCCGTAACAAGCAAGAGGTCGTCGGATTTTGACCCCGGGTCATGTGCGTATAGCATCAGTGGATATGGTAGACTACTATATGAATGTAATGGGATGTACATGGTCATCCAAGGACTCCCTGGAGTTAAGATCTACGAGTCTACTGCCGTAACAAGCAAGAGGTCGTCGGATTTTGACCCCGGATCATGTGAGTATAGCATCAGTGGATATGGTAGACTACTATATGAATGTAATGGGATGTACATGGTCATCCAAGGACTCCCTGGAGTTAAGATCTACGAGTCTACCGCCGTAACAAGCAAGAGGTCGTCGGATTTTGACCCCGGATCATGTGAGTATAGCATCAGTGGATATGGTAGACTACTATATGAATGTAATGGGATGTCCATGGTCATCCAAGGACTCCCTGGAGTTAAGATCTATGAGTCTACCGCCGTAACAAGCAAGAGGTCGTCGGATTTTGACCCCGGATCATGTGCGTATAGCATCAGTGGATATGGTAGACTACTATATGAATGTAATGGGATGTACATGGTCATCCAAGGACTCCCTGGAGTTAAGATCTACAATCGATGTAAAGTTATCGAAATATTTAAGTTTGAACGATGAACAAAAGTCCTTGCTTACCACTTTAGCCAAACGGCGACCTCTTTTTTGTTACGGCGGTAAACTCGTAGATCTTAACTCCAGGGAGCCCAACACATTTATATAGTAGTCTACCATATCCACTGATGCTATACGCACATGATCCGGGGTCAAAAGCCGATGACCTCTTGTTTGTTACGGCGGTAGACTCGTAGATCTTAACTCCAGGGAGTCCTTGGATGACCATGGACATCCCATTACATTCATATAGTAGTCTACCATATCCACTGATGCTATACTCACATAATCCGGGGTCAAAATCCGACGACCTCTTGCTTGTTACGGCGGTAGACTCGTAGATCTTAACTCCAGGGAGTCCTTGGATGACCATGTACATCCCATTACATTCATATAGTAGTCTACCATATCCACTGATGCTATACTCACATGATCCGGGGTCAAAATCCGACGACCTCTTGCTTGTTACGGCAGTAGACTCGTAGATCTTAACTCCAGGGAGTCCTTGGATGACCATGTACATCCCATTACATTCATATAGTAGTCTACCATATCCACTGGTGCTATACGCACATGACCCGGGGTCAAAATCCGACGACCTCTTGCTTGTTACGGCGGTAGACTCATAGATCTTAACTCCAGGGAGTCCTTGGATGACCATGGACATCCCATTACATTCATATAGTAGTCTACCATATCCACTGGTGCTATACGCACATGATCCGGGGTCAAAAGCCGATGACCTCTTGTTTGTTACGGCGGTAGACTCGTAGATCTTAACTCCAGGGAGTCCTTGGATGACCATGGACATCCCATTACATTCATATAGTAGTCTACCATATCCACTGATGCTATACGCACATAATCCGGGGTCAAAATCCGACGACCTCTTGCTTGTTACGGCGGTAGACTCATAGATCTTAACTCTAGGGAGTCCTTGGATTACCATGGACATCCCGAAGTACCCATAGACCTTTGAGAAACATAAAATTTTAGTAAACAAATATATTTAAAAAAAATGTTTTTCAAATATTTTAATTTTAAACTTTTAATATTTATTTTTATAATCGTACAAAAAATGCTAGCTGTGGACCCCCCGAACTTGACAACTTTTTTATACATTTGTATTGGTTGTTTCCGTTGTGCTTAAAGGAAATGGCTATGCACCAGGCGCCTCCATATTTTTGTAGATGGCTCATATAGTTGGGAGGAGACGCAAGTTTTTTTTAAATTGTTCGATTTTTTTATGTTAAAAAATTTACCAGCTTCTCGTCAGTCCGCGTGGACATAAAATCAAATTCTGTCGATTGCATCGGATTCGGGGATGCCTTTTCTCTGAGGAACCGATGAGATATCGTCAATCCCTTGACACAAGTTTTGTTTTGTCGAGTAGTGTTATCAATAGCTATGGATGGCACCTACGATCTCGCTTACGATATAATATTGAACGAGGCTGTAGTGCAGCTGTATTAGTGGGGAGCAGTGGGGATCATTTAAAAATCACTTTTCGCATTCTGTCTTTTCAGCACCCACGTTTTTCTCCAAAGTTTGTATGGAGAGTTAGTGCTTTTTCCTTGAAAATTAGACATTTTCAAAAAAAGATCTCTCATATTTAAAGAAAAAATACCCTTGGGATTTTTCAGCGTTTACAGGGGGTGCAGAATGGGCCACCCTTGGTTTTGGGCTTTAAAATGGATTTAGACCAAGCATAAGGCCAGACGTCAAATAACATCACCAAATCGAAAACTACGTTTGAATTCATTGTATTTTTTGAATTATGAGCAAAAATGTAAATTTCTTTACGTAACCACACAAATGCTATTTATGTTGAGGTTTTCAAATAAGCTTTCTGAAAAGTTAGATAGTTTGAAAAAGTTTGTTCAATGCTAAGAATGTTACCGGAAGCTATTACCAAGGTAAACAAACAGATCATTGTTATCCGAGCATTCGTTGGTGAAGGTTGTCTGAATCAACATGACTCGTCGCGTCCCGGCGCAAAACGCCGGCAATATTGCCCTACCTGCGGCTCAAGCAGGCAAAAAAGTGGGAATTTCCAAAAGGAAGGTTGAGGCCTCAACTGATGGCCAAAAACCGGGGATTTCCAAAAGGAAGGTGCTTTTGGAAGTGACATCGAACAGCAAAAAGACGAAAAAGAGCGACGGTACTGTACCGATGGATGAGGAGGAGGAGAACTCTTCATCGCACGAGGAGCAGCTTTTGAAGAACAACAAGTTTGCTGGACTGCCTGACGAGGACCAGGTAGCGGAAGCAAAGGAGAATGAAGTGAAACAGCGAAAGGAGAAACTGCCTCCTTTTTATGTGCGGCAATCAGCAGCAACGATCGACTTTCGAGCGGGGCTGGTTGAACTCATCAAGTCTGGGAAAGTCCTAGGCAACATTCGTCTGTGTCAGGACGGATTTAAGGTGCTGGTGCAATCCAGGCAGCACTATCAACTGGTCAAGGATTACTTGACCAAAAACGAGGCGGAGTACTTTACCCATGATGTCGTCATGGATAAGCCGTTCAAAATCGTCGTCAGAGGTCTGTACGACATGCCAGTGGAGGAATTAGCTGCCGAGCTAAAAGTTTTGAAACTGGATGTGTTGGCCGTGCACAAAATGAGCCGACGCAACAAAGACATCAAGTACCGTGACCAGCTCTACCTGCTGCATTTGGCTAAGGGATCGACGACGCTTCCTGAGCTGAAGGCAATCCGAGCGGTTTTCAACATTATCGTGTCGTGGGAGCGATACCGACCAGTGCACCGTGACGTCACACAATGCTTCAACTGCCTGGGCTTCGGGCACGGAGTTAAGAACTGCCACCTAAAGTGTCGTTGCGCCAAATGTGGTACCGATGCGCTCATCACATCCCAGTGCATCCAAGATTCGCTGGTGAAATGCCTCAACTGCAACGGTGAGCACTCGTCAACCGACCGAAAGTGCCCCAAGAGAGCTGAGTTCGTGAAAATTCGGCAGCAAGCATCGAAGAAGAATCAGCCTCAGCGTCGTAGAACTCCTCCAGCCCTGGTGGAGCAAAACTTTCCACCTCTTCAGCCGCGACGGCAGGTACCGAACTTGGCACCGTTGCCGTTGGATCCCAGGAAGAGAGCTGAGATGAATCATCCACGGCCGGGTTCCAGCCAGGAGCCGAGACCGCCACCACCGGGCTTCAGCCAGGAGCCAAGACCAACCCAAGAACCAGCAGTTGAGGAAAATGGTAATGATCTTTACACCTCAACCGAACTCCTCAATATTTTCAAACAGATGTCCGCAGCACTGCGTGGATGCAAAACCAAGACCCAGCAGATTGAAGTGCTGACCTCGTTCGTCATCCAGTATGGATCGTAGGTCCCTCAAGCTGCTGAATTGGAACGCTTGCTCCATTAGGAGGAAGAATTTAGAGCTGGTGGATTTTCTTCGCGAGAAGGAGATCGACGTAGCTGCCATCACGGAAACTCATCTGAAGCCCGGTGAAAAAGTTTATCTGCAAAACTACAAGATCGCGACGCAGCTCGATAGGACCACCTCTGGAGGAGGAGGTGTGCTTGTCGCTGTTCATCGTGATCTCAAGCCACGCCGGCTGCCACACTTTAAGCTGGACATCATCGAGGCCGTTGGAGTGGAAATTCCCACTTCGGTTGGCCCAGTACTCTTCATTGCTGCATACTGCCCACGTCAGGTGAATTCCAGAGATGGTTCAGCAGCAAAACTGAAGAGCGATATCCAGAAGCTGACACGGCGGAGCGCAAAGTACATCATCGCTGGTGACCTCAACGCGAAGCATGAAGTTTGGGGCAACAGCAGGAGGAATCGGAACGGAGTGATTCTGCACAACGATCTGCAAAACGGATACTACAACGTTGTGAGTCCAGATCGTCCAACGAGGGTGGCCCGGTCTGGGAATCACTCAATCATCGACTTCTTCATTACCAATATGGCTGAGAACGTGGCTTATCCTGAGGTGTTTGAAGAGTTGAGTTCTGATCACTATCCGGTGGTTGTGGAGGTTGGAGCTTCCGTTACTCCGCAGCGGCAACCAACCCGGAAAGATTACCACAACGTTGACTGGCAGCAGTTTCAGCAAGTGGTCGACAGCAACATCGACTATGATCAACACCCGGAAACTTCTGCTGATATTGATCGTTCGCTGGAGGTGATCCAGCAGGCTATCAACCAAGCAGAGGCTGCCAACGTTCGGGAGGTTCCTGTTAATTTTAAGGTAACTGATATTGACGTAGATACTAAACACTTGATTAGACTTAGGAATGTTTATAGGAGACAATATCAACGGACTGGGGACTATGACAAAAAGATTTCAGTGAACAATTTGAACAAAATAATACAAGACCGACTTGACAATATCAGAAATCAAGAATTTTCAAAACATGTAAGCCAGCTTGGGAATTATTCAAAACCATTTTGGAAACTTTCAAAAGTTCTTAAAAACAAACCAAAGCCTATTCCTCCTCTTATTATTGAGGATTCTCCTTTGATTACATCCGAGGAAAAGGCAAATGCACTTGGGCTTCATTTTGTTAGTTCACATAATCTTGGCGCTTCCATGACCAGCCGTAAAGAAACATCAGTTGCCAATAGTATTTCAACAATTAATAACTCTACCTTTGAATTTCCTGCAGATTCCCATGTTTCTGGTGAGGAAGTCAAAGTTGCAGTTAAACAAATGAAAAATATGAAAGCTCCAGGCTTTGATAACATTTTTAATCTAGTGTTGAAAAAACAGAGTGATCAGTTCTTTCAACATCTAGCCAATATTTTCAATAAATGTTTGCAACTTGGTTACTTCCCTACCAATTGGAAACTGGGCAAAGTCATACCAATTTTGAAGCCTCAAAAAGATCCAACATCGCCAACAAGTTATCGTCCCATTAGTCTTTTGAGTAGTCTGTCCAAACTCTTTGAGAAGGTCATCTATTCAAGGCTTTTGGATTTTACCAACGATAATAATATAATTTTGAACGAGCAGTTTGGCTTCCGAAAGGGTCATAATACTGCTCATCAGCTTACGAGAGTTACTAAAATCATCAAGCAGAACAAGCTTGAGTCTAAATCAACTGCTATGGCTTTGTTGGATGTTGAGAAGGCTTTTGACAATGTTTGGCATGATGGTTTGATACATAAACTGTATTTATACGGTTTTCCAATGTATCTTATCAAAATTATCCAGCACTATCTTTCGGAGAGATCGTTCAAGGTTTTTCTGAATGGGATTGCTTCTGGATTATTCAACATTGATGCTGGGGTTCCCCAAGGAAGTATTCTTGGCCCACTTCTGTATAATATTTTTACATCTGATTTGCCTACTCTTCCTGGTAATGGTGTGTTGTCACTTTTTGCTGATGACACTGCCGTTATTTATAAGGGTAAAATAACCAGATATTTAGTTGGCCGTCTTCAAAAGGGTCTTGACGTTCTTTCCGAATACTTTGGCGACTGGAAAATTCGCATAAATGCAGCCAAAACTCAAACCATCATTTTTCCACTTTCCAAATCGGCCCGATTTGTCCCAAAGGATGATGTTTTGATTAAAATGAATGATGTTTCGATACCCTGGTCAAAAGAAGTTGTCTATTTAGGTCTCATACTTGACTCGAAACTTTTGTTTCGACAGCATATTGACAAAATATTGAACAAGTGCAGCATTCTCATCAGGTGTTTGTATCCTTTGATTAACAGAAAATCAAAGCTATCTTTGAAAAATAAATTAGCAGTTTACAAACAAATAATTTACCCCGTTATTGAGTATGCAGTACCTGTTTGGGAGTGTTGCGCTAGAACTCATAAATTGAAGCTCCAGCGTGTCCAAAACAAGGTACTCAAAATGGTTTTGAATGTTCCTGGCTGGACAAGATCAAGTGAGGTTCATGAATTAGCAGAAGTAAAAATGTTGGATCAGAAGATTCAAGAAAAATGTTTGAAATTCAGGGAAAAATGTGCTATATCTGAATACCCCTTGATTCAAGGATTGGTTTAGTTTATTGTAAGTTTAAGTTAGTTTTAGGTTAGGTTATGTTTTCTTAACATTTTTTTTTTCCTCATTGTACCTAGTGTTACAAAAATGATAAATCATATACTTTTAAAGTTAAGAAAATGAACAGTGTTTAAATCACGAAAATCAAACTAAAGCTGAAGAGCCACAGCTGACCACTTATTATGTAAACCAAATGTAATTATTATAAGAAAGATTCAATAAAGTATATTTAATTCAAAAAAAAAAAAAAAAAGGTAAACAAACAAGGACGGAACCTTCAAATCATTTAGAGGCTTGGTAGCGGAAGTGTTAAATTAAAATCCACTTGGGGGCTGAACGGTCCACCCTTTTCTATCGCTTTGAAAACAATCAAAAGTTATGCAAATTAAATTAAATGGATTATTTCACTCCTGGTAGCTACACAAATCACGTTTAATGCAACATTAGTTGATTTTTTAGTTGTTTTGGTGCTTATTAGTAAAAAATAATGTCTTGTTTGGACACGTTTACACTATTTTTAAAAATGTTTGATTTAAGAAGTGACTATTTTTATAACAGTGATCCTAGATTTGAACTATTGTAAATTCATATTTTTCAGAATTGACAAAAAAGTGTCCACGTGGTTTATGGATGGTCCCTTTATAAAATAATATAAAAAATACTAAATTTCTAATTTCTAATGGGCAGCAGCGGCGGCTAGAGCAAGCCAGAGGGGGTGAATAAAGGCCCCAAGAAATCGCTCCCTCCCATTTGTTCTGCTATTCGTCAAGCTGTTTCTTGACCCCTTTCCTTCCGAACTCCGTACTAGACTTTAAATAAAAAATTTCTAAACATTAGTATCACAAAATGTTATGCTACTATCATATCTGGAGTTTTTTTTAAAAGGTCCAATAAACCAAATTTGCAGTTTTTGCTTTTTGGGTGTTTTTGAAACCGCCTTGAGTCAGGAGTAATCAAAAACACCCAAAAAACAAAAACTGAAAATTTGGTTTATTGGACCTTATGAAAAAAAAAAATCTTGATATGCTACAGTTATGAATCATACAAAAATACTATCAACAAATTTTGAAATATCAATCAATTAATAAAAAAAACTTTTTTCCTATTTTTTTACGTTTTCTGCCGATCTGTGGATCCAAAATTTGTAAAAAGAGTAATGTATGTAGAATGCATGATTAGGCGCTATACAACGTATTTTGTGTGATTTAAAACCGATTTTACAAACTTTTCAAAGATTTAAAATTGATGATGAAATTTAAATTTTAGACATTTTTATTTTATGAAATAAAATCAATGAAATTATTTAGATTGCGCATAAATTTCGTTGGTCGGTGTAATCACGGTTATGCCACTCTTTCTGGCAACATTTCTGCTCTCAATTTCTCTCTCTTTCCCGAAGGAAGCGAAGAGGACTCTTGAATGAACTCCCGCACCTGAGAGAGATACCGTTCAACAAGGCTTCTCTCTGCTCTCTCTCTCTCTTGGGCGCGCATAACTGTATGCGTGTTCGATCCTGTCGCGATCCAAGCAGGCTCTCCACAATCGTGCCGTGTTCTTGCATGTTCAGTCGAGAGAAGAGTGTCGTTCCGTGCTGGAGTTCGTCGTTCGAGCGCTCCTCGCGAGAGATTTTTGTTCAAGTTGTTGGTGGTTCAACTCTGTGAAGGAAAGAAAAACCCATTTTTCAGAAGTTCGGACTGTATGTTTTGGGACGGAATTTCCCGTTGAAAAGTGACTGAAATCCGGTTCGTGGCTCGTCGATCCGACGCAGGACATTTCCGGGCGCCGTTTGTGCTAGCAGTTTCGTGCGTGCGTGCGTGATTTTGGTGTGAAAATTGCATCCCAAAGGGGGTTACACTTTTTATTTGTGCGGAAAAAAGAGGAAGGTGTGAAGAACCTGAAGTTTTTTTCCTCCTCTTCTTCTTTCTCTCCTGCGAATTGGATTGGATTGGTGTCGCTGGTGCTGCTGCTGAAGAGTAGGTCCTTCTTTCAGGCTTTGATTTTGCTTGCACAAACACGAGCGAGCGTGTTGGGGTGGGTGTGAGTGTGTGGCGAAAACACGCACACATGTTTTGGGTGGCAGGTGAGAGAGTGGGAGAGTGCACGGTGGGATTGTTACGGAATAAAAGTTGCTTACATATTTAAATATCTTAAATTACAAAACATTAAAGCATTATGTGGTAACAATCTTGGTTGGATCTTAAAATGTGTTTTAGGAAATAAATTTGATGATTAAGAGCGAGTCCACGAGCAAAGCATACCCATCTCGCATCGACCTCACCAATCTGCCTGAAATTTTCAGGGGTTGTTTGTACATATAAAACTAGCATCTGGTCAAAATATGAGCACTCTAGGTCAACGGGAAGTGGGGCAAATCGGGACACAAAGTTTTAAGGCTCAAAAACGTAAAAAATCTTAAAAAGGCTATAACTTAGGCAAAATTCAATTTAATTTCAAAATTCAAAATGCATCTTGAAGGGCTTCAAAAATGCAACAAAATGCAGGGTAGAGCATCCCAATTGGTTAATTCTAAAGTGAGTTATTGGCATTTTAGTGAAAAAATAGCATAATTTTCAAACTGAAATAAAAAAGTGTTCCATCCAGATATCAACTCGAATCGACCTGCAGCTTGTAGGGGACATCTGGGTCTCAGATGGTACTGAGACCGCTTTGGGTAAGGCAGTTTAACATATTGGATAGACACTTTTACTTTTAGTGAATTTTTTGGTAGTAAATTTTTGCTCGGAGGACCTCTTAGATCCCATTTTATGGTGATAATTTTATCATAATCGTGTTCCTGAGACAATTTCACATTAGAAACATGCATAAAAATGTTTGTTTTCATCCATTTTAGCCCTTTAAAAAATGAAAGTTAAAAAAAAACTTTGATTCACATTTATTGAAAATCAGGTTCGTTTCCAAGGATACTAGATGACATCAGAAAAAAAGCAGCTTCTTAATTTTTTTTATCTTTCATTTTTTAAAGGGTTAAAATGGATGATAATATACATTTTTATGTAAGTTTCTATTGTGAAATTGTCTCAGGAACACGAATATGATAAAATTATCACCATAAAATGGGATCTAAGAGGTCCTCCGAGCAAAAATTTACTACCAAAAAATTCACTAAAAGTAAAAGTGTCTATCCAATATGTTAAACTGCCTTACCCAAAGCGGTCTCAGTCTCAGATGGTAGTCCCAGATGTCCCCTACAAGCTGCAGGTCGATCCGAGTTGATATCTGGATGGAACACTTTTTTATTTCAGTTTGAAAATTATGCTATTTTTTCACTAAAATGCCAATAACTCCCTTTAGAATTAACCAATTGGGATGCTCTACCCTGCATTTTGTTGCATTTTTGAAGCCCTTCAAGATGCATTTTGAATTTTGAAATTAAATTGAATTTTGCCTAAGTTATAGCCTTTTTAAGATTTTTTACGTTTTTGAACCTTAAAACTTTGTGTCCCGATTTGCCCCACTTCCCGTTGACCTAGAGTGCTCATATTTTGACCAGATGCTAGTTTTATATGTACAAACAACCCCTGAAAATTTCAGGCAGATTGGTGAGGTCCAAACGACGTCCCATACAAAGGGGTATGCCCTGTTCGTGGACTCGCTCTTAAGTTGTTTTAAAATGATGGTTTCAGAAAGATTATGAATAACCACGCATGAAACTTTAATTTTTTTAGCACTGCGGTTTCAACGATAAAATTAATGTTTGAAAAAAGTCTGCATTTAAGGCATTTTGCGCATGAGACATATGTTTTGAAGATGTTTGTTCCATGATTGTGTGGTGTGTAAATACTATAATTAGGTGAAGCTGTGATTATTTCGGAAGAAAATTGATTATCACGATCAGTTCGATTCAATTTAACGATTTTTCCACCAAAATGAATCAGCATGTGTCGGTTAGTGCCTTCTTGAAGCCACTGAAGGAATTTTTGGTCTAAATCGAATGTGTTTCAAAATTTGTATAATTTTTCAAGGCATGGGATAAACGTTACTAAAAAGTATCAGCATGTGTAGGGCCCTATTCTTAACAACTTGTAGAAAGAAGTTTATCAAAGTATTGTCAGGGAAGCGAAATTTATAGCATTGAACGTGAACTCATGGCAATGATGAAAGTTTTCACGTTAGACTAAAAATTTAAAAAATCAAAGGAAATCATCGAATAAAACTTTTCAAAAAACTTCAAAATTTTGATGGATTTTTTGCAATTTGAATTTTTATTGATTGATTGCTTTTTTCCGTGATTCGTTTATCTGAAGTGAAATCTTTCAGAGGCCTTTGAATATATATCGAGTTTGGACTGTATTGGTTTCAACTCAAAAACTGTTTTGGCGCTGAGACAATACAGTGGACTCTCTGGTTGTCGATCTTCTCGATATCATTATTGCTCCAGCCATCAATATGTTTTTTTTTCAATTTCTTGATGAAGCATGCTTTGATTTTTCGTTCTATAATTTGATCACACCCGTTCTCGACCGTCCCTTCAATATCGACAACTAGAGAGTCCACTGTATTTGAATGCTCATGAAATTGTCAAAATACATAATACAGTGTACTCTCTCTCTCTCTGTCTCGATATCGGAGGGACCGTCGAGAGCGGAAGGTATCAAATTCTAAAACGAAAAAATCAAAGCATGCTATCTGAAGGGACTGAAAAATTCATTGACAGATGGAGCAATATTGATATCGAGAGTCGACTGCACATGAATAAAATAAATGCTAAACGCTTAGTCAAATTAAACTTTGAACCAATTTTTTGGTGTTGCTGATGCGTTGAAATTGAAATTATGGATAGTTTATTGTTTCTTTTTCGTGGTATTCTTGGCAGACTGGTGATGAGCGAGAGAAAAAAAATCATTATTTTGTTGTTTAGGCAATTGGTAAAAGCCAACGTCATAGATCTTGTCTTCAAATAAAGTCCAGACTCGATATCGATCTGAAATTCGGTTATCCAAAGTTTCTTAGAACTACAAACTTCGGATAAACGAATCAATAGCATTTTTTTTCTTCTCGCTTTCAACATTAAATTTATGTTCTGCGACGGTATTTGAGTAAATTTAGGTTTTTTTTTATTTTTTTTATTTATTTTTAAATAAATTTTCTATGGATTTCCTCCGACCCACTGTGCAGAAATGCTCCGTGCGAGGATGGAATGTTTGCGGCGGCGTTCCCAAAGTGTTTCGTTTTTTGTCTTGCTCAGAGAGAATTTCCGCCAGAGAAAGAGAGATTGAAATGCTCTCTCTTGACTGAACATCGACAAAGGGAAGCATCGGATGAATGGCAGTAGGGCTGGGTGGAATGAATGCAAGGAGAGAGGGGGAGGACGAAAAATTTCATCTGTCCCAATCAACGCACACACACACACACACACATTCACGGATTTAGAGACACGCAGACACATGACAACACTCTGAACAGTGAACAGGCATTGATCTCGTACGATGGGACGTGAATGATGGTTCTGGCAGACAGAGGAATCGTGCCAGAGCAAGTGTGTGGAGCTGAAGTTTTGAGAGTCTTCGGGGTCAGGGAATTGACGTTTTGACAAGATTTTTTTGAACTTTGAGTGGATTGAAATTGTAATTTATATATTTTTTTTTCTTTTTTTCCTTTATGAAAAAAATCAACAAAAAATATTCAAATATCATGCAATTGTGTAGCTTAAGAAAATAACTGAAAATAACCAAACAAAGTTTTTAGTTTTCTTCTGCCTCTCTATAAAACTTTGAAATCTGTGATTAGTTAAAAGTTGCTGTTTGTTAACAATAAATTCACCAATGTTTACACACATTTTTTTTTGTTACCAAATTCGGTACCTAAAAATTCTGAAAAGTTTAGATCGGTAAACAATCTTTCATAAAATGTTTTTTCTCTCCATGATTCTAAATCAAAATTTTCTTTGTTTCTTTGTTTGTTTGTCTTTGATATATTGAAAAAAAAATGTTTTTTTTTAATTTAAAAGCAATCAAATATTCAAACTTGGCTAAAATAGGATCGCAGAACTCGAATTTGATGTTAAGAGTAAAAAACGAAAAAAAAAAAAAATGCTAATGATTCGATTTTCCGAAGTCCCATACAAATTTTCGGATAATCGAGTCTGAACCGAATTTTGGTGAAATTTTCCTGAAATCAGTAAATTTCGCTTTATTGATCATTTAGCAGTTACAATTAGGGAAAGAAAAAAACCGATGTTGGTTCCTTATTTTTATTTTTTCTAAAATAATTTTTCGAAAAAATATAAATAACAAGCCATAATTTCAACACTTCAATATAAAAAGGCGTGAAAAATTCATTCTAAATTAAAAAACAAAAAAAAATGTGGAAAAAATCATTTGACTGTCCAACAAAAAATCAACAAAATTCAAAATATTTTTGAAAGGGTGCACAGCAACCAAGGATGTTGTTGTCTTCTCATTCCAAAATTGACAAACTTACGGACCCAATCCTGCAACAATCTGATTGTAAAAATATACAAATTTTATTGTAAATCGCTTATTAGACAGTATTTTAGGGAATGAATAAAAAATCATATATATCTTCTATAATAGAAGATAATAAAATATCTGTAGCACAAATCTTGGTGCAAAAATTCTGGTTGATTTGCACCGTTAACTCGAAAATGTTAAAAATGATTTTAAGGGTGCACAACAACCAAGGAAGTTGTTGTCTTCTTTTACCAAAGTAGTCAAACTTACGGACCCAATCCTGCAAAAATCTGATTGTAAAAATAGTCAAACTTTGTTATAAATTATTTGGTAGACTGTACTTTAGGGGATGAATCAAAAATTATATCGATAGTTCCCGTAGTTTTGAAGAAACTAAAATGTCTGTAATACAAACATTTGTGTAAACAATCTCTGGTTGATGTTCACCGTTAAACGCATTTAAAATTACATTAAAATTTTTCATACATTTGAACTTTTTAAATTATTGGTTTTTTTCCATTGTTGCTATCAACTAAATCATTTTAATTTAATTTTTAACAAATTTGTTAATACGTACTCCACAGACATTTTTTTACTTAAAATGTTGAGGATCTTTTAATATTTATTTTATATAGAAATCTGGTTTTTAAAAGGTCCAATAAACCAAATTTTGTTTTTTTTTGCGTTTTTGAGGCGGTTCCAAAAACATCCCTAAATAAAAAAAATCAAAATTTAGTTATTTTATGAAATACTTTACTTATCTTCTTCAAGTTTGAATGTCATGTTTATCAATAATTACATTACCTGAGCCTTTTTGAATGACAATCAATCTGAAGTGATGATATCTTTCGACAGCGTTGCCAGTTTTGTTAATTGCAGATTTTGAAAGTTCATTAGGAAAAGTTTATATAATATTTAACTACCGATGTAAAGAATGACTTTGTTAAATAAATATTCAGTGTTCCTAGTTTCAGCTAGGGTTGCAAGTTCTTAGGGGAAATTCTCGTATGTTTGGCAGGTTAAGCACTCACTCCTAACTCCATCCAATTTGCTGATTTTCACTATTTAAATAACTAATTTTGCAAAACTTTAGATAGAAACTTGCTTGCTCACTTCTTATTGAACTATCTATCACTCGATTTCAGTTGAAAACGCTTTTAATTAGCTTTAATTGAATGTCAAAGTTCTGACCTGCCAACATTAGAGGCACCGCTGGAATTAGATGCTGTTCCCCTACATCATATTCCTTATTGGAATTCTAGATCAAATATCTGACTGAAATTGTGATTTTCTTAAGAAATGCATAAAAGTAGTTTTGAACAATATTGCGCATTTTGCACTTCTCTAGAGTCCTGCGCAATTATTTTCATCACAGTATCTTTTGATTACAGTGATTTTTCATCACACTTCCAACCGTAACCATGGAAAAGTTGTTTTTGTTTGTAGCTGGTTTGTTTTTTAAAATCAGAAAAGTTTTATTCGATTCAGATATTTTGGACGGATAAAGGGACCTGTTTCATCGGTTTGGCAGTCTTGCAGAGAGACGATCTCAATGTGATTAATTTTGGATTTCTTTTTAGTTTCGTGAAGTCCTATTTAAGGGTGGTGACACAAATTTCACCAAACACTGCCCAGATTACATCGTTCCATTGAAAAATGAAACTGGATTTGCCCCTTTTGTGTTAAGATCAAGAACCTCTGCTAAACATTATGCTACGGTTAATGCGAGAATGGTCACGGTTCTAAGCAGATTTTTGTAGTTTACTATAAATAATAAAACAATGTCCCTCCAGTTAAGAATTTATTGACCGTTGGGATTATGCACGTCGTCATGATGAAGAAAATTGTCCAAATTTTAGTTGAAGAGACCTAGGTGTAAGAAGACAATTACGACTGCTTGTTCCGGCTGTGAAATTCTGGTCTTCGGTGCCGGGAAGTAGCTATGTTCGTGCCGGCTTGTCGGACGGATGATGAAAAACGGACGAGATGGACGAATGCTCGGAATTTCGTCGTTGAATAGGGCGATTGGTTACCCGTTTCGTTACCTTGCAGCTTGTCCAATCTTCCAATGCCATTTGGGGCTGTAAACTTTTGTAATAATGTCATACTGATAAATATTACAGATTGTCAAGGGAGACAATCTGTAATAAATATACAGATTTCTTTCGTCCACAATTTATTAGTTTTTTTATCCACAATATTGTTGAATTTATAGCCAATTCCACGTAAATTCAATTAACAATCACCCAAAATTGGGCAGCAATCGTCCGAGAAAATCATGGCCTCGAGTCGTGAGAATAATTATACCGTTTACGGACTCAGCGAACACAGCTCGAAGTGGCCGATACAATTATGCCCTCGAGCTCATTAGAAAAAAAAAAATAACCCGTCAAAAAATTCAAAAGTTCCAACTACGAGAATCGAGACAGGAACCTTTAACAGACCATCTCAATGACTTAACTGCCTCGGCTACCACAGCTTGGTGACTAGATTGTGGTCAGAAGTCGATGCATTACACTTGTTTTGTGTTGATGGTGTGATGGAAAATCAATTTGCCAACTGTGATGAAAATTTTTCCGCAGCACTCTAGCGCGGTGCAAAGTGCGCAAAGTTGACAGTTCTCAGTCCTGCAAAGCAGTGTGATGAAAAAATCTAGGCCTAGCACGATTGACACAAAACTCTAGGAATTGCTGCAAGGCGCAATAATTTTAATTGATTTTTTGACAACTATCCCTTGACACTTGGCATCCTTTCTGCTCGATTATGCACAATTCCCAAAAGGTAAACTCACTGCCGCGAGTCACTTCCATGCTGACATGTTTCTATGCTCACACCGGCGCGGTTTGTCCTGTTGGTGGTAGTAATTCCCAACATACCCACATTTCTCCGCGCCTGTATTGGTGTGTGCTGTGTGGTGGGTCTCCGCTTTATTGTCGTTTTTTTTTATACTCCTGAACCCATCATCGAACTCCAAAAATTCATTGCAAAAGTGTACCACCGTCGCCGCCGCCGCCGCCGCCACCGGAACGCATACCATTTTGGCCCAACAACACCAATACAAACTCGCGCAAGAATTGCATAGCACCAGGGGAATGTTGTGCCGGGCTGGGTGGGAAGAGATGATGAGAATGGGAATGAGGGTAGGGTGGTCTGGTCGTCCCACAAAGGGAAAGGTGTTCGGTTCGTGTTCCAGGCTGAGTCTGGTCTGGTCTGGTGGACGACGACGAACGACTCGACTCGAGAGGGTGGTTGGTTGTTGGATTGCTGGATGTTGTTTGTGGTGGTGTGTGCGATTCACGGAGTCCATGGAGGGTTAACCCTCGACGGACTGCATAAATTATGTTGCTTAGTTTTGTTATTAACATTTTAAAAATGTTCTTTTACTTAACTTGGTTTGTTATTAAGAGCGAGTTTTTCACCAATGTGGACTTTCCAATCAAATTTACAACTCCAATACTACTAACTTACGTGAAATTGTCCGAGGATTCCGAATATGACAAAATTGAGACCAAAAAGTGCCGCTATGGCGGCCTACAGGGCAAAAACTAACGTTGTAAAATGTTTGTTCCAGAAAAATCGAAAAACTATGAGAAAAACTGCGATTGTCCAAAAAGTTAACACCGTAGGCTTACAGTCCATGTTATTACCTATCTTTTGACCTATGGGAGTATGGGTGTTGGAGGCTGTTGCAAAAAGATATTAAGGTTTTAAAAAAATCCATTTTTGACAGTAATTTGCAAAAGCTAAGAGAAAAAGTCGAACCAATCCAGGATGTCTATGGCACATTTTGAAGTGCTTCAAAAGACTTTTCGAATGCATCTTAGAGAGTTGGAATTGATGAAGTTTTACGGAAATGCGAGCAATTTTAAGATTTTTCATGTGTTTTGGGCCTCAAACTTCAAAGCCCGTTTTACCCCACATCCCTTTGTCGTAGAGGGCTCATATTTGGCATGAGTTCATCTCATGTATAGACAAACAAACGCGGAAAGTTTCATCCAAATCGGAGCACCTCGATACGACCTCTAGAACAAACCGAGCAATATTTACAAATACTGCCTCTTAAAAATTGAAAAAAAATTTTTTTTAAATAAAATGACAAGACAACATTTAACTATGATCCCCTCAGATCGAGCGTCAAGTAAGTTTTTTTGTTCAGGAAGACTGCGAAGTTATTTTTTTGCAATTCCGTCGTGAAACTACTTACTTTTCCTGTCAATCTTGAACAACGAAATAGCCTACTTTTCTGTACCAAAAATAGCAAAATCGAATAGCTACACTTTTCAAAATAAATGCTGAAAAGTTCTACTTTTCAGCACTGAAATGGGTTCTGAAAAGTTGAACTTTTCAGCATCTGTTTCGAAAAGTAACACTTTTCAACATTTTTTTGATTTAAACGTTTTATTGACAAAATATATGAAAATTTGACTTAAAATTTCACTCAATGGGTGTTTTTCGAAATTGCAAAAAATGTTGTATGGAACTCGTTGCAAAACTTGATTTTTTCAGCACTCTTCGTATTTATCCAACTCGGTGAACCTCGTTGGATAAATGTACGACTCGTGCTGAAAAAATCCTCTTTTTGCAACTTGTTGCATAAACTACTATTTCAAAATTAATGTAAAAATCAATTTTCAATCCTTTTGTGATCGTACAAAGAGTTATTGTGCTAATCAAAATAAGCTATATCATCGTTTTGGACAATAATTTTAGCAACCTAAGCTTATCTTTAGTAAACCAATTGTTATTGAAACCACGTGGCCACTTTTTTTGAAAATCTTAAAATCCCCCACACAATTTACAATAGACAATTGTAAAATCGCCAACCCCCTCCTCTTAAAAGTATCCACGTAGTTTAAGGATGGCTAAGTTTTATTCTTATTTTCTTTATTTTTCTTATTTGAAAAGTACATATCAAATTTTGCTTCCTTTTTTATGAATGATACGTTTTTAAGCTTTTTTTATGTTAAAACATTTTTTGCAAATCAGGAGGTGAAATTACATTTTTATTGAACTTACTATCAAAATTTGTCAATGAAATTTTATAGCACATCAAATTATAAATTTTATACTATATAAATTTTAATTTTAAAATGCAGATTTAAAGAAGACGATGTCACGATTTTTATTGAATATATTTTTTAGATTTTTTAAATTTTAAATATTTTTATAACCGGATACCTGGACTAATGTCAATGAAATGACAATTCTTATAATATTTTTTAATATATTTGAGAACTGAAAATTACAGCTTACAAAGTAAATTATGATCGTGGAGTTAGGCAGTTTCATTTTTTTATGTTTTAAATGCTCTCCGTAAAAATAGCTGACCAAAATTTGGCTCATCAAATATTAAAATTAAAAATAATCAACGAAAACCAAATGTTCAATCAACTTCACCCAAAAATCATTTTGAAGAAATATTTTTAAATCTCTTTCCTTCTAGACTTTATCGATGTTAACAGACTATATAGCAAACAGTTTTCATAACAAGTTCTCAAAACGCAATATCAGTTTTTGATTTATATAGAGTTATCTAAGCCCGAGCTCACGCACACTAGCACTCCAATTGTTTTGCTGGCGGGTACAAAATTTAACCTCAATCTTTTTTGTGTACGTACACGCACACGTAGATAACTCTATAGGTAGTGCTAGTGATTTTTCGCGATTTAATGGAAGCCGCGTAATCCGTGAAATTTGCCTCTATCCGTGAAATTTGGGAAATACCATGATAGGCCGCGAAATTTTAAATATTCAGTTGATAAATCGCTACTCAGTGCATTCAAGCTTTATTTTTTTTATATATCAAAAAGTTTTAAGAGATTTTCAACAAGCATTTTAAAAGCAGTTTACAAATTAAAAAATACTCCATATCAGATCTACACATATTTTTTAAATATATTGTTCATTACAATATTCAACAAAATGCAGATTGTTTTTTTTATTCCACAAAATTACGAAAAGATTTTAAAAGAACATTAATCAACACTTCTTTAAAAGAATACGCAAAAAATAACCTTTTTAACATTTTTCTAAAATTTATTTTATTAATTTAACTTTTTGAAAATTCAATAAAATTAAATCAGCTGAAATTAAAATTCTAGACTATTTTTTAGGTCCTCTAAACAAATGTTAACATTGAGTATTGAGTATTTCACCGCCTCCATCTAAAAAAAATGTCAATGTTGATTGGAGTAAGCGGGATACACTCAATGTTTACATTTATTTGTAAGACCTAATAATAAAATCTAGAACTGACGGAAATTCTTCAAAATTTCTCAAGATTTATCCAATACTCCTTTTTTAAACAAATAATTTGTGTTAAGTGGTATTATTTTGTATCTAGAACTACTGTTAACTTTTGGACACTGTTAATAATTCTACTAAAAGAATACATTTTTACTAGGCTAAGTGATTTTTCACGCTCGAAAAATGCAAATTTCACGAGGACATCAATTTCAAAACACCACATTTCACGCAAATTTCGCGGAACGATAAAAATGTTAAAAAAGCTCTGAAAATCTTATGTTTAAATCACAGAAACTACTTTTTGTGCTTCATTATATATTATTCTTAAATAAACTAAAATTTTTTTTAATAAATTTGAACGTGACACAAAAAAAACTCTCCTAATTTTCAAAAAAAGATTCCACCTAGTTTATGGATGTATATATTTTGAAATAAAATGTACGGCATGCGTATTCTCATTTATTGAACTGCTTTTTGTTAATATTCGACTAATAAAATTAAAAAGTTTTCGCTAATTTGCTTTATTTTATTGCGTTTCATATAAAAGCAAGATTTAATAATCTTGTCCAGCAAAAAAATAGTGAAAAAATATTTGGCGACATTTGGCAAATTAACATTTCTTTAAAAGGTTTTTACCTCCTTTTACAAAATTTAAATTTAAAATCAAAAGACAACAATAATATAATTTGTATCGAAATCGACATTTTAATTCAAAATAAAAACAAAACATCGTCAAAAATCAATAACACTATGTTTGTCATTAAACAAGGGTATTCATTCGTTTAATTCTACAGTAGTTTATAAGATTTCGTTCATTCCTATTTGAGCTTTATAAATCATTTTGAGAAAAATCGTTACAGTTTCACACAAACATAAAATTTCACGGGATTTCGCGTAAAAAGCCAAATTTCACGAATTTCACGCTGTCCGCGAGATCGTAAAATTTGACTAACCTTAATTATCATGTAGCAAATTTTCAATCTTTTTCAAAGTTTTAGTTTTAAGAACGAAAAATGAAGCCGAGTCATGAATCATTAAAACTCAAACAAAACTTTATTTTGAAATTTTTAAAAAGATGTGGAAATGTTTTATAATATTAAATTTCTATATATTTCATTATCTATTTAACTCTGCCATCGATAGAACATGTTAAAGTCTCAGGATATATCCCCTGTGCAGATGCCTTTTTTTTCTTTAGCTTAAAAATCAAATACTTCTGATGTAAAACCTAATATTAATTTTTAACATGGATTTTCAAAAAATTAGAGTTAGTGAAGCAAACGAGACTTGCTTGACACCCCAAATAAAAGCCGATTTTGTCAAAACATTGATAAAAAATCCTTTTCCAAATTTTGAATTTGAAGCAGTTGAAAATTTATATTTTTATGCCTTTAAAAAAGAGTTAGAAAACATTCGAATGTGAGCTAGTACAAACACTTTGATAATTAACCGATTTACATGTGTGTATCCCTTTAATAGCAAAATTTTTATACAAAAAACAAACCATCCACATTAACGACCCCTGGGCCACTCTTTATACATAGTCTGTGAAATGTTCTCAAAAACTTAAAGATTTTTATACTATTCATCCGAAAATGTTGCGATGTTAAACTTTTTACAGTCGCTTTCACCAAGAATGAAACAAAAACCAATCGAAATTTTGGGACTACAAAAATCCCTTTCTTTTAACTTCTCTCTTAATAACATGGTTTTTGTTTAATTAATGGTCTATTGTGTGAAATAATAAACTATAACTTTATTTTATATAAAATCCCGCGTAAAATCCTGTTTAAAACAAAAATGTTGCCTTATAACAACGAACAAGAGCCTAGATTTAAGAGACTACTTTTTCAACGAATCGTATCGACGGTAAACCTTACACTTGTAGGTCTGGCTAGTTCGTCATTTGTACGGATAAGGTGTTGAAACGGCACGTCCATAAAATATATCGATTTATAACTCTTCTTAGGCAAAAACACAATCTTTTAGGGTGACAATAAGTCTAAACCGTGATCGACTCCCGAGGGTTACCCCCGAACCTGTTCCCATGTAGTGGTGCCCATTTCTGACTGTGTGTGTGTGTGTGGAAGAAAGAAGGTGGAAAAAAGGTGCCTCGAGAGCGAGAATAAAGTGCAGAGGAAAGAAGCAAAAGAAAAAAAAACTGTCAGCAGCGCTCCGAGTTCAGAGTCTGAGGACTGATTCGACTCTGAATTCCCGTTGAAGAGTCAGTCTCGTTCAGCCGCTCGATAACTTTGGACCGTCGTCGTCGTGTGGGTCTGTGTGTGTGTGTACTGTGTTCAATTCAAGGATCTGGAGGTGCACAACAAGGAACGAAGGACGATATAAAAGCATAAAAAGAGTGAAGAGAAAAGAGAGCAGATTTAAGGATAAAAGTGAAGAGAAGAGGAAGAATCTCAAGAAAAATACCGGTGAACTGCGAAGAAGACGAAGAAGTTTTTGCAGGGATTTTTTTTTGTGGGTGAAGATTCGCTCAAGAAGCGTCACGTACATTCGGTAAAAAGGACATTTTGGCACCGCGTTGACTGTAGTGGTGATGTCTATTCATCAACTTGATTCACAAGTGAGTGTGAGCGTGTTTGTGTGAAGTCGTCGACGGTTTATGGAGGAGGACAGGACACATGTGAGGGATGTGCTGCTGGTCCTGAACCTGAACGAAACGACGAACGGAGAATTCACTTTCGAGGTTGAAATTTTCTCGGAAGGTTTTCGTCCTTGGACGAGCGGAGATCCTCGGAATCAACTTCTGAAAGAAGATTTTGTGAGTTTTCGTTGAGCAGGTAGTGCTGAGGGGGGAAAAAGTTTCGGAAGAAATTCCTCGAAAGAGCTCAAACTTGTGCAAAAAGGAACCAATTTAGGGCAACAAAGATGGTTTGGTGTGGTCGCAAGTGACATAACTCAAAACTGAGTGACAGTGGAATAACAAATCCCCAAAAAAAAAATCAATCAAAGTGAATTGTGAAATTTCTCTTAAAAAAAGCAACAATTTCTTGAACCGAAACAAAGCAACCAAAAAAAAAAAAAATCACCGTAAGTACTCCTCCGACTCTGGACCAACAACTTTGGACCTGCTCTTTGGGTTGAGGGGACGGTGTTTTTAGGGAGGTTTATGTTTTAATGGGACGAAGGCCCCATAAAATGGGCGTCCGGTAGCAGCTATAGCAGCAGCGCAGATGTGATGTTGCTGACTTGGGCCAGGCAGGAAAAACAAAATCCCGTAAAATGAACGCAACTCGTGGTGATGTTTGGCGTAAAATACGCCCAGATTTTTGGGTTCTTTGGGAGTGAAGTCATTGTTGGATGTGTTATCTCAAAAAAAAAAGGAAACACAACACTGCATATTTTTCGGTTTTTCCCAATTTTGACTTTCAAACCTGTTTTTAAACATAGAAAACATAATTAGGCATAGTACTTTTTGCAATTCCGTCGTGAAACTACTTACTTTTCCTGTCATTCTTGAACGACGAAATAGCCTACTTTTCTGTACCAAAAATAACAGAATCGAATAGCAACACTTTTCAAAATAAATGCTGAAAAGTTCTACTTTTCAGCACTCAAATGGGTGCTGAAAAGTTGAACTTTTCAGCACTTGTTTCGAAAAGTAACACTTTTCAACATTTTTTTTTGATTTAATCGATTTATTGAAAAAATACATGAAAATTTGACATAAAATTTCACTCAGTGTGTGTTTTTTGGAATTGCAAAAAATGTTGTATGGAACTCTTCGTATTTATCCAACTCGGTGAACCTCGTTGGATAAATGTACGACTCGTGCTGAAAAAATTCTCTTTTTGCAACTTGTTGCATAAACTACTATTTCAGAAAACATTTGAGTACTGAAAAGTTTATTTTTTTCAGAACTTGTGTCGAAACGTTATGCTTTACGATACAGTTTGACACTTATCTTGATGACAAATAACATTTAAGCGAAATTGCAAAAAAAAAAATGTTGTATGAAATTCATTGCACAACTTGATGTTATCAGATCTCGTCGTATTTGTTCGATTAGACTATTTATTCTATTAGGCTATTAGAGTGTCCCAAAAAACACGATTTTGCAGAAACCTTCGGGCTTACTTGGATTTCGATGGAGGATAGAGGCCTCACGAACAATATTTTCATACACCGAAGAAAACCCAAAAACCGTTTAAAACTTACAATTGCAATTAATTGAACAAAAAAAATCCGTTTTTTTATTCTTGAATTTCTAAAATAAGCCCATATTGCTCAGTTCATATCAGAGCTAGAGAATCTACCAATCATGTTCTATATTCATATTGATCCAGGAAGTCGCAATTTTTCATTGGAGGAATGTATTAAATCTTAAAAAAAAAGTTATCTGTCTAGAATGTTTACGAATTTCACTCTAAAAACCAGCAAAGAAAGCTTCAAAAATCAATCAAATATCCCGCTGAACATTTTTGCACTGTCAGGGTTAAGATTATTTAAGAAAAATTAAAATGGTGAATTATCATATTCCTTATGAACCGTAACTTTTCCTCATTTACGTTTATACTGTTTCCGCTAATGCCATCGGGTTAGTGTTCCAAATCTTTTGCGTAGTTTTTATTACAGAGCAATTCTCTACGAAATCGGTCTTTTCTCTTCAATTTTAATTTTTGTATTTAATAATCCGACTGAAACTTTGTTGGTGCCTTCGGTATGCCCAATGAAGCCATTTTGCATCATTAGTTTGTCCATATAATTTTCCATACAAATTTGGCAGCTGTCCGTACAAAAATGATATGTGAAAATTCAAAAATCTGTATCTTTTGAAGGAATTTTTTGATCGATTTGGTGTCTTCGGCAAAGTTGTAGGTATGGATATGGACTACACTGGAAAAAAAATGATACACAGTAAAAAAAACTAAAATTTGGTTTGCAAAAAAACACTGTTTTAATTTTTTTTATTTTTTGATATGTTTTAGAGGACATAAAATGCCAACTTTTCAGAAATTTCCAGGTTGTGCAAAAAATCTTTGACCGAGTTATGAATTTTTAAATCAATACTGATTTTTTCAAAAAATCGAAATATTGGTCGCAAAAATAATGTTTTCGAAAAGATCGGAAAATTTCACAAATGTTTCATATATTAACATTGAAAATCGGACCATTTTTTCCTGACATAAAAAAGGGGTACCCCTTCCCAGATGTAATATCACAATGTTTTTTGCTGTGTAACTAAGAAGAAAAGCATTACAAATTAAACGTAATTAATTTTATGTGCGTGATTTTACTTGTTCCTCATAAATTGGAAAAACAATTACGTTTATCTTCCTAATGTGTAAATTAACTTTTTTTCTGGTGTAAATTTACCTGAATTAATCAGTTGAAAAAAATAAATTACATAGAAAAGACGATAAATTACATAGAAAAGACGAGATTCAATTTAGATTAAATAATAAAACTCTCCACAAAAAAAAAAAACAGCAGGATATGGAAATTTGAACTTTTAAAGCTTCTACTCACTACAGGCTTTTTTTTGTTCTTTTTTTACCTATTTACAACAAGCCATGTTCTAAAATGTTGATAGAATCCATTTAAAAATGTTTTTTTTTTAGTATGGAATAATTTCAGTGATTTCTTCAGTAGGGGGATCAAGTCTTTCAAATTGCATTTTTTTGGTAAACGTGTATTAATTAAATATAAATGCTCAATGTTGCATTAAGTATTATTAGTTTATAAGATTTTTAAGCAATTTAAAGAAACAATCTTTGTTATTTGTTTTACCTTTAAATCCTGTAGGTTGTAATTTGTCTTTGTCTGAAGTAAGCGGCAATTTTACCTGCATATTTTGAAACGCGCTAAAATATGCTAAAAATTATTACCATTATCGCAGTCTCAACTAAAAATTCTTTTCAGTCGTCTTCACTTCAAATTCCATTTTAAATGATTATGCGTTTTGAAGGCGTTTTCACATAAACATCTCAAAATATACAGTAAACAAACATGTTATTATTACATTTGAGCAATTCCAGCCCAAAACAGGATTTTTTTAGGTACTTTTTTCTTGACCCTCTCCGATTTCAATGAAACTTTGTAGACATGTTATCCTACGCTTATATAAGCCATTTTTTTCACTCGATAATGACATTTTAGAAGGGCGTAAGTGTTTTAAATATTTTTGCATTTGGTAATTTAAATATCGCTGTATCTCGAAGCCGTTGCATCGTATCGAAAAGTGGTCAGAGACAAACTTGTAGAAAATTTGACGGGCTTTCTGAAAAAATATACTGAAAGAAAAAAACACGCCCTTTTAAGAGATTTTTTATTTTTATGTTTAAAAGTTAAATTTGCAGGTGAGCCCACGATTTTTTTTTCGTTATTTTTTTTGTGAAATTAGCCTAAGATGTTACTAAAAGACTAACGAAAAATGCAGGATGGAGCAACTCTTCGAAAAAAAAAAACAAAAATCATTTACTGATTTTTTTTTTGAAAAGTGTAATTTTTTTCAAAAACAGAATACGGAAATCGATTTTTCAGACAATTTTACATAAAATTCTCCATATTGACCACTGTCCTAAGTACAATCCTTGTGAAGTTACAACGGTTTTAAAAATAAAAATGTTGAAAAAAATGTTTTTTTATGGTTTTTGGCAATTTCTATGTGACAGACTTGATTTTTCAGTCTCGAAAATATTTTTACCGAAAAGCTCGTGAAATTTCCCATAAAATTGTCTTTGACCACTTTTCAATTGGAAATATTTTTTTCTTTCAGTGTAATTTTTTCGTAAAGCCCATCAAATTTCCTACAAGTTTGTCTTTGACCACTTTTTGATACGATGCAACGGCTTCGAGATACAGCGATATTTAAATTACGAAATGTAAAAATATTCAAAACACCTAAGCCTTTCCCAAATGTTATCCAGTGTAACTGGCTCCAAATACAAAAAAAAATGATTATACAAGCTTAGGATAACATGTCTACAAAGTTTCATTGAAATCGGAGAGGGTCAGGTACAACCGATTCCCTATTTGATATGGAATTGCTGATTTAAGAATGGATACAATACGAAATTAATATGTCTTTTATGTCAGAAAAATATGTAATTTTATCTAAAAAAAATGTGTAAGTTTACCTGAGCGAGTTGTGGCGCTATAACCACGGCAAATAGTGTCCTGGGCATTTGTGGAAATACAGTGTCCCATCCCTAGAGGGTCTCGGAGCACCAAAACTTCTTAGCATGGTGGCTCCCAACGATAAATTGCCTAAACAAACAGGAACGTGAGCGGGGGATCCCCACGTTTCTTCCTCCCCTGTAGATTCAGAACTGTATTGCTGTTTGAACATTCGTGTTCAAACTCAATCCAATTCAACGAATCATCTTTGCGGTTAACTTTACGCAGTTGGCCTGGCCGCTTTAACGTTTGTGGTGTTTCAATGCAATTTATTGCGTTGGGGCACTGCAATTGTTAATAATGACAAGAGGATGCTAGGCGTTAATCAACCTAAGGCATTTTCCAGGATGCCCTCGAAAGACTGGCTGCGCTAGGGTTAGATTAGATTAGATTTTAAAAAATGTGTTAGTTTACCACTTTTCGGTGTAATTCTACTTGTTATTCGAAATAAAGCTGATACTACAATACAATACGAAATTAATATGTCTTTTATGTCAGAAAAATATGTAATTTTACCTAAAAAAATGTGTAAGTTTACCACTTTTTCGGTGTACTTCTACTTGTTATTCAAAATAAAGCTGATACTACATTATAAAACGTGCAAACTTTACAGCTTATTTTTTGAAAAATTTATTTGAAATCTCTTATTATTGTGAATTAAATGTATAAAATATTTTTTTGTTTGATTGATTGGTCCATGAACCACGAAAGAAAATCGAAATAATACTAGCCATTAAATAACAAAACAAAAATCTGGCTCAAAATCTGTAAACATCCAATCGAAATGTAACATTAATATGATTTTTTTTCTGTACAATGCACTAAAATTTTAAATACTATTTACACATTGCACAGCAAAAATAGAATTTTGGAAGGTTGAAATATTGTTGGTCGAATTTTACCTTTTATGTAATTTTGCCAAAATTAATCTGTTAAATAGTGAAATTAAACAGAAACTGATTGAAATTTTACCAGTTCCTGAGGTAAAATAATGCAGTTTTTTAACACAAAATCTTAACATCATAGGAAGAAGTACTAATAAAAAGCACTAAATGAAAACTATCGTTTTAGGCTTGAACTTGGTCTAAAATATATTCTTCCAATCATTTAATCTTGGCATCCTTTTTTTCAAGCGACTAAACTTTGATAATCGCTTTTCGGACGCTATCTTTCTTTGACACAATTGCAACGCTGTACAAACATTGTCAAACAAAACAAACACAATTCTCCAGAAAACAACTCTCCTTCCTTCCCTCCTCCCCTTAATCACCATGTTTGCCTGCTGCACTTTGCCCTCTGGGAGAAAGAAAAGTACACGTGCGCGCACTATCCGCCCCCATCCTCATTTTAAATGTTTTTAACTTCTTTTCACTCTAAACTCATAATCATTGTGACACAGAGAGTCATCTCTGCCCCCCAACGGTGGGTGGGCGTTTAACCTCCCAGATCTTCAACCCGATGGTTCGTTATCTCTTCCAAAGTGGGGAGGGTGGGGAGTCGGTTGTAGAAAACAATAAAAAATAGAAAAAAATAAGAGAGGAAACCATAGAACCACATCCCCAAACATGCAGGCAAAAACAGGGGGGCTTAACCGCATTGTTTTCACGTGGCTTAATAGTTCCACATAAAATGGGAATATGAAACCAAAACAGCTACAAACAAAAAGTCGAACCAGAAAAATTAACAAACCATCACTCGCGCAGACGGTTTGTCTACAAATTTGTGTTTGCGATAAAAATCAAAACCGTTTTTTTTTGTGTTGATCTATTTTTTCCCACCCACCCAGGTGCTTAACTTGCCCCTCCACCCATCCTCCCCTCCAACCCACGACGGTAAACAGAGCTCCGATTTTATTGGTGGCAACAAAACGCGTCCGTCCACACAAAAACGTAAACAAAAAAACCCTTTTCTTCCGATGTGTTCTCATTCGCGCGCCCTGGGATCGAAGCTCGTCGTCGTCGGCTTTTTTTCTGTTGTTTTTATGATTGTTTCGCGTAATAAAACTCGAAACGGTCTATTAGTTTAGCGTGCCCGGCAAACAGACAGACACAGAAAGAGCGTTTTGTGTGTGGTTTTGTTTGGCTTTCATCCGATTTCAATAAAAAGCCAATCGATAAAAATCAATCTGATTGGGTGGCTGCGAGATGGTGGTATAGGATTCGTGATGGTTCAGTGATAATTTTTTCTATCATTTTTTACATTAAAAAGCTATCAAATTTTCAAAAGAAAAATTAAATGGGATGAAATAAAACAAGAGAAATATTTTTTTGATTTTTTAAACCGATCCTCGGTCCTAACCTGGTCGCAGTACCTAAAAGGACCTAATAAAAATAATTTATGAATAAAAAAAAAGTAAATCGGAAAAAGTTGCCCCGACCCCTCTTCGATTTACGTGAAACTTTGTCCTAAGGGGTAACTTTTGTCCCTGATCACGAATCCGAGGTCCGATTTTTGATATCTCGTGACGGAGGAGCGGTACGACCCCTTCCATTTTTTAACATGCGAATAAGAGGTGTTTTTCAATAATTTGCAGCCTGAAACGGTGATGAGATAGAAATTTGGTGTCAAAGAGACTTTTATGTAAAATTAGACGCCCAATTTGATGGTGTACTCAATATTCCGGAAAAACGTATTTTTCATCGAAAAAAACACTAAAAAAGTTTTAAAAATTCTCCCATTTTCCGTTACTCGACTTTAAATTTTTTTGGAACATGTCATTTTAAGGGAAATTTAATGTCCTTTTCGAATCTACATTGACTCAGAAGGGTTACTTTTTCATTTAGAACAAAGTTTTTCATTTTAAAATTTCATGTTTTTTCTAACTTTGCAGGGTTATTTTTTAGAGTGTAACAATGATCTACAAAGTTGTAGAGCAGTCAATTACAAAAAAATTAATATACAGACATAACAGGTTTGCTTATAAACATCACGAGTTATCGCGATTTTACGAAAAAAAGTTTTGAAACAGTTACTTTTTGCGTTTCTCTTTGTTTCGTCGTCCGTGTCTGTCGCGGGTGACCATGAACGGCCATGATCAACGACGACCAACATTTTCAAAATTTTTTTTCGTAAAATCGCGATAATTCGTGATGTTTATAAGCAAACCCCTTATGTCTATTTTTTAAAATTTTTGTAATTGTCTGCTCTACACTTTGTAGAACATTGTTACACTCTAAAAAATAACCCTGCAAAGTTAGAAAAACACAAAATTTTAAAATGAAAATTTTTGTTATAGATGAAAAAATGACCCTTCTGGGTCAATGTAGATTCGAAAAATACATTAAATTTCCCTTAAAATGACATGTTCCTAAAAATTTTACAGTCGAGTAACGGAAAATGGGAGAAATTTTAAAACTTTTTTAGTGTTTTTTTTCGATGAAAAATACGTTTTTTCGGAATTCTGAGTACGCCATAAAATCGGGCGTCTAATTTTACATAAAAGTCCCTTTGACACCAAATTTCTATCTCATCACCGTTTCAGACTGCAGATTATTGAAAAACACCTCTTTTTTCGCATGTTCAAAAATTTAAGGGGTCGTACCGCCCCTCCGTCACGAGATATCAAAAAACGGACATCGGATTCGTGATCAGCGACAAAAGTTACCCCTTAGAACAAAGTTTCACGCAAATCGAAGAGGGGTCGGGGCAACTGCTGTGTGAGTTGGCGGAGAATTACCCTGATGAAAAACCACAAAAAAATGTATAAAAATTTCGGGCACTTTTTTCAAAATTGTTAAATTTTCAAATGTTTTTTTTTTAATCTAATTTCTGTTCTTCAATAACTTTCATTTCTTTGATTTAATTTTTAGTAATTTAAAGTCCTTTTTTGCAGATATTTAGGTCTATTTTGCAAATTCAAATAAATATCTCTGGTTATTTTATGTTTTTCATTGTGTTAATGAAATTTATAGAATTCGGTTTTGAACAATTAGGGGGCAAAAGAATATTTTTTCATAAAACTGGAAAACGTCAATGGAAATAGAAGTCTAATCAACTGAAAACAATCTTAAATTCCATTTTCTGCATTGATGGTCATATTTAGCTTGTTTGGGCATGATTAAAAATATTTTGAACTTTTATGAAATAACAATGTTTAGCACCACAAAACTTTTTTTTCTCATAAAAATAAAATTTTCGTCAATCCTTAGAAATTTTGGAAACCTATGATTACAAAACAACTTTTTCATTCAAATGTCGAAACCGTGGCCTGCAATTTTATTTTTTTTTACTTTTTTTTAATTTTTTGCCTCCCTCCTCGACTTTGGTCAGCGTTGAGGGACATAAACTTGAAAAAATATTTGCAACGGCCTTAGTTCGAGATTTTTAACTTATTTGTTCTTATTTGGATGAGAAATGAGAGTTTCACTTTAAATCATTTTCACTGGGTAATTCTTCATTTTTTGTAGAACAGATTTTTTGCAATAGAGCAGTTCTCTACGAAATCGGTCTTTTTTCTTTAATTTTAATTTTTGTATTTTTTAATCCGGCTGAAACTTTTTTGGTGCCTTTGGTATGCCCAAAGAAGCCATTTTGCATCATTAGTTTGTCCATAAAATTTTCCATACAAATTTGGCTGCTGTCCATACAAAAATGATATGTGAAAATTCAAAAATCTGTATCTTTTGAAGGAATTTGTTGATCGATTTGGTGTCTTCGGCAAAGTTGTAGGTATGGATATGGACTACACTGAAAAAAAATGATACACGGTAAAAAAATTTTTGGTGATTTTTAATTTAACTTTTTGTCACTAAAACTTGATTTGCAAAAAAACACTAATTTTAATTTATTTTATTTTTTGATATGTTTTAGAGGACATCAAATGCCAACTTTTCTGAAATTTCCAGAATGGGCAAAAAATCATTGACCGAGTTATGATTTTTTGAATCAATACAGATTTTTTCAAAAAAATCGAAATATCGGTCGCAAAAATTTTTCAACTTCTTTTTTTGTTTTAAAATCGAATTTGCAATCAAAAAGTACTTTGGTGAATTTTTGATAAAGTGCACCGTTTTCAAGTTAAAACCATTTTTAGGTAACTTTTTTGAAAATAGTCGCAGTTTTTCATTTTTTTTAAATTAGAGCCCATGTTTGCCCACCCTCGAAAAAAATATTTTTGAAAAGCTGAGAAAATTCTCTATATTTTGCTTTATTGAACTTTGTTGATACGACCCATAGTTGCTGAGATATTGCCATGCAAAGGTTAAAAAACAGGAAAATTTATGTTTTTTAGGTCTCACCCAAACAACACACCATTTTCTAATGTCGATATCTCAGCATCTTTTCGAAAACAATATTTTCAAAAACTTAAAATCAAGACTAACATTTCAAAATATTGTTTTCGAAAAGATCGGAAAATTTCACGAATGTTTCATATTTTAACATTGAAAATCGTACCATTAGTTGCTAAAATACGTTTAGAAAATGGTGGGTTGTTTGGGTGAGACTTAAAAAACATAAATTTTCCTGTTTTTTAACCTTTGCATGGCAATATCTCGGCAACTATGGGTCGTATCAACAAAGTGCAATAAAGCAAAATATAGAGAATGTTCTCAGCTTTTCAAAAATATTTTTTTAAAGGTGGGCAAACATGGGCACTAATTTAAAACTGCGACTATTTTAAAAAAAGTTACCTAAAAATGGTTATAACTTAAAAACGGTGCACTTTATCAAAAATTCACTCAAGTACTTTTTGATTGCAAATTCGATTTTAAATCGAAAAATGAAGTTGAAATATTTTTGCGACCAATATTTCGATTTTTTGGTCAAAGATTTTTTGCCCATTCTGGAAATTTCTGAAAAGTTGGCATTTGATGTCCTCTAAAACATATCAAAAAATGAAAAAAAAAAAATAAAAATAGTGTTTTTTTGCAAATCAAGTTTTAGTGACAAAAAGTTAAATTAAAAATCACCAAATTTTTTTTTACCGTGTCTCATTTTTTTCAGTGTAGTCCATATACATACCTACAACTTTGCCCAAGACACCGAATCGATCAAAAAATTCCTTCAAAAGATACAGATTTTTTAATTTTCACATATCATTTTTGTATGGACAGCTGCCAAATTTGTATGGAAAATTATATGGACAAACTAATGATGCAAAATGGCTTCTTTGGGCATACCAAAGGCACCAAAAAAGTTTCAGCCGGATTAAAAAATACAAAAAATAAAATTAAAGAAAAACGACCGATTCCGTAGAGAACTGCTCATTTCGGATTTTTGCCATTCGAACGCCATCTTCGCTTAAAAACCTGGATATAAAAATAAGAAAAAAACACTACAAATTTATAAAGTGATTGGAAAATTATGGAAAACGTTAAATAGACAAAAGATAATGGAGTTTATTCAATAACTTTAAAACTACCAATAAGTAAAAAAAAAAAAACATAACAAGATAAATGCATTGATGAAAATGTTTGATGAGAAAATATCAAATTTTCAAAAAAAAAAAAAACATGTGGGCAATAGAGGGTTAAACCATCCTAATGCAACTCAAATATCATTCCAAAAAGGGGGACTCTTTGTTTTAATTGCCATATCCATCAATAGTAAGGTGCAACGCATCAAACCACGGCGCGGTTGGAACCCGGAGCGAGCGAGTTGACCCGAAACATTTTTACGAGATAATTCCGGCAACGCTAAATTTAGAAAGTGTCTCACCCCTCGGTTTTTACCAAGTACCAAGGGGAGGGCAGGGTGGGACCCCGAAAAAATGGCTCGGCCCCCCCTCAAAACCGGGCTTTTTGATCGAGGGGAAGGGGGGAGAGAGAGGACGAACCCGCACACAAATTCTTGTTTTATGCGCATCGCAAACCAAAACGACCCACGATAAAAACGATGGTACAGAAAATTGAGGAGGAAGGCAGAATCAATTTTAAAGTTTGGGAGGGGAGGGGTGAAATGTCATTAACTTTTTTTTATATATATATATTCTAGTTTTCTGGATTCTAAACCTAACGAAAGTCGTAATGACATTTCAAAGCAGAGTTGTTTTAATCTACGCCAAAGTTATCATGCAATCGTTTGACCCCTCGGTGCCCTCCCCGGGGAAGAAATATTAAAGCTCAGCGACTCTCCCCATCGATCCCAGTTCCATCCCAGAGATTACGATCTTCATCTGACCGGCCCAAGACCAAACCAAGCTCGAATGATGCTGCCCGCAATCTCGTTCGGGGGACGTTCATAAACTGCGTCGACTTAACGTCCTACGATTTATTTTTATATTGTTTTACATTGTTTAAAAGTTCTAAAATTCCAAGAAAAAATATCAATTCACGTGATTTAGGGACGACCCCTTGTCAAACCATCTTTGTCCCTCTCTTTCGTTCCTTCGCGAGCAGCACCTTGTCCAGGGTGAAGGTACACGGGAGAGGAGGTGAGCGGGCGATTACTTCTCGTGCAGATCACGCAATCTTGGCCATCTTCGCCGCGATTGGCCGCGACCGACCTCCGCGAAATCCGGCAGAGAAGAAGAGAAAAAGGAAAAGGAAGATGAAGATTCAGGTGAAACAGAAAACAAGAAAACTGCGCGTGCTTGGGCTGACACAAGAGATTACTGATGTTCTGTAGTTTTAATTTTGAGCTTTGTTTGTTTTACCTTACCTTTTTTAACATTTTTTTATTCTTCAAATTTCTCCAAAAAAATATTTTGACAGTTTGTCTGATTATCTTTTATTTTTGTTTTTGAATTTAAAGGAAATAACCAGAAAAAAGAATCAAAAGAAATTTTGCTACATTTCTAAATTTGTTCAACTTTGAACTCGCTACAGCCTCAATTCAGTTTTGGCAACTGTTTGCGTTCGCGGTCGCAATCGCAGCCACTTATTTGTTATTATTATTATTTTTTCGTTCGGGGCTACGCGATCTCGTTTTACCCTTGCACACGAATGGAGTCCAGTTTTGATACACGTAGATGTTTGTGCAAAATCACAAAAAAATGTTTTAATTTTAGAATTTCAAAGTCTTTTGAAATATTTATCTTTCAAATTTGGAACGAAAAGACGAAATTTTCTGGGAAATCGTGGAAATACTATCTAATAATTGCCTAAAACTGTATTGTTGTTTGAACATTCATGCTTGAATACAATTCAACGAATAATCTTTGCGGTTAACTTTGGGCAGTAGGCCTGGCGGCTAAATTCACTGATTTATTTAAGCTATCTCCAGTAAAATAATCATGGTAAATTTTTGTGCCACTGTAATTTTTTCCTCAAAGATGTGTAAAATTTAACATTTTCCAATCCCAATTGATGTAAAATTACATGATGCAATTTTACAGCACCCAATTTTACACCTCCAAATGAATAAATTTTTGTACAGCAGAAAATTGTGTAACTTTTGAAGGTGTAAAATTGGAAGGCGTAATATTCAAGGGGATGATGTAAGAAGAAGATTCACAATTCTGCATCCTTTATGGCAAGATGCTTTTGGTAAACACCGAAAATTTGGTTAATATTTTAAATAAACAAAAAATGCTATAAATGTTTTTATTTTAGCTGTTTTCGATGAGAAGCCGATTAATTGAATCATTTTTTATAGGCGATAGACTATTTTTCTAAGCTCCAAAACATATTTTTTGCTGAAAAATATTTTTGTTGCAAAATTGGCTTGCCTAATTTGTGTTCACCAATATCAGTGTCTTGAGTTTGTTTATCTTTTGCTCTTTGGTCTGACAAGGGGATTGGCAGCCACACCCCCTTGGTAATATTACCTCTTCTGAGATGTAGAATTATCTCAAATAAGACTTAAACATTGGTACAACCCTGAAAAAGTGGTTGACTTTTCTGACATAAAAGATCCTAGCTGTAATTTTACCATAATTTTTGTGTACTGCACAGAAAAAAAAAATCATGGTGATATTACATCTGGGAAGGGGTACATCTTTTATGTCAGAAAAAAGGTGTAATTTTACCTCTGGAAATGTTTAATTTTACCACTTTTCTGGTGTAATGCCACTTTTTCAGTCTAAATTGAGGTAAAATTACATCATAAAAGAGGTAATATTCAACCTTCCAAAATTACAGTTTCAAAATTTACATTATTTTTTACTGTGTATGATTCGTCTGAATTGTAACCCATTTTAAAACAGTAAAAAATCATTGTAATATAACATCAGGGAAGGGGTACATCCTTTATGTCACAAAAAGTGTGTAATTTTACAACTCTTCTGGTGTAATGTCACATTTTCAGTCTAAATTGAGGTAAAATTACACAATAAAAGAGGTAATATTCAATCTTCCAAAATTACAGCTTCCAAATTTATAAAAAAAATTTACAGTGTATCGTTTCAAGTCATGATACAAATCTTTACGTTTTGTTTAATTTTACAAATGATAAATGAAATAAATGATTTCAAGTTGAAAATTTATTACTTCAATTTAAAACGTTCCAATTCATTCCCTAAAGACACCCCTAATGACTCCTCTTTTGTCAATCGCTAATGATCACCACCACCACAATTTGATTCATATTCCGATAGTGAAACAACGCTCGTCGCGCGATTGAAAACGCTTCTTTTTACGATTCAATTATGCTCATTAGCGCGATCGTTAGACCCCTCGCGCAAGTCGGTCCGTTTTTCTTACCACGGTGGGATGGCGAATTCGAATTACGTGTGTGCGTTGATGCAAATTAAGGAGTCCGCCGCAGCTTGTTCGGCCCCCCATTAAAACGCTCGCGCTACACCACGTGTGTGTGCTGCATCCATTCACCTCTCATTGTGTGTCTGTTGATGGTTAAACCACTTTAAATCATCTTTGCGAAGCGTTTAAGATGTGCCGTTTGGCGGAGTTTAAGGTTGGCGTCGGTTGAAGACGATTTTTCAGTTACATGCGATTCCATGTAGTTTTTTTCTTCAATCAACGTTATTGAAATCCTTTTCAAAATTAAATAAACCATAATGTGTACTAAAATTTTCATTAATTTATTGGCCATTCCGTGTTAAAGATACAATTACATTAAATTGCATGTAATTTTACGTTTCATGAAAAAGTCACATTTACAGAAGCCATGCAATTTTGGCTAGATTACATGTAAAAAAAAGTGCGTATTGAAATTTATTTTACACGAAATCGCATGTAAATTTACGTTTCTTTAAAAAAAATCACTTCTGTATATAAATTCTCTTTGAAATTGTGTGCAAATCACAAAATTTAAACCACTTTCAAATGTTAACCTCGATGTGCATAACGAGTGAACCAATCGAGCTAGCTCCAAAAAGATGGGCGTTCAATATCAAACTCCTTTCACGCTACCAAGTTTGATTCTGCAAACCTTTCCCATTCGTAGAGCACATCAGCACACGCACACGGGGTGAATGAAAGAAACTTGGACGCAAAAAAGGAGCAGCAGAAGAAGAAGAAGCCCGAAAATCATTGATGGTTAGCCATCGTCTAATGCGAGCACAATTGGCATTCATTAGCATTATATAAAAATGGAAAGAAAATCTAATCATTCCACTTTTGTGTGTTTGTGTTTTGTGGCACATCGAATTTTAAGCTGTGCTAATAAATACACATCAGCTGCTGGCTGCTGCTGACTGACTTGGGTTGGATGAATGATTTTTTTTTCTTCTTCTTCTTCGGTGGGAAGAACTGTTTTACACGCTGCAGTGGATTGTTTCCCAGCGCGGTTCAGCAGGGTGAAAGAGTTGTGGTAAAATGTTAAGGTTAAACTAGGCAAATCGGTGTGTATAAACTGGCAATTAACGAAATTGGGTTAAATTGGGTTGTTCGGGACTGGTGAAAATGGGTGAAATTTGTAGGAGTTTTGGAATTGTGGGAACCAGCAGTGAGCGATGGTAGTTTCAAAGTTTATGTATTTCTAAGGCCGTTTTGATGTATCTATTTTTTTAAATGGTTCCTCAAAACGTTCAGGTGAAATTTTTTCCAAGAATTTCAAGAAATTTTCTTGAGTAATAAGTTTAATTTCCCACCCCCGGATAAAAAACTACGAAATATTGCTCTGATTTGTTACCTTTTTTTTCATTCTCCGGGATATCAAAAAAAATATTTTTTCAAATAATTTGGTCCGCAAGATTTATTTGATTTAATGAATGTTTAATTCAGGACAATTTTCAGTCCTAATCATTTCAGTTTTTTCATGTGTTCACATTATCAACTTGATGATTTCAATTCAATTTGCTTGCCAAATTTTTACATTATAAAAAATCTCTTTGAAATTTGGTTTTTACATTATTGGTAATGGATCTTTTTAAATACACCTTTTTTGTTCGGTGCACCCTTCTTTCGAGTGTAAAAATGTAGATAAATCTTTGAAAAACAATTTATTGAATGAAATAAATCCATGAATGAAAATAATTTACTAAGGAAACAAAAATTACAAAACAAAGGTTATCTAACTTCAATTATGGAAAATATTGGTCATAATACTAAATGATTGATTTTTTAAACTTTTTTAAAACATGAAAATATTCTGTCAGAAATCGTCAAATCGAAATTTAAAATGTCTATTTATTTAAAAAGTACATCAATAATAGAACAAAAAGCCGTTCAATCATTTGTTTTTTTTCAGATAAAACTAAAAAAATTGTTTTTTGAAAAATATTCGAAAATAAGAAAGTCCATTTCAATAGCTTTATATGTTACTTTTAACGTAAATTGGTATGTTATTTTCCACAGTTAAAATAATCATGGTAATATCACATCTGGGAATGGGCACATCATTTATGTCTGAACAAAAATGGGTTATTTTACCATTGATAATGTGGGATTTTACCTCTTTTCTGGTGTAATGCCATTTTTTCAATTTATCTTGAAATAAAATTATAACATAACAGAGATGATATTCAACCTTCCAAAATTTACACATTTTTTTTTCTGTACACATTTCAATTTCATGTTAAACCTCTAAGATTGTATGTGTAATATTACCTCTTCTGTGATGTAATATTACCTCAATTTGGACTAAAAAAAGTGGCATAACGCTAAAATAGTGGCAAATTTACTCATTTTTAAATTTAAAATTATTTTTTTTGTGACAAGAAAGATGTACAAATTCCCAGATGTAATGTTACCATGATTGTTTACTGTGAAAGTTTTAAATCTAAAAAATCTAGACGTTCGAAGAGTCTAAGAATAATTTTTAAATTTGAGATTTTATCTCTCTACAACCCAACCCCGCCTTAAGACGGGCTTCGATTTAGAAAATCGCCAAAAATCAATTTTTTAACCAATTTTTGATCTTTAACCCTTTCAGGCCTGATGGGTTATATATACCCAAAATAGAATATTTTTAAAGGTAGCCTATAATTTTCGTATGGTGATAAAAATCATTTTCCCTTAATTAACTCAAAAAAATATTTTTTTCAAAATTCAGACTTGAAAGGGAAAAAAGAATTCTTAAAATTTTAGAAAATTTATGGGTTGGAAGTTTTACTTGTTTTATGTGACTTTGCCAATGTTTCTAAAAGTGACATTTTTTAGGGGTTAACTTTGGCTATGTTTTTTCAGTAACATTTCCTATATTTTAAGTAAAAACTAACTTAATCCACCTATGTGGTTGTTGCCTTCCTCACTTTTTACCAACATTTGGTGATATGATGGGTTTGGACACAAATTTTATCTATCTTTTATATGTATACAAAACTTCGACGGTTTTGTTCGAACGCGAATCAATTCAACACGGAACGTTCGATCGAGGTGTTCTTTCTTGCGTTGGATTCGTATGGTAAGTTCGTGAGTGCCAAAAAGTTACAACCGATTCCGGAAAATTTGCAGATTGTATGGGAAAGGTTAAAATTAAGTTTTGATCACAGGAATAAGCAAAAAAGTCAAAAACGTCAACAAACGAAAAAAGGCAGAACGAACTTTGTCAGGTAAGGCTTGTTTCTCAATAAAAAATACTCAAATGTCACTTAAGCGGTCATAACTTGAGTCTGAGCGTTGTCTGATCTTCAATGTTTTGGACTCATTAGAAAGGTCTTTTGATTACCTAACCAACGATTGGTCGGAAGATGGATCCGGACATAGTTTACATACATTTAAGTGAGATCCGGCATCAAAAAAGTACATAAATATCACTTGTGTGGTCATAACTTGAGACATGGTTGTCAGATCTTCAATGTTTTGGACTCATTGGAAAGATCTTTCGATTACCTATCCAACGATGTATTGGATGATGGATCCGGACATAGTTTACATGCATTTATGTGAGATCTGGCATCAAAAAAGTACATAAATATCACTTAAGTGGTAATAACTTGAGACAGGGCTGCCAGATCTTCAATGTTTTGGACTCTTTGGAAAGATCTTTTGATGACCTATCCAACGATGGGTTGGATAGTGGATCCGGACAAAGTTTACATACATTTAAGTGAGATCCGGCATCAAAAAAGTACATAAATATCATTTAAGTGGCCATAACATGAGACAAGGTTGCCAGATCTTCAATGTTTTAGACTCATTTGAAAGGTTTTCGATTACCTATCCAACGATGGGCTGGATGATGGATCCGGACATAGTTTACATACATTTAAGTGAGATCCGGCTTCAAAAAAGTACATAAATATCACTTAAGTGGTCATAACTTGAGACAGGGTTGCCAGATCTTCAATGTTTTGGACTCATTGGAAAGGTCTTTCGATTACCTATCCAACGATGGGTTAGATGATGAATCCGGACATAGTTTACATGCATTTAAGTGAGATCCGGCATCAAAAAAGTACATAAATATCACTTAAGTGATCATTACTTGAGACAGGGCTGCCAGAACTTCAATGTTTTGGACTCGTTGGAAAGGTCTTTTGATAACCTAACCAACGATGGGTCGGGTGATGGGTCTGGATGTAGTTTACATGCATTTATGTGAGATCCGATTCGCAACTCTGACACATTTTTATACGTAACTTTTGAACTACTTATCGGATCTTCAAACAATTCAATAGTGCAGTATGGGGCACCAAACCGGATCGAATGCAACTTATTTGACTCAAATCGCATCAGCCAGTGCCGAGAAAACTTGGCAAGAATTTTGAGCACCAAGGGGAATACGCACACACATACACACACACACACACACACACACACACACACACACACACACAGACATTTGTTCAGTTTTCGATTCTGAGTCGATAGGTATACATTATCCTGTCCCATTTTGAGGTCACGTTGAGGAATTTCAGTTGCTCACTTCTTAAATGGTAGATTATGATGTTAGGAACAATGTTTTCTTAGACAAGAAAAAATAATAAAATACTTTCTCGCACCCCCTAATCGATTTACTGAAAAAAGTCACTTTTTTGAACAAATTTTCTAAAATCGCTTGGAATCAATACAAAAACTGATTCGATCAAGTGTGTATTATCTTCAAACGATAGGTTTTTGTCCATAGATTAAGATGCACTATCAGTATTGGACGAAAATTTAAGTTTTTGGACTCTCCCAGGCGGATTTGTGTCGAAAAAATTTTTTCGCATTTTTTCGAAACTTTTTTCAGAAATGTTTTTTTAATTTAGGGTAGCCTATTTTTTCCAGTAAAACCAATACGTGCAGCTTGTAGGAAATTTCATGGCGAACATTTTTCCTTCTGAGAAAATGCAATTTCGACACTCCAGAGCCGAGATATTTGAGTTTTAGTGAGGAAAAAAGTGCCAATTTTCAAAATTTCTCAGAATTCTGAAGCAAGGCCTACTAATTACACGATGTAGCAAGCATATGTCTCAAAGGTCAGGGTATGCTTTTTATAGTAATTTTGGCCGCTAAATCCGAATCTGAAATCAAATTTCGTGCAAACAGTGATGTTTTGGAGCTACACCCTTTTGGAATGTTATTTGCGTGTTTAAGGTGCAAGTAAATGTGGGGGATTTTCGAACATGGTAAGGTTTTTTCTCAAATCTTATTACATGCAAAATTCAAGTACTCTTTGCTGAACATTTTGCACTAAAAAAGTTTTTGAAATTTTTTTGTAATGCCGGGAAACTCTCTTTGACAACTTTGACTCAAAATATCTCCTAATAGTTGTTAGAAAAGGTACCTTTTTTACGACATACGAAATTCGAGCAACTCATCCTCTACATTTTGTTCTTTGGGACCAAATCTCTAGGATGAATAGGTTTTGAGAAACTCTCCTAGACAAATGCAAACTTTTGAAAATTTGCATCATTTTTGGTGTTTGTTTGTTTGTGTGTGCGCGCATCTCATGGCCTGCCTCCAACGCGCGTTCACAGCCGCCCGCCGGCAGCGCACCTCGCTGGTCAGCAGGAGTGTTGTTGTTCAAGCCATGCGTGACTTTACTGATGTTGCGCGGTGGGAGAAGTTTGATGATAAATTAATAAATTATTTTTTTTTTTCGTTTTTGTTTCTTTTGATAGATTATGATGTAGTATATTGTATAGTATATTTTTTAAAATGTTTTGCGCATGTGGTGCGGCCAGCCAAATAAATGGTTATGGTTTTTCTAAGCGCTTTGGATGAAAAAGCATGGGATAAGAAGCTTGTAATCATTTTCAAAAGGTTGGTCATCCATGAACCCCAAGACCTTTTTTGGACCGATCTGGCCACTTTGGAACCGGTTCCCGGTACTTCGGTAAAACCCGGAATATGGCAAATCGTGTGATTATTTTGCACCCAGCAATTTGGGAGTCAAAGTTTATCATTTTCAAAATATAGGACATCCATGAACCTCAAGACCTCTTTTGGACCGATCTGACCACTTTGGAACCGGTTCCCTGTACTTCGGCAAAACCCGGAATATGGCAAATCATGTGATTATTATGGACCCAGCCATTTGGGAGTCAAAGTTTATCATTTTCAAAATATAGGATATCCATGAACCCCAAAACCTCTTTTGGACCGATCTGACCACTTTGGAACCGGTTCCCGGTACTCCGGTGAAACCCGGAATATGGCAAATTACGGGGTTATTTCAGAACAATTTTGGATCCAGCAATTTGGGTGTCAAAGTTCATCATTTGCAAAATCTAGCTCATCCATGAACCCTAAAACCACTTTGTACCGATCTGGCCACTTTCGGACCGATTCCGTTAATCCAAACCATATTCCAGGGACAAATTACGGAATTATTTCAGTTAATTTTTGCACCCAGCAATTTGGGTGTCAAAGTTCATTATTTTTAAAATGTAGGTCATCTTTGAACCCCAAAACCACTTTTGGACCTATCTGGCTACTTTAGGACCGGTTCTCGGTACTCCGGTGAAACCCGGAATATTACAAATTATGGGCATATTATGGACCAAGCCATTTGGGTGTCAAAGTTCATCATTTTCAAAATGTCGGGCATCCAAAAACTCCAAAATTACTTTTGGATCGATCTGGTCACTTGGTAACTCCGGTGCAGATCTGGAAACTATTGAATCGGTTCCGGGGCTCCTTCAGAAAAAAGCAACACCCAAATTGCCTGATCAAAAATTGCGTTGAAAAAGGGACCAGATTGGTAAAAAAAATGATTGTGGGGATCATCAATGAGCTTGTTTTTAAAAATAATCAACTTAGGCACCTATATTGCCTTGTCGAAAATTATTATAAAAATTACGCGTCATTAGTTATATTTCGAATTGCATAAAATTTTCAAGAACCCAAAGTGGCCAGATCGGTCAAAAATGATTTTGGGGTTCCTGGATGAGCTAGATTTTGAAAATTATGAACTTTGACACCCAAATTGCTGGGTCGAGAATTGTTCTGAAGTAATCCCGTTATTTGCCATATCCCGGGTTTCACCGGAGAACCAGGAACCGGTCCCAAAGTAGCCAGATCGTAAAGTGGGGTTCATGGATGACCTACCATTTGAAAATGATGAACTTTGACACCCAAATGACTGGGTCCATAATATGCCCAAAATTTGTCATATTTCGGGTTTCACAGGAGTACCGGGAACCGGTCCCAAAGTGGCCAGATCGGTCCAAAAGTGGTTCTGGGGTTCATGGATGACCAGTTTCCCCGGGGTTGGAGACCTACCCGCCCAATCCGGAAGATCTTCGGTGGTCCAGAATGCATGGCCAGCACTGTCTGGTGGAACAACGAATATAACTTGAAAAATTGTATTTTTTTCAAAGATTGCTGTTTAAAATTTTTGCGGGACTCCTAAATCGCCATTTTTTACCCAGTTGACCCACCAGAAAATGTTTGGGGTTTCCGGCTTATTTTCGAAAAATAGACATTCTAACGAGTCCAATTAAAAAAGAAGTATGCAAATTGGATGAGTTATAATCATTTCAATGATTTCAGTTTCACCCAGGCCTATACGGGTTAACCAACAAAAAAAAATCCAGTTAAAAATTGTCCAAAAAATAAATTATTGATAAAACAATTCCTCTGGGATGGGAGTCTGATTCAAATCCAGTTCAAGTTAGTAATATGATTTTTTTATTCTATATACAAGAAGTATAAATTTATAAATTGGCATTAGGCCATGTCAAATATCTTATTATCAAAATTTCTAGAAAATTAGCTTTTTCTTAAATAAATAATTAAATAAAATAAAATAAAAACTTTTTAAAGGGGCGAAATCAAGGAAATTTCGTTCTGTTGAAATAAATAATGAAATAATTAAAAAACTCTTCTGGGATGGAAGACTAATTCAGTTCCTGCTTATCAGAATTTTTAGTTCTATAGCCCTGAAATATACCTTTACAACTTGACATAAGGAAGAAATTCAAAAGAAATTAATTATAAAAATTTATATACAATTATCTATATTATTATTAATTATTTATAATAAATTATATAATAATTCAGAAATCCTACCTGGATACAAGCCAGATTCAGTTCCCGCACATGAAAGCGATAAGATTTGTAGTTCTATATCCCTAGAATATAAATTCACAATTTGGCGTAAGGCAACGTGAAATAAAAAAATAGAGTAAAATTAAATATATGAAATAATTTATAAAAATAAATCATAAATCCTTCTGAGGTACGAATCTAAGTCAGTTCCTGCACATGAAAGCCATGATTACTTTTTCAAAACAACCAATGCGCTGTGGGTTTCAAATGTACATAGGACCTTTTGAAAAAGTAAGCAAGAAATGTCCTAGAAACATTTTCATTTACTTCCCCGTCCGACGAAAGGCGGGTCGTGGGACCTTCTGGGATCGTTGATTTTATTGTTTCAGGTATTTGAAAAAAAGTCTGAATGTACCTGTGTTAAAAAAAACAAAGTATTGTTTTTATATTTCAAAAATGGTGACATTACTTATTGAACAATTCATCTGAAGGCGTAATTTTATGTATAAATTAAGTGTGGCTAATGAAAAATCGTTGAGAGCCAGAATTTCAACAATTCAATGAATTTTTTTTAGAGAACTTTTTAAGCTTCCGTATAGTTAAACTGCAATCATTTTTCTCAAAAAAAAGATTGGACAAAAAAAAACATTTAAGCAAAAAAAAAACATTTATTAATTTCATCGAAAATGAACTAAAATTCATTTTTTTTAATAAACCCAAACATGCTCAAATGATTCTAAATGCAAAGGAATGCATATTTAATAAATTTCAGCTAATTGCACTTAAATTTCTTTTTTTTTTTGAAGTTTTGAAGTTTTTCGAAAATATATTTTTGCTCCTGGTTTTTGAGCCATTTTTTTAAATAATGGTGGAGGGGTGGGTTGATCGACGAAAGCTTTGTAAAATATTTGCAAAAAACTTGATCCTCCGATTTCCACATTTTGTCTGCCTAAAGCAATTGGTAGTCAATCAGATTCGTTATCTAACTGTAATGAGTTCGAATCACGAAGGAAGTGCAATTTTTTTTTCAGGGTCTGTTCATTTAAGTGTCATTATGACTTTGCAATTAATTAAGAATATATAATTAACATTCCAACGCCCAAGGCTCCAAAAAAGTTGGAACGGTAACTTCAACTCGCTGGTTCTCGGTGTTGTTAGGATGTCTAGATGATCCTAGAACTTTGCAGAACTCAATTTGATCAAATTTGTAATTTTTGCGATCAAAAACATCGTTCCAACTTTTTTTTCGCGTGTAAAAAAAAATCGCCAAAAATTCCGCGGAGGCAGTATTTTTGAAAAAGTTGGAACGATGTTTTCGGTCGCAGAAATTACAGATTTGTTCAAATCAAGTTCTGCAAAATTTTAGGATTATCTAGACATTCTTACAAATCCCTGGAAACAAAAATCGTCCCGATTGGTTGAGTTATGCCCGAGAACCAGCGAGTTGAAGTTACCGTTCCAACTTTTTTGGGAGGCTTGGGCGTCCGTGTAAGTTGGACATGCGTTGGGCGTTCCAGTGTTAATAAAGAAAACTTACATTTTTGCAACTATTACGGAATTCTGCCTAAGTAAAACTTGAACGTTTTTTTAATATTTCTTAAAAAAAAATTGCTGAAAATTTTAACGATATTTACTAGTTTCGCTCACATTGAAACGTGTAAAATTGTTTTAATTATAAAATATTTTTAAAAAATTATTTGTATCCTAAAGTGGGGATCAAAATATTGATAAATCATAAGTTTTTTTTATTAACAAAGAATTAAAAAAGATTAGCTTACAAAAGTTTAAAATAAACCTTAATTTTGAAAAAGTATTAAATCACTTTACAAGTGGCCTACGGGCCATTTTACATGATCATTCAAAATGGGTCCGCGGGCCACAAAATATCACCTCGCGGGCCATACTTTGGTCACCCCTGGTTTAAAATTAAAATTTAATTTAAAAAAATCCTTCTGAGATGGAAGACTGATTCAGCTCCTGGTTGATGTTACTAATCAAAATTCGTCTATTGTGTGCTATCTTGTGACAACGACCAAGTGGGCCTTGAAAGTAAAAAGGAACTACGTGTCACAAGTGTGCACAGATTTCCCAAACAAACTAAAATAAGCTTAAATCAAGAGTTTAACCGACTTTATCAGTATATTTTCAATAACAAACGATTACATTGCATTTAAAAATGTGTTTAATGTAAATTTGTGAAAAACAAGAAATAATTTCTACATTTTCCAACAATTTGTATGACGTGTTACAAGATAGCAAGACGGAAGCGAATATCCTAAATCGAGTTATAGCATCTTGTAGAGTTTGTTAATTATAACAAAACGTTATCAATAACTAATTTTTGACCAAAATGGTCTATCTCACAAGGTAGCACACATCAGACAATTTGTTATTATCATATTGTCTCAGAAGTATAAATTTATAAACTGGTAAGACCGGAATGGGAGATTGATACAGTTACTGGTTATGTTAGTAATCGATATTTGTATTTCTACAGCCCAGAAGTAAAAATTAACAAATCGGCATACGGCCATGTCAAATTTATTAATATCTAAAATCTTAGAAACTCTTTATTTATAATTAATAATTGATTGATTTAAAGAAACGTCTGGCATGAGATTCTGATTCAGTTTTTGTCATGTAGGTGATCAGAATTTCTAGATTTTTTTTGATTAGGTCCTATAAACATATGAAACACAATAGCTAACAATGACCTACAAAAATTGAAAAAAAAAATCATGCACAGTCTCATCAAGAAGGAAGCATAAACTTTGAATTGATTTTTCGAAAATATTCAGACAGAACTGATTAGATTTTCTCTAAAGTTTGTATGGAGAAATAGGCTGTTCGTCGGTGTTGCATAATCCAAAAATATCATGCTTGAATTGGAATTGAAACTTTCGAAGTGGAATTTGGTAAAATGGTTTTCTTAGTCGGGAGGCCAATTTTTGTGTGTGTTTTTTTAGTTTTTTACCATTTTTTCTAAAACTTTAGGAAACATTTGACAAATTTTGACACGGTCATAAATTTTTCATCAAAATGACAATTCAAATTTAATGTTTTATAGGAGTTGGAAAATTTTGAATTTGTTTTTTTTTTTCGAGACAGACCACTCGACCTGTTCGGCTCAATTTTCACATTAATGATCATTAGAATAACAGTTCTACATTTTTTCATGGTTTATTTGGTGGAATCAGTTTTCAGATGACCAGTGAACATAACTTTGGCAAAAGATCGAAAAAAAGTTAGCCTGCTCTTAGCATATCGGAGAAAGCGTTGAAAATGTTTTTTCGGGATACCAAACGTTAATAATTTTTGTAGCTTTTAATTATATTTTTTATTAAATTTATAAACAAAACATACAACATAACTTTTTTTCTAATGGTACATACTTAGATTGACGAATCATTTTGTAGTTTTGATGAATCTTTTGGTGCAACTTTTATGCAGTTTCGTTTCAATATCTTTTTTTCAATCTTTGTTATTTCATATCGTTGGCACAGAAAGAACTTCAAACATATGCCGTTCATCAAAGTATTGAAGTTGTGAAGAATATCACTGTTCACAAAAACACCAAATGTTGTTATCCTTGTGTAAATAACAGCGACCGAAATGTTCCGCTGGTTGCCCAGTAATAGATGATAAAATACAAACAACATGGTCAAAACTTACCAAAATTATGTATGTGGAAGACCACACAAAATCCGCCGGCATCTGAACCGGTCCACCATTCACAGGTCAACCTATGTGTCATCGGAAAGGCTTCATCCATAAAGTACGTCACTCAAAAATCAGCCAAAATTTACCCTCCTCCCCCCTTTTTCACGCTTTTCCTATACTTATAACATGCAATTTCACACTTGCTCAGACCCCCCCTCCCCCAAAGCGTGACATACTTTATGGATGACGCCAAAGGGCATAAAATTTCAGATCTTTTGATACCCAAACATATAGGTTTTCTATGAAATCCACGTTTTACAATTTTAAACAAACTTTCTGTGATGGCAGTTTGAGTTAGTTCCTGGTCAAACTAGTGATCAGAAATAATTGTTTTATATCCCTGAACTATTTATAAATTAAAAACTTGCCAAAATTGCCAAGTGAAATTTAAAAATGTTTAATATTCTTGGAACGTCAGTTATTTAAATAATTAAATAATTATAAAAAAAAAAAACTTTCAGTGATGGCAGTTTGGGTAAGTTCCCGGTCAAACTAATGATCAGAAATTATTGTATTAAATCCAGATAAAACAATAAACAATGCAAATGCATAAAAATAAAAAATATACAAAAAAAATAATTAAATAAATAATTATTTTCAAAAAAAAATATTGATTTGGCATGGTAATATACCAATTTGTGAATGTATACTAAAAACGAAACTATTGGCACTACGCCCCCCGGGACATGGCCTTCCTCTAACGTGGGATTTCTGCTCCAGCGCCTCTGACGAGACAGGAGAAACCGGGACCGACGTTTTACTTCACCATCCGATAGAAGCTCAGTGGATAAGGCGGGAATCGAACCCGCGTCTCATAGCATCATCGGGATCGGCAGCCGAAGCCGCTACCCCTGCGCCACGAGACCCAATGTATACTACAAGGTTTAAAAAAAAATCTGATCGCTTACATTTTCAGGAACTGAATTAGACTCCCATCCCAGAAGGATACTAAAATAAGATTTATAATTTATTTAAATTTACTAGTTTTATCAGATTTAGGCCGATGCAAATATTAAAAAAAGTTTTTGTCCCTCGGCCCTGGCCGAGGTCGAGGGGGGGGGGGGGGGGCAAAAAAAAAAAAAAATAACATGCCAAAGTCTTCACATTTAAATGAAAAAAGTGTTTAAAAATGCATTTTACACTAGTTCAGTTGTTTTACAATCATTAGTTTTCAAAAAATCTAAGATCTGACAAACACAAAAATTGTATCGAAAAAAAAAGATTTTGCATCGAAAATTTTCAAAAAATCTTAAGATTTTTTAATAAACCCAAACTTGCTAAAAATGATTTTAAACGCAAAAGAATGTATTTTAATTTGATTTCAGCTGGTTGCACTTGAATTTTCATTGAAATTTTGAAGTTTATTGTAAAAATATTTTTTTTTGCCCCCTGATTTTTCGGGCCAATTTTGAAGGGGGGGTGACAAAACCTTTTAAAAATATTTGTGCCAGCCTTATAGATTTTTGAAATTCATCATGGCCTTATGCTAAGTTGTGATTTTATACTCCAGGAACAACCAGTTTTATCACTAACCTGACTTGAAACTGATTTGGATTCCAATCTCAGAAAGTTTATTTTTATTTAAAAAAACGTTACTTAATCCACCGGAAGGTGGTTGCTGCCTTCCTCCTAAAAGCCTTGCAACCACACACTACGAAAGCTTTGGCTAACGCTTACTTAGTAAAGACACTATACATCTGAGTGCTGCCATCTAGGTATGATAAATTTAATGAACCATTTGAAAGCACTGCAGTGTTTGTGTGCGTGCACTGAGCGTAAAGTTCCGACAGCTATCCGCCGGAGCTTTCAAATTATGTAAATAATGACCCTTTTTAGTATCAACCAAAACAGTTTTTCGAACATATCTTTTAAAGTACTGCACCAAGCCGGATGAAATTTAAAAAAGACTTAAAGAACCTGAAGGCAAATCCAAAAACATAGATCCGGACAAAATCGGTCGAGCCAGTTCCGAGAAAAGTGAGTGAGAAAAAAAAATTCTACGTCCATCCACACGCACAGACATTTGCTCAGAATTTGATTCTGAGTCGATATGTATACGTAAAGGTATATCTGGGAGGCTTATTTAAAAAGTTCAATTTTTGAGTGATTTTATAGCCTTGCCTCAGTGAGGTGAGGAAGGCAAAAACTAAATTCAAACAACTGTGTTTCCAAGCTTTTTGTTACTTTTGTAATTTGACACTGCAATAATATAAAAGATCAAATTATATTTCCAAGAACTGACTATCATACTCCCTTCCCATTTTTTTTTTTTACAAATGTCTGACGTTCCAAGCTATTTTAATAATTTAAAATTTCACATCCGTTATATTATTTTACTTCAGGGATCTAAAACAATAGATTCTGATCACTAGTTTGACCAGGAACAAATTCAGACTTCCATCGCAGAGAGTTTTTTAAATTATTTAATAATTTACTAGAAATGACTAACCTTCTGAGATCAATTTATCAATTTTAAAATTTCACTTGGCAATTTGGCAAAATTCTAATTTATGCTGCAGAGTTATAAAACAATAAATTTTGAATACAAGTTTGACCAGGAACTGACTCGCCTTCGCAGAAAGTTTTTTTTTATGAATTAGGCCGATGCAAATATTTAAAAAAGTTTTTGTCCCTCGGCCCTGGCCGAGGTCAAGGGGGGGCAAAAACATAAAAAAATATAAAAATTTAAATAGCAAGCCATAGTCTTCACATTTAAATGAAAAAAGTGTTTTAAATGCATTTTACACTAGTTCAATTGTTTTGCTATCATTAGATTTCAAAAAATCTAAGATCTGACAAAAACAAAAATTTTATCAAAAAAAAAAGATTTTGCATCGAAAATTTTCAAAAAATCTTAAGATTTTTTAATAAACCCAAACATGCTAAAAATAATTTTAAACGCAGAAGAATGTATTTTAATTTGATTTCAGCTGGTTGCACTTGAATTTTCATTGAAATTTTTAAGTTTATTGTAAAAATATATTTTTTGCCCCCTGATTTTTCGGGCCAATTTTGAAGGGGGGAGGGGGGGCGGGGGTGACAAAAACTTTAAAAAATATTTGAACCAGCCTTATTTAATAATTTACTAGAAGTGACTAACCTTCTAAGATTTTGTTTTTAGTTTAAGTTTCATTTCCCAATTTGGCAAATTTTAATTTATGCCTCAGGGATATAAAACAATAATTTCTGATCACTAGTTTGACCAGGAACTGACTCAGACTTCCATCGCAGAGAGTTTTTAAAATTATTTAATAATTTACTAGAAATGACTAACCTTCTGAGATCAATTTATCAATTTTAAAATTTCACTATGTTATTTAGCAAAATTTGAATTTATACTTTATAGATATAAAACAATAAATTCTGATCACTAGTTATACCAGGAACTGACTCAGACTGCCATCGCAGAGAGTTTTTGAAATTATTTAATGATTTACTATAAATGACCAACCTTCTAAGATCAATTTATCAATTTAAAATTTCACTATGTTATTTAGCAAAATTAGAATTTAAACTTTATAGATATAAAACAATAAATTCTGATCACTAGTTTGACCAGGAACAAACTCAGACTTCCATCGCAGAGAGTTTTTGAAATTATTTAATAATTTACTCGAAATGACTAACCTTCTGAGATCAATTTATCAATTTTAAAATTTCACTATGCTATTTAGCAAAATTTGAATTTAAACTTTATAGATATAAAACAATAAATTCTGATCACTAGTTATACCAGGAACTGACTCAGACTGCCATCGCAGAGAGTTTTTGAAATTATTTAATAATTTACTAGAAGTGACTAACCTTCTCAGATCTTTTTTATTAATTTTAAGTTTTATTCCTCAATTTGGCAAATTTTAATTTATGCTTCAGGGATATAAAACAATAATTTCTGATCATTAGATTGACCAGGAACAAACTCAGACTTCCATCGCAGAGAGTTTTTAAAATTATTTAATAATTTACTAGAAGTGACAAACCTTCTAAGATCAATTTATCAATTTTAAAATTTCACTATGTTATTTAGCAAAATTAGAATTTATATTTTATAGATATAAAACAATAAATTCTGATCACGAGTTTGACCAGGAGCTGACTCAGACTGCCATCGCAGAGAGTTTTTGAAAGTATTTAATAATTTACTCGAAATGACTAACATTCTTAGACTTTTTTTTATTAATTTAAAATTTTGCTTGGTAATTTGGCAAAATTTTAATTAATATTTCAGAGATATAAACAATAAATTCTGATCACGAGTTTGACCAGGAGCTGACTCAGACTGACATCGCAGAGAGTTTTTGAAATTATTTAATAATTTACTAGAAATGACTAACATTATAAGTCTTTTTTTATCAACTTTAAATTTTGCTTGGTAGTTTGGCAAAATTTTAATTAATATTTCAGAGATAAAAAAACAAAAATTCTGATCATTAGATATACCAGGAACTGACTCAGACTGCCATCGCAGAGAGTTTTTAAAATTATTTAATAATTTACTAGAAGTGACTAACCTTCTAAGATCTTTTTTATTAACTTTAAGTTTCATTTCTCAATTTGGCAAATTTTAATTTATGATTCAGGGATATAAAACAATAATTTCTGATCACTAGATTGACCAGGAACAAACTCAGACTTCCATCGCAGAGAGTTTTTGAAATTATTTAATAATTTACTAGAAGTGACTAACCTTCTCAGATCTTTTTTATTAATTTTAAGTTTCATTCCTCAATTTGGCAAATTTTAATTTATGCTTCAGGGATATAAAACAAAAATTTCTGATCACTAGTTTGATCAGGAACTGATTAAGGCTGCCATCGCAGATAGTTTTTGGAATTATTTAATAATTTACTAGAAATGACTAACATTCTAAGACTTTTTTTTTTATCAATTTTAAATTTTGCTTGATAATTTGGCAAAATTTTAAATAATATTTAGAGATATAAAAAAAAATTTGAACACTAGTTTGACCAGGAGCTGACTCATACTGCCAGCGCAGAGAGTTTTTGAAATTATTTAAAAAATATATTAGAAGGTTAGTCATTTCGATTAAGTTATTAAATAATTTTCAAAACTCTCTGCGATGGCAGTCTGAGTCAGTTCCTGGTATAACTAGTGATCAGAATTTATTGTTTTATATCTATAAAGTATAAATTCAAATTTTGCTGAATAACATAGTTAAATTTTAAAATTGATAAATTGATCTCAGAAGGTTAGTCATTTCGAGTAAATTATTAAATAATTTCAAAAACTCTTTGCGATGGAAGTCTGAGTTTGTTCCTGCTCAAACTAGTGATCAGAAATTATTGTTTTATATCCCTGAATCATAAATTAAAATTTGCCAAATTGAGAAATGAAACTTAAAGTTAATAAAAAAGATCTGAGAAGGTTAGTCACTTCTAGTAAATTATTAAATAATTTTAAAAACACTCTGCGATGGCAGTCTGAGTCAGTTCCCGGTATAACTAGTGACCAGAAATTATTGTTTTATATCTATAAAATATAAATTCAAATTTTGCTAAATAACATAGTGAAATTTTAAAATTGATAAATTGATCTTAGAAGGTTAGTCATTTCGAGTAAATTATTAAATAATTTCAAAAACTCTCTGCGATGAAAGTCTGAGTCAGTTCCTGGTCAAACTCGTGATCAGAATTTATTGTTTTATATCTATAAAATAAAAATTGTAATTTTGCTAAATAACATAGTGAAATTTTAAGATTGATAAATTGATCTTAGAAGGTTAGTCATTTATAGTAAATTATTAAATAATTTCAAAAACTCTCTGCGATGGAAGTCTGAGTTTGTTCCTGGTCAAACTAGTGATCAGAAATTATTGTTTTATATCCCTGAAGCATAAATTAAAATTTGCAAAATTGAGGAATGAAACTTAAAATTAATAAAAAAGATCTGAGAAGGTTAGTCACTTCTAGTAAATTATTAAATAATTTTAAAAATTATCTGCAATGGCAGTCTGAGTCAGTTCCTGGTATAACTAGTGATCAGAATTTATTGTTTTATATCTATAAGGTATAAATTCAAATTTTGCTAAATAACATAGTGAAATTTTAAAATTGATAAATTGATCTTAGAAGGTTAGTCACTTCTAGTAAATTATTAAATAATTTCAAAAACTCTCTGCGATGAAAGTCTGAGTTTGTTCCTGGTCAAAATAGTGATCAGAAATTATTGTTTTATATCCCTGAAGCATAAATTAAAATTTGCCAAATTGAGGAATGAAACTTAAAATTAATAAAAAAGATCTGAGAAGATTAGTCACTTCTAGTAAATTATTAAATAATTTTAAAAATTATCTGCAATGGCAGTCTGAGTCAGTTCCTGGTATAACTAGTGATCAGAATTTATTGTTTTATATCTATAAGGTATAAATTCAAATTTTGCTAAATAACATAGTGAAATTTTAAAATTGATAAATTGATCTTAGAAGGTTAGTCACTTCTAGTAAATTATTAAATAATTTCAAAAACTCTCTGCGATGAAAGTCTGAGTTTGTTCCTGGTCAAACTAGTGATCAGAAATTATTGTTTTATATCCCTGAAGCATAAATTAAAATTTGCAAAATTGAGGAATGAAACTTAAAATTAATAAAAAAGATCTGAGAAGGTTAGTCACTTCTAGTAAATTATTAAATAATTTTAAAAATTATCTGCAATGGCAGTCTGAGTCAGTTCCTGGTATAACTAGTGATCAGAATTTATTGTTTTATATCTATAAGGTATAAATTCAAATTTTGCTAAATAACATAGTGAAATTTTAAAATTGATAAATTGATCTTAGAAGGTTAGTCATTTATAGTAAATTATTAAATAATTTCAAAAACTCTCTGCGATGGAAGTCTGAGTTTGTTCCTGGTCAAACTAGTGATCAGAAATTATTGTTTTATATCCCTGAAGCATAAATTAAAATTTGCCAAATTGAGGAATGAAACTTAAAATTAATAAAAAAGATCTGAGAAGGTTAGTCACTTCTAGTAAATTATTAAATAATTTTAAAAATTATCTGCAATGGCAGTCTGAGTCAGTTCCTGGTATAACTAGTGATCAGAATTTATTGTTTTATATCTATAAGGTATAAATTAAAATTTTGCTAAATAACATAGTGAAATTTTAAAATTGATAAATTGATCTCAGAAGGTTAGTCATTTCGAGTAAATTATTAAATAATTTCAAAAACTCTCTGCGATGGAAGTCTGAGTTTGTTCCTGGTCAAACTAGTGATCAGAAATTATTGTTTTATATCCCTGAAGCATAAATTAAAATTTGCCAAATTGAGGAATGAAACTTAAAATTAATAAAAAAGATCTGAGAAGGTTAGTCACTTCTAGTAAATTATTAAATAATTTCAAAAACTCTCTGCGATGGAAGTCTGAGTTTGTTCCTGGTCAATCTAGTGATCAGAAATTATTGTTTTATATCCCTGAAGCATAAATTAAAATTTGCAAAATTGAGGAATGAAACTTAAAATTAATAAAAAAGATCTGAGAAGGTTAGTCACTTCTAGTAAATTATTAAATAATTTCAAAAACTATCTGCGAAGGCAGTCTGAGTCAGTTCCTGGTATAACTAGTGATCAGAATTTATTGTTTTATATCTATAAAATATAAATTCAAATTTTGCTAAATAACATAGTGAAATTTTAAAATTTATAAATTGATCTTAGAAGGTTAGTCATTTCGAGTAAATTATTAAATAATTTCAAAAACTCTCTGCGATGAAAGTCTGAATTTGTTCCTGGTCAAACTAGTGATCAGAAATTATTGTTTTATATCCCTGAAGCATAAATTAAAATTTGCCTAATTGAGGAATGAAACTTAAAATTAATAAAAAAGATCTGAGAAGGTTAGTCACTTCTAGTAAATTATTAAATAATTTTAAAAACTATCTGCGAAGGCAGTCTGAGTCAGTTCCTGGTATAACTAGTGATCAGAATTTATTGTTTTATATCTATAAAATATAAATTCAAATTTTGCTAAATAACATAGTGAAATTTTAAAATTGATAAATTGATCTCAGAAGGTTAGTCATTTCGAGTAAATTATTAAATAATTTCAAAAACTCTCTGCGATGGAAGTCTGAGTTTGTTCCTGGTCAAACTAGTGATCAGAAATTATTGTTTTATATCCCTGAAGCATAAATTAAAATTTGCCAAATTGAGGAATGAAACTTAAAATTAATAAAAAAGATCTGAGAAGGTTAGTCACTTCTAGTAAATTATTAAATAATTTCAAAAACTCTCTGCGATGGAAGTCTGAGTTTGTTCCTGGTCAAACTAGTGATCAGAAATTATTGTTTTATATCCCTGAAGCATAAATTAAAATTTGCAAAATTGAGGAATGAAACTTAAAATTAATAAAAAAGATCTGAGAAGGTTAGTCACTTCTAGTAAATTATTAAATAATTTTAAAAACTATCTGCGAAGGCAGTCTGAGTCAGTTCCTGGTATAACTAGTGATCAGAATTTATTGTTTTATATCTATAAAATATAAATTCAAATTTTGCTAAATAACATAGTGAAATTTTAAAATTTATAAATTGATCTTAGAAGGTTAGTCATTTCGAGTAAATTATTAAATAATTTCAAAAACTCTCTGCGATGAAAGTCTGAATTTGTTCCTGGTCAAACTAGTGATCAGAAATTATTGTTTTATATCCCTGAAGCATAAATTAAAATTTGCCAAATTGAGGAATGAAACTTAAAATTAATAAAAAAGATCTGAGAAGGTTAGTCACTTCTAGTAAATTATTAAATAATTTCAAAAACTCTCTGCGATGAAAGTCTGAATTTGTTCCTGGTCAAACTAGTGATCAGAAATTATTGTTTTATATCCCTGAAGCATAAATTAAAATTTGCCTAATTGAGGAATGAAACTTAAAATTAATAAAAAAGATCTGAGAAGGTTAGTCACTTCTAGTAAATTATTAAATAATTTTAAAAACTATCTGCGAAGGCAGTCTGAGTCAGTTCCTGGTATAACTAGTGATCAGAATTTATTGTTTTATATCTATAAAATATAAATTCAAATTTTGCTAAATAACATAGTGAAATTTTAAAATTGATAAATTGATCTCAGAAGGTTAGTCATTTCGAGTAAATTATTAAATAATTTCAAAAACTCTCTGCGATGGAAGTCTGAGTTTGTTCCTGGTCAAACTAGTGATCAGAAATTATTGTTTTATATCCCTGAAGCATAAATTAAAATTTGCCAAATTGAGGAATGAAACTTAAAATTAATAAAAAAGATCTGAGAAGGTTAGTCACTTCTAGTAAATTATTAAATAATTTCAAAAACTCTCTGCGATGGAAGTCTGAGTTTGTTCCTGGTCAAACTAGTGATCAGAAATTATTGTTTTATATCCCTGAAGCATAAATTAAAATTTGCAAAATTGAGGAATGAAACTTAAAATTAATAAAAAAGATCTGAGAAGGTTAGTCACTTCTAGTAAATTATTAAATAATTTTAAAAATTATCTGCAATGGCAGTCTGAGTCAGTTCCTGGTATAACTAGTGATCAGAATTTATTGTTTTATATCTATAAGGTATAAATTAAAATTTTGCTAAATAACATAGTGAAATTTTAAAATTGATAAATTGATCTCAGAAGGTTAGTCATTTCGAGTAAATTATTAAATAATTTCAAAAACTCTCTGCGATGGAAGTCTGAGTTTGTTCCTGGTCAAACTAGTGATCAGAAATTATTGTTTTATATCCCTGAAGCATAAATTAAAATTTGCCAAATTGAGGAATGAAACTTAAAATTAATAAAAAAGATCTGAGAAGGTTAGTCACTTCTAGTAAATTATTAAATAATTTCAAAAACTCTCTGCGATGGAAGTCTGAGTTTGTTCCTGGTCAATCTAGTGATCAGAAATTATTGTTTTATATCCCTGAAGCATAAATTAAAATTTGCAAAATTGAGGAATGAAACTTAAAATTAATAAAAAAGATCTGAGAAGGTTAGTCACTTCTAGTAAATTATTAAATAATTTCAAAAACTATCTGCGAAGGCAGTCTGAGTCAGTTCCTGGTATAACTAGTGATCAGAATTTATTGTTTTATATCTATAAAATATAAATTCAAATTTTGCTAAATAACATAGTGAAATTTTAAAATTTATAAATTGATCTTAGAAGGTTAGTCATTTCGAGTAAATTATTAAATAATTTCAAAAACTCTCTGCGATGAAAGTCTGAATTTGTTCCTGGTCAAACTAGTGATCAGAAATTATTGTTTTATATCCCTGAAGCATAAATTAAAATTTGCCAAATTGAGGAATGAAACTTAAAATTAATAAAAAAGATCTGAGAAGGTTAGTCACTTCTAGTAAATTATTAAATAATTTTAAAAATTATCTGCAATGGCAGTCTGAGTCAGTTCCTGGTATAACTAGTGATCAGAATTTATTGTTTTATATCTATAAGGTATAAATTAAAATTTTGCTAAATAACATAGTGAAATTTTAAAATTGATAAATTGATCTCAGAAGGTTAGTCATTTCGAGTAAATTATTAAATAATTTCAAAAACTCTCTGCGATGGAAGTCTGAGTTTGTTCCTGGTCAAACTAGTGATCAGAAATTATTGTTTTATATCCCTGAAGCATAAATTAAAATTTGCCAAATTGAGGAATGAAACTTAAAATTAATAAAAAAGATCTGAGAAGGTTAGTCACTTCTAGTAAATTATTAAATAATTTTAAAAACTGTCTGCGAAGGCAGTCTGAGTCAGTTCCTGGTATAACTAGTGATCAGAATTTATTGTTTTATATCTATAAAATATAAATTCAAATTTTGCTAAATAACATAGTGAAATTTTAAAATTGATAAATTGATCTTAGAAGGTTAGTCATTTCGAGTAAATTATTAAATAATTTCAAAAACTCTCTGCGATGAAAGTCTGAATTTGTTCCTGGTCAAACTAGTGATCAGAAATTATTGTTTTATATCCCTGAAGCATAAATTAAAATTTGCCTAATTGAGGAATGAAACTTAAAATTAATAAAAAAGATCTGAGAAGGTTAGTCACTTCTAGTAAATTATTAAATAATTTTAAAAACTATCTGCGAAGGCAGTCTGAGTCAGTTCCTGGTATAACTAGTGATCAGAATTTATTGTTTTATATCTATAAAATATAAATTCAAATTTTGCTAAATAACATAGTGAAATTTTAAAATTGATAAATTGATCTTAGAAGGTTAGTCATTTCGAGTAAATTATTAAATAATTTCAAAAACTCTCTGCGATGAAAGTCTGAATTTGTTCCTGGTCAAACTAGTGATCAGAAATTATTGTTTTATATCCCTGAAGCATAAATTAAAATTTGCCAAATTGAGGAATGAAACTTAAAATTAATAAAAAAGATCTGAGAAGGTTAGTCACTTCTAGTAAATTATTAAATAATTTCAAAAACTCTCTGCGATGGAAGTCTGAGTTTGTTCCTGGTCAAACTAGTGATCAGAAATTATTGTTTTATATCCCTGAAGCATAAATTAAAATTTGCAAAATTGAGGAATGAAACTTAAAATTAATAAAAAAGATCTGAGAAGGTTAGTCACTTCTAGTAAATTATTAAATAATTTTAAAAACTATCTGCGAAGGCAGTCTGAGTCAGTTCCTGGTATAACTAGTGATCAGAATTTATTGTTTTATATCTATAAAATATAAATTCAAATTTTGCTAAATAACATAGTGAAATTTTAAAATTTATAAATTGATCTTAGAAGGTTAGTCATTTCGAGTAAATTATTAAATAATTTCAAAAACTCTCTGCGATGAAAGTCTGAATTTGTTCCTGGTCAAACTAGTGATCAGAAATTATTGTTTTATATCCCTGAAGCATAAATTAAAATTTGCCAAATTGAGGAATGAAACTTAAAATTAATAAAAAAGATCTGAGAAGGTTAGTCACTTCTAGTAAATTATTAAATAATTTCAAAAACTCTCTGCGATGAAAGTCTGAGTTTGTTCCTGGTCAAACTAGTGATCAGAAATTATTGTTTTATATCCCTGAAGCATAAATTAAAATTTGCCAAATTGAGGAATGAAACTTAAAATTAATAAAAAAGATCTGAGAAGGTTAGTCACTTCTAGTAAATTATTAAATAATTTTAAAAACTATCTGCGAAGGCAGTCTGAGTCAGTTCCTGGTATAACTAGTGATCAGAATTTATTGTTTTATATCTATAAAATATAAATTCAAATTTTGCTAAATAACATAGTGAAATTTTAAAATTGATAAATTGATCTCAGAAGGTTAGTCATTTCGAGTAAATTATTAAATAATTTCAAAAACTCTCTGCGATGGAAGTCTGAGTTTGTTCCTGGTCAAACTAGTGATCAGAAATTATTGTTTTATATCCCTGAAGCATAAATTAAAATTTGCCAAATTGAGGAATGAAACTTAAAATTAATAAAAAAGATCTGAGAAGGTTAGTCACTTCTAGTAAATTATTAAATAATTTCAAAAACTCTCTGCGATGGAAGTCTGAGTTTGTTCCTGGTCAAACTAGTGATCAGAAATTATTGTTTTATATCCCTGAAGCATAAATTAAAATTTGCAAAATTGAGGAATGAAACTTAAAATTAATAAAAAAGATCTGAGAAGGTTAGTCACTTCTAGTAAATTATTAAATAATTTTAAAAACTATCTGCGAAGGCAGTCTGAGTCAGTTCCTGGTATAACTAGTGATCAGAATTTATTGTTTTATATCTATAAAATATAAATTCAAATTTTGCTAAATAACATAGTGAAATTTTAAAATTTATAAATTGATCTCAGAAGGTTAGTCATTTCGAGTAAATTATTAAATAATTTCAAAAACTCTCTGCGATGGAAGTCTGAGTTTGTTCCTGGTCAAACTAGTGATCAGAAATTATTGTTTTATATCCCTGAAGCATAAATTAAAATTTGCCAAATTGAGGAATGAAACTTAAAATTAATAAAAAAGATCTGAGAAGGTTAGTCACTTCTAGTAAATTATTAAATAATTTCAAAAACTCTCTGCGATGGAAGTCTGAGTTTGTTCCTGGTCAAACTAGTGATCAGAAATTATTGTTTTATATCCCTGAAGCATAAATTAAAATTTGCAAAATTGAGGAATGAAACTTAAAATTAATAAAAAAGATCTGAGAAGGTTAGTCACTTCTAGTAAATTATTAAATAATTTTAAAAACTATCTGCGAAGGCAGTCTGAGTCAGTTCCTGGTATAACTAGTGATCAGAATTTATTGTTTTATATCTATAAAATATAAATTCAAATTTTGCTAAATAACATAGTGAAATTTTAAAATTTATAAATTGATCTTAGAAGGTTAGTCATTTCGAGTAAATTATTAAATAATTTCAAAAACTCTCTGCGATGAAAGTCTGAATTTGTTCCTGGTCAAACTAGTGATCAGAAATTATTGTTTTATATCCCTGAAGCATAAATTAAAATTTGCCAAATTGAGGAATGAAACTTAAAATTAATAAAAAAGATCTGAGAAGGTTAGTCACTTCTAGTAAATTATTAAATAATTTCAAAAACTCTCTGCGATGGAAGTCTGAGTTTGTTCCTGGTCAAACTAGTGATCAGAAATTATTGTTTTATATCCCTGAAGCATAAATTAAAATTTGCCAAATTGAGGAATGAAACTTAAAATTAATAAAAAAGATCTGAGAAGGTTAGTCACTTCTAGTAAATTATTAAATAATTTTAAAAACTATCTGCGAAGGCAGTCTGAGTCAGTTCCTGGTATAACTAGTGATCAGAATTTATTGTTTTATATCTATAAAATATAAATTGTAATTTTGCTAAATAACATAGTGAAATTTTAAAATTGATAAATTGATCTTAGAAGGTTAGTCATTTATAGTAAATTATTAAATAATTTCAAAAACTCTCTGCGATGGAAGTCTGAGTTTGTTCCTGGTCAAACTAGTGATCAGAAATTATTGTTTTATATCCCTGAAGCATAAATTAAAATTTGCCAAATTGAGGAATGAAACTTAAAATTAATAAAAAAGATCTGAGAAGGTTAGTCACTTCTAGTAAATTATTAAATAATTTCAAAAACTCTCTGCGATGGAAGTCTGAGTTTGTTCCTGGTCAAACTAGTGATCAGAAATTATTGTTTTATATCCCTGAAGCATAAATTAAAATTTGCAAAATTGAGGAATGAAACTTAAAATTAATAAAAAAGATCTGAGAAGGTTAGTCACTTCTAGTAAATTATTAAATAATTTCAAAAACTCTCTGCGATGGAAGTCTGAGTTTGTTCCTGGTCAAACTAGTGATCAGAAATTATTGTTTTATATCCCTGAAGCATAAATTAAAATTTGCAAAATTGAGGAATGAAACTTAAAATTAATAAAAAAGATCTGAGAAGGTTAGTCACTTCTAGTAAATTATTAAATAATTTTAAAAATTATCTGCGATGGCAGTCTGAGTCAGTTCCTGGTATAACTAGTGATCAGAATTTATTGTTTTATATCTATAAAATATAAATTCAAATTTTGCTAAATAACATAGTGAAATTTTAAAATTGATAAATTGATCTCAGAAGGTTAGTCATTTCGAGTAAATTATTAAATAATTTCAAAAACTCTCTGCGATGGAAGTCTGAGTTTGTTCCTGGTCAAACTAGTGATCAGAAATTATTGTTTTATATCCCTGAAGCATAAATTAAAATTTGCCAAATTGAGGAATGAAACTTAAAATTAATAAAAAAGATCTGAGAAGGTTAGTCACTTCTAGTAAATTATTAAATAATTTCTTGTCTTCAAAAATGATAATTGAATAATGCCGTCATAAGTTCAGTGCTTCTGGGGACGCGCAGTCCTGTTTTTTCGCGATAATTTTCGTCTCTTTTGTGTGGCTGTTTGTGTGCATGGGGTGATTGGTCATTATAATTGAATAATGCCGTCATAAGTTCAGTGCTTCTGGGGACGCGCAGTCCTGTTTTTTCGCGATAATTTTCGTCTCTTTTGTGTTGCTGTTTGTGTGCATGGGGTGATTGGTCATTATAATTGAATAATGCCGTCATAAGTTCAGTGCTTCTGGGGACGCGCAGTCCTGTTTTTTCGCGATAATTTTCGTCTCTTTTGTGTTGCTGTTTGTGTGCATGGGGTGATTGGTCATAATAATTGAATAATGCCTTCATAAGTGCAGTGCTTCTGGGGACGCGCAGTTTTGTTTTTTCGCGATAATTTTCGTCTCTTTTATGTTGCTGTCTGAGTGCATGGGGTGATTGGTCAGTATTATTGAATAATGCCGTCATAAGTTCAGTGCTTCTGGGGACGCGCAGTCCTGTTTTTTCGCGATAATTTTCGTCTCTTTTGTGTTGCTGTTTGTGTGCATGGGGTGATTGGTCAGTATAATTGAATAATGCCGTCATAAGTTCAGTGCTTCTGGGGACGCGCAGTCCTGTTTTTTCGCGATAATTTTCGTCTCTTTTGTGTTGCTGTTTGTGTGCATGGGGTGATTGGTCATTATAATTGAATAATGCCGTCATAAGTTCAGTGCTTCTGGGGACGCGCAGTCCTGTTTTTTCGCGATAATTTTCGTCTCTTTTGTGTTGCTGTTTGTGTGCATGGGGTGATTGGTCATAATAATTGAATAATGCCTTCATAAGTGCAGTGCTTCTGGGGACGCGCAGTTTTGTTTTTTCGCGATAATTTTCGTCTCTTTTGTGTTGCTGTCTGAGTGCATGGGGTGATTGGTCAGTATTATTGAATAATGCCGTCATAAGTTCAGTGCTTCTGGGGACGCGCAGTCCTGTTTTTTCGCGATAATTTTCGTCTCTTTTGTGTTGCTGTTTGTGTGCATGGGGTGATTGGTCATTATAATTGAATAATGCCGTCATAAGTTCAGTGCTTCTGGGGACGCGCAGTCCTGTTTTTTCGCGATAATTTTCGTCTCTTTTGTGTTGCTGTCTGTGTGCATGGGGTGATTGGTCAGTATAATTGAATAATGCCGTCATAAGTTCAGTGCTTCTGGGGACGCGCAGTCCTGTTTTTTCGCGATAATTTTCGTCTCTTTTGTGTGGCTGTTTGTGTGCATGGGGTGATTGGTCAGTATAATTGAATAATGCCGTCATAAGTGCAGTGCTTCTGGGGACGCGCAGTCCTGTTTTTTCGCGAAAATTTCGTCTCTTTTGTGTGGCTGTTTGTGTGCATGGGGTGATTGGTCAGAATAATTGAATAATGCCGTCATAAGTTCAGTGCTTCTGGGGACGCGCAGTCCTGTTTTTTTCGCGATAATTTTCGTCTCTTTTGTGTTGCTGTTTGTGTGCATGGAGTGATTGGTCAGTATAATTGAATAATGCCGTCATAAGTTCAGTGCTTCTGGGGACGCGCAGTCCTGTTTTTTCGCGATAATTTTCGTCTCTTTTGTGTGGCTGTTTGTGTGTAATGTTCCGTCAGTGCAAGCGGGTGGTTGTGTTTGTGTGCAAAGTGCCCTTTCTTCATCATCGCTGGTTGGAAGGCAATTTGACGGTTGAGTTCGTTAGTTTTATCGCGTAAAATAATATTTTGATTCAACAAGAACGTTGTGTGGTGTGCGAGTCTTTTTTTTTTGTATTGAAAAGACCTTCCCATAGCTCCGTAGCTCGGAGGGCTCGACGTCGGTTTTTTGTGTGATAAGCCCTCTCTATAGCATCGTAGCTCGAGAGTCATCGATAATCAATACCTCATCTAGCTAACAGAAAGAAGATCGGAAGGCACTTGATGGTTGAGTTCGTCGCGTCGTTTCCGTAACAAATTTATGAATTAAATGGTTATATGATTAAAAATCAGACTACGCTATCATTGCAGCATTGCGTTTAACACCTCATTCTATAAATAAACATTATTTGGCTTTATCTTTCCACAGCCGGCTGTCTAAGATGAAACCATTTCATTTAAAATTTAACAACAGTTAAACGGGAAATGTCTCATCCGCAGCATCCGATTGTTTGCCTTGAGAATAATATATAAAACCTTTCAACAAACACTATGATTTTGGGTCGCATCATCATCTTCTATGATGAATCCTGACCAAACACCCTATCCTACTAACAAATTTTCAGGTTCCTGGCGCTTGTGGGGTGTAAGCACAGAGTAAATCAGCTGCCCTAGTAGCAACCTGCGCTAACTAACATTCCCGTCCCTTAAAATCGAGATCTACAAACTGACATGGCGGGCGCCGTTGGTGGCCAATGACTGTTACCTATTCGCAACTGATCTAGCTTTAGCAATCATGGTGTTTTATCTCTTCAGCGCATTCATACATGCTGTTGATAAGAGAAACACCACTAGATCGTCGAAACCTATAATCAGTAGTGCTGAAAGGATATTACGGTTCTGTTCAGCAACGGAGGGGCAACCATGGGTGATCTCTCATGCTCATGCTCATGCTCATGCTCATGCTCTAGTAAATTATTAAATAATTTCAAAAACTCTCTGCGATGGAAGTCTGAGTTTGTTCCTGGTCAAACTAGTGATCAGAAATTATTGTTTTATATCCCTGAAGCATAAATTAAAATTTGCAAAATTGAGGAATGAAACTTAAAATTAATAAAAAAGATCTGAGAAGGTTAGTCACTTCTAGTAAATTATTAAATAATTTTAAAAATTATCTGCGATGGCAGTCTGAGTCAGTTCCTGGTATAACTAGTGATCAGAATTTATTGTTTTATATCTATAAGGTATAAATTCAAATTTTGCTAAATAACATAGTGAAATTTTAAAATTGATAAATTGATCTTAGAAGGTTAGTCATTTCGAGTAAATTATTAAATAATTTCAAAAACTCTCTGCGATAAAAGTCTGAGTTTGTTCCTGGTCAAACTAGTGATCAGAAATTATTGTTTTATATCCCTGAAGCATAAATTAAAATTTGCCTAATTGAGGAATGAAACTTAAAATTAATAAAAAAGATCTGAGAAGGTTAGTCACTTCTAGTAAATTATTAAATAATTTCAAAAACTCTCTGCGATGGAAGTCTGAGTTTGTTCCTGGTCAAACTAGTGATCAGAAATTATTGTTTTATATCCCTGAAGCATAAATTAAAATTTGCCAAATTGAGGAATGAAACTTAAAATTAATAAAAAAGATCTGAGAAGGTTAGTCACTTCTAGTAAATTATTAAATAATTTCAAAAACTCTCTGCGATGGAAGTCTGAGTTTGTTTCTGGTCAAACTAGTGATCAGAAATTATTGTTTTATATCCCTGAAGCATAAATTAAAATTTGCCAAATTGAGGAATGAAACTTAAAATTAATAAAAAAGATCTGAGAAGGTTAGTCACTTCTAGTAAATTATTAAATAATTTCAAAAACTCTCTGCGATGGCAGTCTGAGTCAGTTCCTGGTATAACTAGTGATCAGAATTTATTGTTTTATATCCCTGAAGCATAAATTAAAATTTGCCAAATTGAGGAATGAAACTTAAAATTAATAAAAAAGATCTGAGAAGGTTAGTCACTTCTAGTAAATTATTAAATAATTTCAAAAACTGAGTTTGTTCCTGGTCAAACTAGTGATCAGAAATTATTGTTTTATATCCCTGAAGCATAAATTAAAATTTGCCAAATTGAGGAATGAAACTTAAAATTAATAAAAAAGATCTGAGAAGGTTAGTCACTTCTAGTAAATTATTAAATAATTTCAAAAACTCTCTGCGATGGAAGTCTGAGTTTGTTCCTGGTCAAACTAGTGATCAGAAATTATTGTTTTATATCCCTGAAGCATAAATTAAAATTTGCCAAATTGAGGAATGAAACTTAAAATTAATAAAAAAGATCTGAGAAGGTTAGTCACTTCTAGTAAATTATTAAATAATTTCAAAAACTCTCTGCGATGGAAGTCTGAGTTTGTTCCTGGTCAAACTAGTGATCAGAAATTATTGTTTTATATCCCTGAAGCATAAATTAAAATTTGCCAAATTGAGGAATGAAACTTAAAATTAATAAAAAAGATCTGAGAAGGTTAGTCACTTCTAGTAAATTATTAAATAATTTCAAAAACTCTCTGCGATGGAAGTCTGAGTTTGTTTCTGGTCAAACTAGTGATCAGAAATTATTGTTTTATATCCCTGAAGCATAAATTAAAATTTGCCTAATTGAGGAATGAAACTTAAAATTAATAAAAAAGATCTGAGAAGGTTAGTCACTTCTAGTAAATTATTAAATAATTTCAAAAACTCTCTGCGATGGAAGTCTGAGTTTGTTCCTGGTCAAACTAGTGATCAGAAATTATTGTTTTATATCCCTGAAGCATAAATTAAAATTTGCCAAATTGAGGAATGAAACTTAAAATTAATAAAAAAGATCTGAGAAGGTTAGTCACTTCTAGTAAATTATTAAATAATTTCAAAAACTCTCTGCGATGGAAGTCTGAGTTTGTTTCTGGTCAAACTAGTGATCAGAAATTATTGTTTTATATCCCTGAAGCATAAATTAAAATTTGCCAAATTGAGGAATGAAACTTAAAATTAATAAAAAAGATCTAAGAAGGTTAGTCATTTCAAGTAAATTATTAAATAATTTCAAAAACTCTCTGCGATGGAAGTCTGAGTTTGTTCCTGCTCAAACTAGTGATCAGAAATTATTGTTTTATATCCCTGAAGCATAAATTAGAATTTGCCAAATTGAGGAATGAAACTTAAAATTAATAAAAAAGATCTGAGAAGGTTAGTCACTTCTAGTAAATTATTAAATAATTTCAAAAACTCTCTGCGATGGCAGTCTGAGTCAGTTCCTGGTATAACTAGTGATCAGAATTTATTGTTTTATATCTATAAAGTATAAATTCAAATTTTGCTAAATAACATAGTGAAATTTTAAAATTGATAAATTGATCTTAGAAGGTTAGTCATTTCGAGTAAATTATTAATCAATTTTAAATTTCACTAGGTCATTTGACAAAATTATAATTTATGCTGCAGAGATATAAAACAATAAATTTTGAATACTAGTTTGACCAGGAACTGACTCGCCTTCGCAGAGAGTTTTTTTTTTTATAAATTATTAAATAATTTACTATAAGTGACTAACCTTCAAAGATTTTTTTTATTAATTTTAAGTTTCATTTCTCAATTTGGCAAATTTTAATTTATTTTTCAGGGATATAAAACAATAATTTCTGATCACTAGTTTGACCAGGAACAAACTCAGACTTCCATCACACAGAGTTTTTAAAATTATTTAATAATTTACTAGAAATATCTGACCTCCCAAGATTTTTTATCAATTTTAAATTTCACTTTGTAATTTAGCAAAATTTGAATTTATACTTTACAAATATAAAACAAGAAATTCTGATCACGAGTTTTACCAGGAATTGACTTAGACTGTCATCGCAGAGAGTTTTTAAAATTATTTAATAATTTACTAGAAATGACTAACATTCTAAGACTTTTTTGTATCAATTTTAAATTTTGCTTAGTAATTTGGCACAATTTTAAATAATATTTCAGAGATATAAAAAAAAACTTTGAATACTAGTTTGACCAGGAGCTGACTCATACTGGCAGCGCAGAGCGTTTTTGAAATTATTTAATAATTTACTAGAAATGACTAACCTTCTAAGATTTTTTAAATCAATTTTAAATTTCACTAGGTAATTTAGCATAATTTGAATTTATACTTTAGAGATATAAAACAATACATTCTGATCACCAGGAACTTACCCAAACTGCCATCACCGAAAGTTTTCAAAATTATTCAATAATTTATAGGAAGAACTGACGTTCCAAGATTTTTTAACATTTTTAAATTTCACTTTGTAATTTGGCAAAATTTGAATTTATATTTCAGAGATATAAAACACTCAATTCTGATCACTAGTTTTATCAGGAGCTAACCCAAACTGCCATCGCAGAGAGTTTTTTTTATCAATTTCAAATTTTACTTCATATTTCGAATTTATACTTCAGGGATATGAAACAATAAATTCTGATTACAAGTTTGATCAGGAACAGACTCAAAATGCCATTATCGATATAACGCACCCTACCGTTTACGTTGCGTTCGTTTAGATAAATGCAATATTTTGCATGCAATTATTTTTGTAACACATATTTTTGTTAAAGGAAAAACAAAATTATTTAATTTTTTCATAAACCAGATTACGAATTCAATTAAATTATTTTACTATGAAAAAAGGAAGAATGAATAATGAAACCCGCCATTTCAAATTATTTGAAAGTTATCTTGACATTAGCATTTTTTTTTTTATTTAGTTGACTTTGTCGATCCTGTGTCGCTCCCACGGTTAAGCTTCTTTTTATAATAAATTTCTAGCAATTATATGTACTTACATTGATTTTGTAATACAAATTGAATAAATTGATGTTATTCATTTCATTTGCCATTTGAAAATATATGGGTTTCCTGTTTTTATCAGAACATTTTTCTTGACTTTGAAGTTGATATTGCCCCAACGGGCGTCTTATAAAAAAAATATAGAAAATTATTTTTGCTTATTCCAAACAACAAAATTGACTTTGAAATTCATTTAATTCATCATTTTGATGATATTGAAAGCGTACAGTGTATTTTATTAGAGACAATAGAAAAATGTTTATGTCAGGGATTGATGTTTTTGTATAACATTCCTCATTTTTTTTATTATTTGACTCGTCTTCATCACTCGGTAAGGCACTGTTCAAAATATATTTTGATGTTTATGTCGCTCAACACATACACAAGTTCAAATTACTACATTTGAATGAAAAAAGTGTTTTAAAATGTATTTTACACTACGTCAGTTGATTAGCAATTAGCATTCGAAGTATTGACATGTTTCGTGAGGCTGAGTGTGTGTTTGTTTTGAGTTACTGTAAATCGAAATAACGATATGCAGTCATTTTACTTACATTCGAATCATGCTTATCAATGTTTTTGTAAATCAAACCTTACTAAAATATTTGCCAAAACAATATTTGTACAACAAATAAAAATAAATAAAATACTGGCAGTTCGATATAGTTCACAAAAACTATCAATTCAATATGATTATTTTTTCATATTTCGAAAAACCCGTTTACGCTTTACTAACACCAACCACACTGCTTGAAATTATTTAAAAAATGTTTGTTTTGAAAAAATATTTAATTTCTTTATTTTCATGCTGATTACAATACTTTCCACTGCACGCAGTTCGTGCGAACAGTAACTGAGCCACGCCAGCATTCAAAACGAGAGCACGTGGCGCGCGCGCATCGCAGTAACCTATGAGATTTTTCGCGCCAACTAGCCGGTCCCGCGGCTTTGCCTTTCGCCTTAAGAGGCAGTTTTTGTAAATATTGCTCGGTTTGTTCTAAAGGTCGTATCGAGGTGCTCCGATTTGGATGAAACTTTCAGCGTTTGTTTGTCTATACATGAGATGAACTCATGCCAAATATGAGCCCTCTAAGACAAAGGGAAGTGGGGTAAAACGGGCATTGGAGTTTGAATTTTCCGAGGATTTCGAATATGACAAAAGTGAGACTAAAAAACAGGACAATAACTAACGTTGTAAAATGTTTGTTATAGAAAAATCGAAAAACTATGAGAAAAACTGCGATTGGCCAAAAAAGTTATTACCGTAGGCTTATAGTCCATGAAATTCCCTAACTTGAACTAAAAGAGTACACTCAACCCCCGGTGGTTGGTCACTTTTTCGTTTGACACTTTTTTAGTTTGTACCCCGTTGGTTGGTCAAAGTCAAACTAAAAAGTGACGAACTGTGGTAGTGTGTGTGAACGCCATGTAAAAGGGGTGTCAAACTAAAAAGTGACCCCGTTCGTTTGACAACAGTTGGTGTCAAACCATCGGGGTTTGAGTGTATGGGTGTTGGAGGCTGTTGCAAAAATGTATTGAGGTTTAAAAAAAACAATTTTTAACAGTAATTTGCAAAAGCTATGAGAAAAAGTTAAACCAATCTTGGATGTCTATGGCTCATTTTGAAGTGCTTCAAAAGACCATTCAAATGCATCTAAGATAGTTGAAATTGATGAAGTTTTACTTAAATGCGAGCAATTTTAAGATTTTTTATGTTTTTTGGACCTCAATCTTCAATGCCCGTTTTACCCCACTTCCCTTTGTCTTAGAGGGCTCATATTTGGCATGAGTTCATCTCATGTATAGACAAACAAACGCTGAAAGTTTCATCCAAATCGGAGCACCTCGATACGACCTTTAGAACAAACCGAGCAATATTTACAAAAACTGCCTCTTAAACACGCAAATAACATTCCAAAAGGGTGTAGCTCCAAAACATCACTGTTTGCACGAAATTTGATTTCAGATTCGGATTCAGCGGCCAAAATTACTATAAAAAGCATACCCTGACCTTTGAGACATATGCTTGCTACATCGTGTAATTAGTAGGCCTTGCTTCAGAATTCTGAGAAATTTTGAAAATTGGCACTTTTTTCCTCACTAAAACTCAAATATCTCGGCTCTGGAGTGTCGAAATTGCATTTTCTCAGAAGGAAAAATGTTCGCCATGAAATTTCCTACAAGCTGCACGTATTGGTTTCACTGGGAAAAATAGGCTACCCTGAATTAAATGAACATTTCTGAAAAAAGTTTCGAAAAAATGCGATTTTTTCGACACAAATCCACCTGGAAGAGTCCGAAAAATTAAATTTTCGTCCAATATTGATAGTGCATCTTAATCTATGGACAAAAACCTATCGTTTGAAGATAATACACACCTGATCGAATCAGTTTTTGTATTGATTCCAAGCGATTTTAGAAAATTTGTTAAACAAAGTGACTTTTTTCAGTAAATCGATTAGGGGGTGCGAGAAAGTATTTTATAATTTTTTCTTGTCTAAGAAAACATTGTTCCTAACATCATAATCTACCATTTAAGAAGTGAGCAACTGAAATTCCTCAACATGACCTCAAAATGGGACAGGCTAGTATACATGAATATAGGTCTACGAGCTGTTTTTCAAAATTTCATTTTTCGAGCAGGATTATAGCCTTACCTCAGTGAGGAAGGCAAAAGGAGTATGGAGTAATTTTTCTAGTGTCGCAACTATGCCTCTACGAATTTTTAAACAATTTAACTGATAATGGTGCCATTTTTTAGCCGAAAATGTGAAAAACAAGCAAAAAATTGAAAAAGTGAAAGAAACATGAAAAAATTAGATAGGCAAAATATAATGATAGGAGGTGGTAGCATAGGCCAAATAATACAAAAAACGAAAACAAACGAAACAAGATTAATGAAATTTAAATACTAAAAATGAAACAAGAAAAACATAAAACATAAAACAAGAGAAGTAAAGTTTTTCGTACAAGAAAAGTTGCACAAAATGACCTCCTGAACACGGGATAAATAAACATTTTCGAAAATAGAATTGGGCAGTAGAGGGTTAACAAACACTTACAAACAAAATTCCATAACAAAATTTAAAAAAATGTTATGCCTTTTAACTTGCTTATTTTTCAAAATAAGATAAAAATCTTGAAAATCTCCGGTATCTCAACATTATTTTTGAAAACAACTATCGCGGCAACCTTTTGAAAAAGTAAGCGAGATTTCAACTGAGATCGACTGACTGTTCTTTACATGTTGTTCTGTCGCTTAACCACTAAGCTACAAATTTTCTGATGATGAAAAACGCAAAAATCATATTCTTTACAACCTATTCTTCCTGAACTCAGTTCTAGGCGGCCGGTGCTGCACAGCAACAAACCCGACAGTAAAATCACATGCACATCAAAAAGACAAAAAAAAATCATGATAACATTACATGTGGGTTATCTTCTATGTCAGAAAAAAAATTGTAATTTTACCTATGAAAGTTTGCAATTTTACAACTTCTCTGGTGTAATGTCACTTTTCAGCCTAAATTTAAGTAAAATTACATCACTAAAGGGCTAACGCACGGCTATCCGACCGTTGAAGAATGCAAAGGACAAACGCCTATATCAGCTTAACAATTGTGGTCAAGCAGGTTTCCAATACTGATGAGCTACATATTTCTGGGTGTAATATTACATACATTTTCATGAAATCATGCATATTTTTCCGCCCAGGCTGGGTGACGTATGACACATTGAGTCGTTTTGAGTGAGAAAATATTTTTTTCCCGGTAATAACATTAAAATTTGGAAGTTTTTAATGTGGTGACATTTAGTTTATTTTTCGATACAAACCTATGCTTTTCAATCCAAAATTTACACCGCGTGAAGCAGAAACATAGGAAACCCCCCAAATTAAAACGTACTCGCGGACCAATCAAAAACACACACACGCACACAACTCTTTTCCACTTCTTCCTGTGTCTGTGTGTGTGTAGGAAAGCTTTTGCTTTGTTATCTTCTTGTTTTTTTTAGAGGTTTTCTTCGCTACCGCTTGGCACAACCGCCGGACTCGTCCCGGCTACTAATGATCCAATAACTTTTAAATTTGGGCCGTAACTCGCTTAATATGAGGAGTTCAAGTTACGATAAAGAAGAAGACGAAGAGAGCACTCTTTCTCTCGCTTACGCTAGTGGATGAGTTTTAGGTTTTTTTTCTTCAATTTGTTTTTTTTTCATGGAGGGAACTCATCAAACAGAGCAGGAAAGGTGCGTTTGTGTGTGCAAAAATCGTTCGTTTTTTGATTTGTTGTGTGCTTTTTTTGCTTCCAGTGCTTTCTTTTTAATTTTGACTACCCAAATTTGTGCACTGAAAAAAAAACATTTTTTTGGGTCAGAAAAAACCATCAAAAGAAAATTTAACCTCACAGCGTTAAGAATAGCAATCTACAATCGCAACCTAAAGGTCGCGAGTTCAATCCCGGACTCGCGCTCAAACTTTTTTTTTCGCTGTGCCACTACCGCTGACTGCCGCCCATCAATGGCTATAACTGGAAACGAATTACGAGCTGCCTTCGTGCGGAATAACCCACTACACCGGGTTAGTAGGAGGGAGGGAAGGGAGGTAGGTTGAACAAATTTCTCTTCCTCTCTTCAAAAACGGGCGACCAAGAAGACGCCGCGCCGGACAAGGTTTGGATGCTGCTGCCGGATTTGGGCAGAAATGCAGCATCAGTTGGAGTTTTTCTCCGTCCGGAGATTGGAATGTATGTTGCGCGCGGGGTGGAAAAGTGGTCTTGTTGGACATCCCGGCCGGCCCCGGCAAATCAAAGGCGGTGTCCTCGAAACGGACAGTTAACACACGCGCGCCCTCTCGGACAGATGTTATCCCAAATTAGGGGGGAGGGGTGCGCAGCAGCGCCAGGGTGGGTCGTGAAAGTGAGGGTTTGTAGTTCTCAGAAGTTAGCGGTAAAAAGGTGGTATGATTTGTGGTGAAGAGATGTACTTTTTGGTATTATATCTGAAAAACCTAGAATTTTGAAAATTTTGTCAAGAACTGGAATCCTCCCGGAGTAACAAATTAAAATGAAACTCATTGATTTCTTATCTTTGAACTCCTAAAAATCGTTATTTGTAGACTGTTATACATCTTATGTTCACTGAGGAGTAACTTTTGAATTCCTGAACATCTGAACAATGTACTACTGAACCTCCCTTCAAAGTTTCTTCTAAATTCTTGAACAAATCAACACAGAAGCTTCTGAAGTCCTGAACATCTGAACAAAGAACAAAATCTCAAGTCTTGAACATGGGTAATTCTCTACCAACTCACACGAAATCGGGAAAAGTTGCCCCGACCCCTCTTCGATTTGCGTGAATCTTTGTCCTAAGGGGTAACTTTTGTCCCTGATCACGAATCCGAGGTCCGTTTTTTGATATCTCGTGACGGAGGGGCGGTACGACCCCTTCCATTTTTGAACATGCGAAAAAAGAGGTGTTTTTCAATAATTTGCAGCCTGAAACGGTGATGAGATAGAAATTTTGTGTCAAACGGACTTTTATGTAAAATTAGACGCCCGATTTGATGGCGTACTCAGAATTCCGGAAAAACGTATTTTTCATCGAAAAAAACACTAAAAAAGTTTTAAAAATTCTCCCATTTTCAGTTACTCGACTGTAAAAAATATTGGAACATGTCATTTTATGGGAAATTTAATGTACTTTTCGAATCTACATTGACCCAGAAGGGTCATTTTTTCATTTAGAACAAAATTTTTCATTTTAAAATTTCGTGTTTTTTCTAACATTGCAGGGTTATTTTTTAGAGTGTAACAATGTTCTACAAAGTTGTAGAGCAGACAATTACAAAAATTTTGATATATAGACATAAGGGGTTTGCTTATAAACATCACGAGTTATCGCGATTTTACGAAAAAAAAGTTTTGAAAAAGTTACTTTTTGCGTTTCTCTTTGTTTCGTCGTCCGTGTCTGTCGCGGGTGACCATGAACGGCCATGATCGATGACGACCAACTTTTTAAAAACTTTTTTTCGTAAAATTGCGATAACTCGTGATGTTTATAAGCAAACCCCTTATGTCTATATATCAAAATTTTTGTAATTGTCTGCTCTACAACTTTGTAGAACATTGTTACACTCTAAAAAATAACCCTGCAAAGTTAGAAAAAACACGAAATTTTAAAATGAAAATTTTTGTTCTAAATGAAAAAATGACCCTTCTGGGACAATGTAGATTCGAAAAGTACATTAAATTTCCCATAAAATGACATATTCCAAAAATTTTTACAGTCAAGTAACGGAAAATGGGAGAATTTTTAAAACTTTTTTAGTGTTTTTTTCGATGAAAAATACGTTTTTCCGGAATTCTGAGTACGCCATCAAATCGGGCGTCTAATTTTATATAAAAGTCCCTTTGACACCAAATTTCTATCTCATCACCGTTTCAGGCTGCAAATTATTGAAAAACACCTCTTTTTTCGCATGTTCAAAAATGGAAGGGGTCGTACCGCCCCTCCGTCACGAGATTTAAAAAAACGGACCTCGGATTCGTGATCAGGGACAAAAGTTACCCCATAGGACAAAGTTTCACGCAAATCGAAGAGGGGTCGGGGCAACTGCTGTGTGAGTTGGCGGAGAATTACCCACATCTGAACTAAGTACCTTCTGAAATCCTGAACATCTTAACAAAGTATCTTCTGAACTCTTGAATATCTGAATTCTTGAATGTTTAATCAAAGAAGCTTCTGAAGTCCTGAACATCGGAAAAAAGTAACTTCTCAACTCTTGATCATCTGATCAAAATAGCTTCTGAAGTCCTGAACATCTTAACTTCTTAATTCTTGAACAACTGAACAAAGAAGTTCTGGAGTTCTGAACATCTGAACAAAGTAACTTCTCAAATCTTGAACATCTGAGCTAAGTACATTCTGAAATCCTGAACATCTAAACAAAGTATCTTCTGAACACTTGAACATTTGAGTTCTTGAACGTCTAATCAAAGAAGCTTCTGAAGTCCTGAACATCTGAAAAAAGTAACTTCTCAACTCTTGAACATCTGAACAAAATAACTTCTGAAGTCCTGAACATCTGAACAAAGTAACTTCTCAACTGTTGAACATCTGAGCTAAGTACCTTCTGAAATCCTGAACATCTTAACAAAGTGTCTTCTGAACTCTTGAATATCTGAATTCTTGAACGTCTAATCAAAGAAGCTTCTGAAGTCCTGAACATCGGAAAAAAAGTAACTTCTCAACTCTTGATCATCTGAACAAAATAGCTTCTGAAGTCCTGAACATCTGAACAAAATAGCTTCTGAAGTCCTGAACATATGAACAAAGTACCTTCTGAATTTCTGAACATCTCAACAAAATAGTTGCTGAAGTCTTGAACATATTAACTTCTTAATTCTTGAACAACTGAACAAAGAAGCTTCTGAAGTCCTGAACATCTGAACAAAGTAACTTCTCAAATCTTGAACATCTGAGCTAAGTACCTTCTGAAATCCTGAACATCTAAACAAAGTATCTTCTGAACTCTTGAATATCTTAATTCTTGAACGTCTAATCAAAGAAGCTTCTGAAGTCCTGAACATCTGAAAAAAGTAACTTTTCAACTCTTGAACATCTGAACAAAGTTACTTCCGAATTCCTGAACATCTGAACAAAGTACCTTCAGAATCAATGAACATCTGAACAAAGTAACTTTTGAACGCTTGAACATCTGAACAAAGTACCTTCTGAATTTCTGAACATCTGAACAAAATAGCTTCCGAAGTCCTGAACATCTCAACAAAATAGCTTCTGAAGTCCTGAGCATCTGAACCAAGTAACTTCTGAACTCTTGAACATCTGAACAAAGTTACTTCCGAATTCCTGAACATTTGAAAAAAAAAAAACTTCTGATTTCATGAATACCAAAACAAAGTAACTTCTGGGTTCTCTAGAAATTTAGTAAAATCTGAAATTTCTGAAACCGACACAGATTTAGAAATCACATCAATCCCTGCATCTCTCAAACTCCAATCGCCCTGCCTCCCCTCCATCTAAAACGTCCACTTTTCCCCACCGGGAAAAGCCAATATTTACCTGCAACTCTTGACTCGGAAGTGCCCCCATATCGCAGCCCAGTACTCAAAAACTCTCACACTCTAGAGTGCCATAAATGCCGGGCTCTCGCGCGCCATTATTTTTGCAACAGTTTCACTGATTTGGACCCCCCCTTCCTCTCCACAGTCACTCTCGAAAATGTGAGCTGTGTTTTGTGCCAACACAAATTCTATACCCCTCTAAAAGTATGTGGAAAATAACTGGAAGAATCGAAAAAAAAGAAACTCGCGAGTACTCGACTATAAACGACGTGTTATCAATATTTCATCCCGCGAGCTCCGGGTGCTGCTGAAAAAAGGGGGGAAGTCTGACCCGATGCACGGAAAGTTAGGGTTTGAAGAATCAAACTTTCAGTTCTCAGCGACTACAATTATCATGCCCGAAATCTCACGTCCCAACTTTCACTGCCCTCATCTCCGTTGGGAGATTCTAAGCAACAAGAATTACCGGTCTATTCTCTTTTTCTCTCTCATTCTCACATTAACAACCAGCTCCCCTCAACACAGAACAAAATTTGCCAACGTAGTTTAACGCGACGCAATGCTTGGTCGATTCCCAATGCGTCTCTCACGTTTTTTCATTGAGATTTTCTGAGAGAACAAAAGAATCTTCGGAGAGAGTGTGCGTGAACGAGGAAAAGCGAAGGAGTGATAGAAAGAGAATGCTTTTTGCTGGCGAGATCACGAAATAGAAGAAGAGAACTGTGCCGGTCCCTTTAGTATAGCGCTATACCCTCTGATGTTTTGATGCAGGAATTAAGGTTGTTAATCGATAAAATTATCGTCGATAGTATTATCGTTATCGTGACGGTACCGTATTTTTTTTCGAAAGAACTCAAATTTTCATAACTTGCAATATGGGCATCAAACGAATCGAAATTTTGCATGCCTTTTTACTTTATTATAGTTTTTTTTCGGAAAATACTAAAATTTTCACAAAATACCGTATTTATTTCAAAAATACTCAAATTTATAAAATTTGCAATATGAGTATCAAACGAAGCGAAATTTTGTATTATTTTTTTTCACTTTATTTTAGTTTTTTTAATACTAAAATTTTCACAAATTACCATATTTTTTCGAAAATACTCAAATTTTCAAAATTTGCAATATTGGTATCACTTTGCTGAGTATCAAACGAAGCGAAATTTTGTATTATTTTTTTTCACTTTATTTTAGTTTTTTTAATACTAAAATTTTCACAAATTACCATATTTTTTCGAAAATACTCAAATTTTCAAAATTTGCAATATTGGTATCAAGCGATGCGAAATGTTGCATGCTTTATACATACATTCAAATTATTTATGCTTTATATACAATTTTGCTTCGTTTGATACCCATATTGCAAAATTTGTAAATTTCAGTATTTTCGATAAAAAAAAAAACGGAATTGTGAAAAAAATTAGTATTAAAAAAAAATCTAATAAAGTGAAAAACCAAACAAAATTTCGACACAAAGCTAACCGCAAATTTTGAAAGACCGGCTCCGTGGCTTAATGGTTACGGATTCTGCCTCATAAGCAGAAGGTTCAGGGATCAAATCCCGGCCGGTACCTTTGAAATTTGGAATCAGGAATTTGAACTTTAAATATGAACAAAAACGAAAATGAATCAGGTGGGATTCGAGCTCACACCTCTGGATTGGTGGTCTGGGACGCTAAGCAGTCGGCCATCAGAAGGTTTACACTCTAGCAGTGAATTTATCCGTAGTGTTGAAACATGTTATCTTCTCATATTAAATACGCGCTGATCCCTGATTTGCCTGACGGGATTGGAAGTCTAAATATAGATCGAGTTTCCTTCAGATGCTTGCTTCTATGTTTAGGCGGGGCCGAACAATGCCCAGCGACCTCGGATTTGGACCGCAAGGAGCTCTGTCATTCTGAAACGGATCGTTGAAAGCAGCGCGAGGGCTATCACCACCTAATACCCGGGACTGAGATAAGTTGTATCAGCATTCGGCATATACAAAGCCTGATACAAACTATACTTTCCCATAATATCGCTACCGGTTAGCGGGTATTGGATTGGACCACACACACACACACACACACAAGCTAACTGCAAATTTTGAAAATTTTGAGTATTTTCGAAAAATACGGTATTTTGAGAAAATTTTAGTATTTTTAAAAAAAGTACTCTAATAAAGTGAAAAAAGCATACAAAATTTCGCGATAGAACTATCGTTATCGTTATCGAGCCTCGATAATTTTATCCTTAACAACCTTGGCAGGAATCATCAAATGATAGTTTTTTCTATCACTCATTTACAACACTGATTCCAGCCAGGAAAGATTTTTCCGAAGGCATAGTGTGAGTTTCACTGAGCGATCAGTGAGAGAGAAATTCTCCCTTGCGCGGAATATCGGCAGGATGAAAGACTCAAAGACGTTGCGAGATGAGGAGGGTTTAGTTTTCGTTGATAAAGTTCGAAATTAGGAAATAATTTCATACTCTTTCGAGCCAAAATCATCTGCTTTCTGCTTAAAAATGAGTACTTGTGAAATGTAATGTTTTTATTATTTCAATCAAGATTCATCCTAAATGTAATTCAATCAAATACTCATGATTTTCAGTTTCAACCAACTCACTCTCTTCCGTGCCTTTGGTGGCGCTAGTATTGCCAATCTCTCTCTCTCTCTCTAAGCACTTTGCTGACGCCAAACCAGTCTGTACAAACACACACACACATGACTACACACAATACTCACAGCCACACAGCCCGGACTTCCCCAAAAAGCGCTGAAATTTTTGCAATTTTAATAATCAATGATTCTTTTCCCCCTCCCTCCCTCCTAACCTCACTTTTGTTATTGGACTCCGCGACTCCTCGCAACTCCATTATGGCCGGGATGTTTCGGCGCGGCGCGACCATCCAATCATCCCTCGGCGCCCCTCCTCCCGTGACCTTTTGCACATCCCCCCCGGGGGTCGAGGGGCGTACAGATTTCAATTTGTTTAGTCCGCGCGCGCGCCTTGTGTGAAGCTTTCACGGGATTGAATTGAAAAGATTTCCATTGAGAATTACTACTGGCGGAGCTTTGGGGATGGGTGTGAGTGTTTGATCTCGTTTTGTGTATTTTTGGTGTGTTTCGTACAAGATTGATTTTCACCGAAATGATAGAGCGGGAGCTCCTAAACTATGCAAGTAGCACTCGAAACGATCCTTTGTTGTAGTTTTAGGAGGTAACATTTTATTTCATGTATTTGCGAAAGTAAATTTTTAAACAGCGTTCCTCGACTTCCAGCTGTCGCGATATTATGATTGATTCGAAGTTTGAACTACTTATCTATTTTTTTTTAATTTAAAATTGTGATGAACTTTTGCTAAAAATGTGATATTCCATCCCAATAAAACAAAATTATTCTATTAACAAGATTTATGCTCAATTACTTCATTCAATTGAGTAGCAATAACCACCCATCTGTAACCCATAATGCCCTTTCCTTAAAAATGCAACAAAAACCCCAAAACAAAATTCTCCCATTCACTTTCGTCGGCTAAATATCGCGCTCCTTTTGCTCGCCCAGATTTCACATTGGCTCTGCTGGCTGACAGACTGGGGGCCGTTTCGCCGTCATGCCGCGACATATTGCCCAAGCCCCAAACGCCAAATATCGCCCAATCGAAGACAATTGTGTTACGTTATTATGTCTAGTTCTCTCTCGCCGCTCGATTCCAGGAGAACAGATGGAAGAGGGAGGAAAAGTCACAACAACAAAATAGTTATAAAACTTAACGCTAGTTTAGGTTAACCCTCTGCAGTTGCTCTTGTTTTTACGTCTGTCCTATTCTAAGTTGATGTTGTTGTTTTCTTATTCAAAAATTGTCAAACTTACGGACCCGCACCGGGCAGCAATCAATTTTTCTACGAATATTGAATTGACCATTGTGTCATACCCTACAGCGTGGTACAGACTCGTAATGCTATGCTATGCTATGCTTTGCTTGTACTATAGAGGATGAATCCAAAATTGTAGGTACTAATGTTTTGATTCACAATCTTAAATATGAACATTTTGTGAAGTTTTCTGCTCTTTTCAATAAAAAATAAATTATAATTTTAAAATCTAGCATAACATTTTTAAAGGTGTCAAGTGTTTTTTTAACCCTTAAAAAAAAAAGAACCTTGATTTATTTGAAAAATCACTGTTTATTTTTTTCCATAAAATATAACTTTCTGTTTTTTTAAAAGGATGTCTCCTGAAACATATTTAATATTTTTACAGACAAAAATTGATTTCAAAAATCAACAAAACTATTTTTTTAGTTTTATTGCTAAAAGCGCCAAAACGTTGAAAAAAAACGTTTTTTTTTGAAAAATAGTGTTTTTGAAAACATCGAAGATCTGGACAAAAAATTATAATAAATCATAAAATAGTAGTTTATGCAACAAGTTGCAAAAAGAGGATTTTTTCAGCACGATTCGTACATTTATCCAACGAGGTTCACCGAGTTGGATAAATACGAAGAGTGCTGAAAAAATCAAGTTTTGCAACGAGTTCCATACAACATTTTTTGCAATTCCAAAAAACTCACAATGAGTGAAATTTTATGTCAAATTTTCATGTATTTTGTCAATAAATCGTTTAAATCAAAAAAATGTTGAAAAGTGTTACTTTTCGAAACGAGTGCTGAAAAGTTCAACTTTTCAGCACCCATTTGAGTGCTGAAAAGTAGAACTTTTCAGCATTTTTTTTTGAAAAGTGTTGCTATTCGATTCTGTTATTTTTGGTACAGAAAAGTAGGCTATTTCGTCGTTCAAGAATGACAGGAAAAGTAAATAGTTTCACGACGGAATTGCAAAAAAATATTATTTGGTCTAATATATAAAAAAAGAAAATTATATATTTTTGGACCTTTTCAGTCTATACGCTTGATTTTAAAATTATGAAATCATTTTTAATAAAAAGATCAGAAAATTTCCCAATACAACATTTTTAATTTTTAACATTGAAAATCGAACCAAAAGTTTCCGAGATTTCGTCAGTTGGAAATCACAGGCTAAGGGGAACAACATCTAATTCCAGCGTACCTCTAATGTTGCCATATTAGCACATTGACATTCAATTACAGCTTATTAAAAGCTTTTTCAACTGAAATCAAGTGATGAATAACTCAACAAGAAGTGAACAAGCAAGATTCTAACAAAATTTTAGCAAAATAAGTTGTTTAGATAGTGAAAATCTGCAAATTGGATGCAGTCAGGAGCGAGTGTTTAACCTGCCAAACATATTAGAATTTCTCCTAATTTTAAGTTCCGGATAGAAATTGGTAGGATTTTTTCAGATTTCCTTTTAAGAAATATGTTTCAAACTCAAAAAATCTAAAAAAAACAAAAATTTATTCGATAGCTAAATAAAACACAAAGAAACAAAGAAACAAAGAAACAAAGAAACAAAGAAACAAAAAAACAAAAAAACAAAGAAACAAAGAAACAAAGAAACAAAGAAACAAAGAAACAAAGAAACAAAGAAACAAAGAAACAAAGAAACAAAGAAACAAAGAAACAAAGAAACAAAGAAACAAAGAAACAAAGAAACAAAGAAACAAAGAAACAAAGAAACAAAGAAACAAAGAAACAAAGAAACAAAGAAACAACTCGAGCGTTTGGTACGGTATGTCCACGCGTCCTTCCTCCCTTGTAGATTCTGTTAAATGTGATCTGTTCTCAGAATCCTCTCTTTGTTGTTATTACAACGCAGTAGGCTTGGCTGTTGGGGTTGTTTGGCCTGAGTTTTGGATTTTTTTTTATTTATTTAAAGTGTTAAGACAGCCTGTTGAGGGTTAACGTTCAACTCCAAGTCAATAGTTCACCCGCCAAATCAACTGCCATTTAGGAGCATATAAACAAAACAAAAAAGACAATCCACCATAACCAAGCAAACCTCACTAAACCTTAAAATCGCGCTAATATTATGCTTTTATTTCTTTTCCATTGCAGGATTTTTAAACATCGTGCACCAGCAGGTTGTGAGGGGCATGACTTATTGCGGCTGTTGGACGGCGGCGGGATCGACGTCGGTGGCAGAAGTGCTGTAAAATGTTGCTGCCACAACAACGGCGACTGGAGCGCAACTGTTGCAGCTGGCTTAGCCGCTCAATTTGGTGGTAGATAGTGCACGACTCGAAGAAGAAGAAGGAAGAAAAAGTTAATATTATAAAATTGGAAGCATTATAATTGATAGTTGATTGTGTGAGAGGCGAAGAGAAGAGAAGCGCGCCCTGTGAATAATATTTTTCGTGTAAGATAAAAGAAGAGAAGCGGCGAGAAGAGAAGCTGGGGGGAAAGGTGTGTGTTGTTTTAAGGCAGTTTTTAGAAGAATGTTCCAAAAGTGAAACCAACCCAGAGAAGAAGGAAAAATAAGAAGAAGAAAAAAAGAGGCTAGGAATAAGTCCAGCGTGTGTGGCTGTGGCAACAAGCATGGAAACTGTTGCTACTGTTGATAGTTGGAAGAAGTTTGAAGAATCAGCCAGTGCCAGTGCCGGTGGTGCGGCTGCCGGGCTAGAAGAAGTCGTTGCGAGCAGGTTCTTCGCCGACGGTGGGCGACAACAACTGAAAGAACAACAACAACAGCAACGGCTACAACAAAGCTAATGAGCTCGGATTCCTGCGGCCGCTGTTGTTGTCGGTGAAGAAAAGAGGGAACTCTCTGCGAAAAAGGTAATTTTTAATTCGATTTTTTCAATGTATTTGTTTTTATATGACTGAAACACTGTGTACGTTTTCTGTTGCCCTAATATTTGATTCAAACTATCAACATCAGTAAAAATGTTGAGACAAAACGAACATTGTTATCTACTGTGTGCTTCAAACTTAATAACCGCTAGCCTGTAGAGAAATTATAGTATAGTTTGATTATTCAAAGCTTCAAATATCAAATTGTTTTAATTTTTTTTATTTAATATTTTATTTTTGAGCTCAATTTCGAGATCAGCGACCCCAAATTAGACAAAATCGAGTGGTTGATTGCCTCGTAAATTGCCATAAAAATAATCACAATATCTCATCATCGCCATGCCATGTTGGCCGCCATCTTGGATAACACTTAAGATCATTTTGGGGTCGTTTTTCAGCTCAAAGACCCAAAATAAGAAAAAGGTTTTTTTTTGTGATTTAATTCTTCAATCATATTTTTTCGAAGATCTTGGATAATCAAGCCTGGACTGTTTTCAGTTTGAAATATCTCGCAAAAAAATTCAAAACTCAATCGTTGAGCTTTCATTCCTGGTATATTGCAAAAAAGCTTAATTATTTTTTTTTTATAAATTTTAAATATGAAACACATTTTAAGATGTTTTCCTATGAGTCCTTAACTTTACGTTTGATTTTTGTCAGTATTTTGTAAAAGAAGTTTCATTAGGAATCTTGAAATACAAATCGAAATTAGATAAACTTTTCTAAAATATTTGATTTGAAGTTGACTGATTGCATGATTATAAGTGGTAATTGCAAAGAGTCATGATTATAAATATCAAATTTATAACTTTTAGCATGAGGAAAGCATCAAATTTTTAGCTCACCTTATCAAGAAATGTATGTTTTATAATTTGAAGATTTTCTTAAATTTTGATGTTTTAGGTGATAATTATTGGCAAATATTTGATACATGCTCTTTTTAAAAAATAACTTTCCTAAACATAAACAAACTTTTTTCAGTGTTAAAATAAACAAAATTGCAGCTCAAAAAAGGGATGATTTTATGTTCGGAAAATCCTTGAACACAGTTTTAAAGTAATCTTGATATAAAACATAATTGATACGAAGCAAAAAAATAAATAAAACACTTTCAAGAGTTTGAACATGTAACTTTTTACTGTGAAAACCATGTTTCAGATTTTAAAATGACTTTATACAGCAATTCCTCACGAAAACAGCATGATTCGAAAAAAAAAGTTCTCCGATCGGGCTCAAAACTTTTCTGGTGATCCTTGGCCGAAATAATTAGACTCGTATTTTTTTGTTTGGCCATTAGGGTGACCTACGCCGTGTTAGGGTGGTTCGAAAAATGGCAATTTTCGTCGATTTTCGCAAAAACCACCTTTTTAAAAAAATCATATCTCCGCGCCATTTCATCCGATTTTAGCTGTCCTAGACGCAAAAGCAAGATGATTAGTTTGGCTATTTGGAAAAAAATAGTAAGAAGTTTCAAAAATCTAGCTAAACATTTGGAAAAGTTGAATGAAAACATAAAATGCTGTTTTGAAGGTCTCGGGACCAAAGAGCCTATGTCTGAAAATATTTTTATCGGATTCCTCAGAAAATTTCACATAATATATCAAAAAATGGTGAAGTTATGTTTTCAATACTCTGAGATACGATTTTTTGAAAATAAAAACTGAGGTTTTCGACGCGCCACGCACAAAAATGGGAAAATGACGAAAACGGGAAAAAATCGACTTTTTTCACTAAAACTGCGATAAGTTTAAAATTTCAACAATGACCTATAGATGTTAGGATACCAAATTTTTTGTGATTAAAAGACGCAACTTTTGGTACCATAACATCTTTAGGTCATTGCTGAAATTTTAAAGTTATCGCAGTTTTAGTGAAAAAGTCGATTTTTTCCCGTTTTCGTCATTTTCCCATTTTTGCGCGTGGCGCGTCGGAAATTCCAGTTTTTATTTTCAAAAAATCGTATCTTAGAGTATCGAAAACATAACTTAACCATTTTTTTGAAATGTTATGTGAAATTTTCTGAGGAATCCGATAAAAATATTTTCAGACATAGGCTCTTTGGTCCCGATACCTTCAAAACAGCATTTGATGTTTTCATTCAACTTTTTCAAATGTTAAGCTAGATTTTTGAAACTTCTTACTATTTTTTCCAAATAGCCAAACTAATCACTTATTTTTTTGCGTCTAAGACAGCTAAAATCGGATGAAATGGCGCGGAGATATGACTTTTTGAAAAAAGTGGTTTTTGCGAAAATCTAAGAAAATTGCAGTTTTTTGAACCACCCTAACACGGCGTAGGCCAAATAAAAAAATACGGGTCTCATTATTTCGGCCAGCTCGATTGAGCTCGATCGGAAAACTTTTTTTTTCGAATCGTGCTGTTTTCGTGAGGAATTGCTGTATAAGCAAAACTTGTTTAAAAAGTTAAAAAAGATAGATTTTGAAGTTCAATCAATTACAAGTGAAGAAAACTGGAATTTTAGAAGGTTGAAAATATGAATAGTTGATTATAATTTTTTTTAATGTTTGGGAAAAAATACTTAAAGGGTTACATACATGCACCCAAAATTCCGAGTCAAGAGAATCGTTCCCTCAAAATTTATTGAGGGCTCAGCGCCAAAATCGAGAGAATAATGCCATCAACTCACACCACCATAACAAATGAGTTCATTCGTTAATTGAAACAATAAATCTCCAACAAGTGTCATACATCGACATCTGACCATTTTTTGTTCACCAAGCTGTGGTGGCCGAGGCAGTTAAGTCATTGGGTTAGTATGTCAAAGGTCTCTGGTTCGATTCCCGTAGTTGACACTTTTGGTTTTTGTTTCAACGGATGAACCTCGAGAAAATAATTCTCTCGCCCATCTCGAGCTGTGTTCTCTGTGTCCGTAAATGGTACCACTATTCTCTCGTTTCGAGGCCATTATTCTCTCGGACTAGCGTTGCCCAGTTTTGGGTGTGTAAAAAATCACAAAATTTCATATTACAGAAATTTTTTTGAATCCACTAAACTTTCAAACTTTCTGAGCGTTTTTCTCGAAACACCGAGTTGCCACGATATATCGAGATGGAATGGAGCAAATTGGCTAAAATTTGGGTTGAAGACTCTCAAGACATATACCGTGTGCATGACGAAGCCCGATTTTGAAATTTTGCTTTTTTAAAATATACAAAAATTCAAAAACTGACGATTTTTTATATGAAAAACACAAAAATATTTAAAATAAGTTTTTTTTTGAAAATCGGCCTTCGCCATGCACATAGGACCGGTTTAACGAGTCTTCACCAAAATTTTGAGCCGATTTGGTCAAGGCAGTGTTAAGATATCGTGGCACCCACAGCTAACTTCAAATAGCTATATCTCGGCAATGATACAACCAAAAGTCTTCAAATATGTTTTGATAATAGATGAAAATGTGTATTTTAATGCCCTGATAACAGCTTTTAAATAAAATTAAGTGTGTGCTCACACCAACCTCTGACTTTTTTTTATCGATTTACATGTATGTAACCCCTTAAAATAGTTAATATTCAACCATCCAAATTTTTTAACCGTACTACTCTTTTGTTAACTGTGTAGTATTCGAATGTTCTGCAAATAATATCAAGATCATTTGATTTGAAAAGAAGATCATTTGATTTGATAAGTTGATTACCTAAAAGCAGTACAATTTGGTCATTTCGTCGAAAGAGTACATACACAGAAAAAAAATGATATTATTCATCAGGGAATATTGACAGATTTTGTGTCAAAAATGTGTAAAATTACATCAGAAACTGGTGAATTTTCATCAGTTTTTGATGAATTTTCATCACATTTTTACACATTTTTAAGGTAAAATTACTTTAAAAAGAGGTTTTATTCAAGCAACAAAATTTTCAACTGAATTTTGGAAGGTTGAGAATTTGGTTGGTTAAAAATTATTTCTTTTTTGAGTTATTTTACCTAAAATAATGTGTAAATATTAAAAATTTTACAGAAACTGATGAATGCTCATGCTATTTTTTAAATATCTCTTGGAAAAAAGTACACAATCCAGTCAAATAAGAACACTAAGAAATACTAGAAAACTATCCCATTTTCGCATAGAACTCCCCTCTAAAACAGCTCAAGAATGTTCCCTCTCCTCCTCTCTTCCCATCTCACAGTCATGCTGCTGCCATCATGTCCGCTGCTTCGTCACTGTCCTCGTCACCACCGCCGCCACCACAACTACTGAAGAAGCGCAAGAAGAAGCCCACATAATGAATGACGGGGAAGAGGAATAAAAATAAAATTAAAAATTAAGATAATATAAACGATCATCATCATCATCAGCGCGCGGGGTTCGGCGGGTGTGACAAGTAGGTTCAAAGAAGAGAGGCAGAAATCAGGATCAAGCATCTCGGGCTCAGAATCTCGTCACGACCAACCAATACGGTGAAGAAGAAGAAGGGCTTGAGCTGCTGCCGTTCAAGAAGCTCGTCACAGAAGAAAACGTTTGACAAAAAAACAGGCAGGCAGTGTGCTTAAGGTGAAGGCAACCGCGATTTGCCGCGTAGTCATCATCATTTTTCATTTTTCCGGGGCACCTTGAAGGCCCACGGGAGAAGCGCGCGAAACCGCCGGCCGATAATATGGATAAATATCTGCCGCTGCTCGTGCTGTTCTACATTCTCAACCACAAGCTAGATGGCGTTGCCAGCGATCAAGGTGAGTTGTAATACCAATCTTTCTCTTTTTTTTCTCTCTGGTGAAGAGCTAGAAGACGACACGACAATTAACCATTTTTTTTACCCGCTGTGGCCGGTCATTCCGGTAGCTTGGGGGATCTCGAACTAACTAACTATACCATCATTTTTATCTGCTGTGTTGCTTCTGGCTGGGATCAGATCCGATCAGATTTTGCTGGGAAAGTAGCAGGAGGGCGATTCTCTGGAGAAACAAAGTTCAAAACCATGCCTTTTCAACCTTATGTTGGACACTAGGGCCGTTTACCTTGATGTCCTAGAATATTTGCTATTTACTCTGTTGTCCATCAACAGGCTCTTTTCCTACATAGTTCAAAACAAGGGTCTCTTTACCCTAATGTCCAATCCTTGATTAATTCTATTGTTAAACACTGGAGCCCTTATCTGTAATGTTCAGTACCTGGGCGCTTTACTCTAGTATCCGTCACTAGGGCTTCTAAATCTAGAGTCCAACATTGGGTGAGTTACTCTAATGTTGATCAACAGGGCCTTTTACCCTAACGCTTTTCGTTAGGGCTTTTTGGACTATTGTCCAACAACAAGACCGTGGGTGTTCCGTGGATTTCCCGGGAATTCCACAAAACCGGGAATTGCTGATTTCCTAATCTAATCTAATCTCTAATCTAATCTAAAACCGGGAATTCCGGATTTCCGGGATTTTTAACATAATTTGTCTCGGTTATCCCGAAAAAAAAACAACAAAAAATTTTTGTGTAAAATCGCATGCAAAAGCATGCACATCACCTTTGTGAGAAAAAGCATGTAATATTGTATGTGAAAACGTGTACACAAAAAGCATGTACCGAAGAAAAAAAAATCAGGTCGTCGTATACTGTGTCAACTGCATACGATGTATGGGGAACATACAGCTACATCGGTGAAGATCCAACTATTTTCATAGCGGCAAAATAGCCGAGTGGGTTGGGGCGCGGACTTGGTAATCTGAATATAACTTTCGCCGGATTGATGTTATATTTGGGGTGAGCAGACCTGATTTTTTTCTTCTTCGGTACATGCTTTTTATGTACACGTTTTCACATACAATATTACATTCCTTTTCTCACAAAGGTGATGTGCATGCTTTTGCATGCGATTTTACCATCGGATTTTTTGCTGTGTAGTGCAAAGGAAAGTGGGATTGAAGACCATTTCAACAAAATTCCGGGATTCCGGGAATTTAAATATATTTTGTCCATTTCCCGGGAAATTAAAAACTCGGAAAATTTGACGTTTGAGTTGGATGTGCGATAAATGGTCAAAATGATTGAAGGTCGAATATCAAAAGGTCGAAAGACAGAAGACAGAAAGTGAACAAAAGGTCCAAGTGAATAAATGGTCGGAGGTAAAAAAGTTTACAATTTTTTTTGTAAGATTACTTACATTCAATGTTTTTGCATTTCTTACAAAAGAAAGGTTTAAGGTTTGCTTTTGGGAAAACATTTTTTTCAGAAATCTTAAAAAAATCGTGTCCGGCGGGGAATCGTCCCAAAAAAAAATTCCTATGTCTAATTTGAAGGTTTTGATGCGCTGTTTCGATTGAATTTTGGCCCGAAACCTGGAACTCAAAGCCTGATTTTTGAGAGCTCTTTTTCTGGGTGATGTCTGTATCCGCTCTTAAAAATTTATGTCTTCCATCATTGGAAACCCACTCGTAAAACCCACAATTTTTATATCTCAGATTTGTAGCCGTGGGGTCGGAGACGAACATTTTATTTTTCGATTCACAATATTCGACCAGTAAATGTGGTCAAAGCCATTTTTAGAGGTATTTTTTGGACAATTTTACAGATAACACTATCAAATTAAAAGAATTCAGTTTCAAACAAAAAGCCATTCGAAAACATGCGCCATAAACTGCTTGGAACCAAAATTTGAAGCATTTCAAAAATGCATTTCCAGAGATATAGCCATATTAGTGTTTTTGCCATCACTCGAAAAATGAACTTCTTAAATACGACTCCTAGATATACCTTCACGTATACCTATCGACTCAGAATCAAATTCTGAACAAATGTCTGTGGGGATGTGTGTAGACATGATTTTTTTTCCACACGATTCTCTCAGAACTGGCTGTACCGATTTTGGCCGGATCCGCCTTATTCTGTTCGTTTTAAATTCTGTTTAGTGAAGTACTTTTAAGGTTATGCCAAGAAAAAGTTGTTTTGTAGCTACAAAAAATGGTGATTTTTGCATAACCTCAAAGGCCGGGTCTTTTTGATTTTTGACTTTTTGACCACGCGGGGGATTGGCAGCCACACCCCCTTGCATGCGTTTCGCCCGGTTGCCACATCGCTTATGCAATGTCTGCGTTTCTTCTGGAAAAAATCTGTATTAATTATGTTGCTGCATCATTTTGTCTCGACAAAGATTTACACGAACTTTTTACTGAAATATATAACTCATGAGAATTTTCACCTTTATTTTGAAGAGTTGGTAAAAAAAGAGAATTGAAAATTGCTGTTCAAGTAAAATCAATAATTAAAAAAAAACAAATGAAAAAAAAAACTTAATTTGTAAATACCACCTAAAATACAACATGAATGCGAGGAAGGCACCAACCACTTTAAGGTGGATTAAGTAACGTTTTTGTCTTATTTTCATCCTATTTTTTCCCATTAAATTTTTGTTTTTATACAGATTCAGATACTGAACGTCAAATTCTCGATCGAAAGCATTTGGCATGAATTGTATACGAGTAAATTTTGGTATTGATCAGACGGTTGGTTCAAAAGTTAGAGCTGTGTGGTTTTTCTTTATATACAGAGTAAATTTCTCAAAAAAGGTGAGAAATCTTTCAGAATCATTCTCCCCAATGATTTATTTACAATTTCACTCGAATTTATCTTTCCAACTGAGTGTTCACGACTCGATCTAACTTCACAACAAATTTTACATCGATTGGATACAGCACTTTTATTTAAGAGCGTTTGACTTTTTGCTATTCTTACAAAAGAAAGGTTTAAGGCAGGCCTGCCCAACCTTTTTGGCTCAATTTTCACATTTTTGATCGTCAAAATTACAATTGTTCATTTTTTCATGGTTTTTTGCATGGAATCGGTTCTTAGGTGACCAGTGAATATAACTTTGACAAAAATTTGAAAAAATATTTTTGCAAATCGTTTTTATGTAGTTTTTGAGTGAAAAATTGGTCCGGCCCACGGGCCGGATTGATTTTTGACATAAAATGTAGATAAAAACGGCTTGTATAAATATTTTTTCAAACTTTTGGAAAAGTAATGTTCGCTGGTCATATGTGAATCGATTCCAAGAAATAAACCATGAAAAAATGAACACTTGTAAATATGAAAATTGAGCCAAAAAGGTTGGGCAGGCCTGGTTTAAGGTTTGCTGTTGGAAAAACTTTTTTTCAGAAATCTTAAAAAAATCGTGCACGGCGGGGAATCATCCCAGAAAAAAAACCTATTACTAATTTGAAGGTTTTGATGCGCTCTTTCGATTGAATTTTGGCCCGGAACCTGGAACTCAAAGCATGATTTTTTAGTGCTCTTTTTCTGAAATATTTGGACGATGTCTGTATCTGCTCTTAAACATTTGTGTCTTCCATCATTGGATAACCACTCGTAAAACCCATAATTTTTATATTTCAAATTTGTTGCCGTGGAGTCGGGGACGAACATTTTATTTTTCGATTCACAATTTTTGACCAGTAAATGTGGTCAAAGCCATTTTTAGAGGTATTTTTTAAACAATTTTACAGATAACACTATCAAATTAAAAGAATTCAAAATTTGAAGCTTTTCAAAAATGCATTTCCAGGGATATAGCCATATTAGTGTTTTTCGTCTTATTTTTACCCTTTTTTCCTATTAAATTTTTGGTTTTATACAGAATCATATACTGAACATTAAATTCGAAGTCCCGGCTCGTTCTCGCTCGAAAGATCGACAAGTCGTCGAGTCGACGCATAAACGCCAGCACATTTACGCTTGCGCGTTTTACGCTGCGCGTGAAAGTGTTCTTTCTGGCTTCTCATAATAGATTGACAAAGTGCAATATCGATACATATTCTTTTAGTTAATCATAGACTAACATCAAAGACTGAGTACTTTTTATTTTTTTTATATTAATGTCAATCCAATAAGTTTTTCTTTATTAAATATAATTATCTTGCGAACCATAATGTACTTCTGAAATTAAAAAAAATGCATTCGAGATTTTGTCTAAAAAGATTCGAAACTTTAGGTCAAATTCTCACTGGGTGGTATCATTATATTTCGGAAAAAATAATTGCACCAAAATATTTTTCGGAGTTTTATCATTTTGTAAGAAAGGTTCTATTTCACCTCTGGTGATATTAAATCGGGGTTTTATGAACAGTTTTTGATTCGAAAATTTTCTTCAGGTAAGATTTGCCAAATATTTAAGATTCTAGAAAAGTCGTGAAATAGTCGGAAATTCTAAAATGATATTCAAGTGGTCACCCTGTTTAACAATTATGAATGAAAAGGAAAGCCAGGGTTAAAAAAAACTTGATGGTTTAATTGATTTTCGGTCTCAAAAAGGTTGAATTCTGGAGATTTTTTTGAAAAGGACCAATAAACCAAATTTTCAGTTTTTGCTTTTTGGGTGTTTTTTAATACCCCTGACTAAAGGCGGTTTTAAAAACACCCAAAAAGCAAAAACTTGAAATTTGGTTTATTGGTCCTTTTCAAAAAAAAAAAACTCCAGAATTTAAATTTCCACACTGTGCTTCAAGGCTACGCCCTTACAGGAGGGATTTGGGAGGGAAATGAGTTTTTTTTATTCAGTGGTAGCAAAAGTTCACAGTAAAAAATAATGTAAATTTGGAAGCTGTAATTTTGGAAGGTTGAATATTACCTCTTTTATGATGTAATTTTACCTCAATTTAGACTGAAAAGGCGACATTACTACAAGAAAGTGGTAAAATTACAAATGTTCAGAGGTAAAATTACACATTTTTTCTGACATAAAAGATGTACCCCTTCCCAGATGTAATATTACCATGATTTTTTTTTCTGTGTAAACAAGACAAAGTTTTAAACAAATTTATTGGCCGCAGATTTTTTTTTTATCAAAGTGGAGTTTTTTCTAAATAAATAATTTGAATTTTTGTTTACGATTGGTATCGATAGCACAATGCTTTAAAATCTACCAAACTTCCCAGAGATACGCTACCATACAGCATCCCCTAGCGATTCGAGAATGTCAAACGTTTATTTGCCGCCGGCCGCGGATTTCGGGTTCGCCGGACGCGACCATTATTTGTCAATAGATATGTGTTTCCGGTCCCCACGAGGGCCGGTTTGGGAATTGGATTCTCTTGCATGATGCACGCGCTGGCCGGTGTGGAGTAGATTTATGGGCTGGGAAAGTGGAAGCGGCCTGTGGACTAATTATCGATGGGACGACGGCTGATTGGAGATTTTTTGGGAGGGAGGTGCTTGTGGGAGATAGTGGGGGGATTGGAATTTGAGGGGGAGGGTGTCCAATTACAGGGCGTTAAACCTTGGTAAACTGGGAATTGACAAACGATTTATCGTTTTTTTTTGGTAGTTTCTAAAGGTTCAGCATACTGATACCAAAATCTTTACGAATTACAGCATAAAAATGGCAGCTTGAATGTAAAACCGAGTAGAAAACAAAACAACTTACAAAATTGTTAATTTTCTTTCCCTCAAACGTCAAGTTAATCCCGAAAAATATAAAATTCCAACTTAGAGCACGCACTTTTCAGCCTGCTAAGATATGCGTTCCTGCACACGCCAAGATAGAACCAGAGTCATTTTTCTCTTCTTTTCCCCTCCCCGTTATGAAGCAGGCAGATGACGGTGGTTATGGAAAACGACGACGACGACGGTTCTTCTCTGGAGTCGATGTTTGGGCGCGAATGAGACACGTTTCGCCCACCTACGCGTTTACTTGTGAAGATGCTCTGCCTCTGCTGCGCCGTTACCGAGCTGGAGTCCAATCAAAATTATCATAAAAAGTGAAAGAAAGATAAATGGGTAATGTTATGTTGCGTCAGGGAGGACGGTTTATTCTGGGCGAGGACAGGGCGGCAAGGACGCTAGACGGGGCGAAGATAGCTCCGGGAAATGAAATAAAGAGCAGGTCGTTAGCCGGCTAACGATGTACCCCGAAAGTTATCTTACGACGGGGTTCGTTGAGGTGTTTTTGCTGGGTTGAAGAAATTATTCCATCTGGGGGACAGGAGGCAACGCCGAGATTCGGTGAACTTTAAAGCAATAAGTTTTAAATGGTTCAACGCAGCAGCTTCACGATTTGTGGCTATTTGCGCTGCGAGAGATCCATTATGAAACTCCGGTACTCCCACAAGCTAGCCAGGTCAACCTTCTAGTCCTAAACGAAACCGGAGTGCGCTCATGGGAAGATTCGAATCGGTCCAAACCTCAGCTCAGCGTGAACCCCCACTTATTGGGCGGCCGCAAATCAGCGTCAGATCGTTGAGGTTTGAGTTGCAGTCGCCGCCGCCACTGACTATCGATTTCAATTAGCCAAATCGTGAGGCGGGATTGCCCAACTAATTGCCGAACATTTTTTGTTGTGTGGAAAACAAAAGGCCCGCGGCGCGGCTTCCCCCAAATCTTGCGCAGAAAGGGATTTGTGGGGCTTAGTCACAGGGTGGCTGCATAGTCGAGGTTTCATCCGAATCATACAACATTTAATCTGAAGCATGTTAAAATTTCTAGCAACTTCAAGTGTTAAAAAAAAACCTTTTTGCAATTTCGTCGTGAAACTACTTACTTTTCCTGTCATTCTTGAACGACGAAACAGCCTACTTTTCTGTACCAAAAATAACAGAAGAGCAATCCTCTACGAAATCGGTCTTTTTTCTTAAAATTTTAATTTTTGTATTTTTTAATCCGACTGAAACATTTTTGGTGCCTTCGGTATGCCCAAAGAAGCCATTGTGCATCATTAGTTTGTCCATATAATTTTCCATACAAATTTGGCAGCTGGCCATACAAAAATGATGTATGAAAATTCAAAAATCTGTATCTTTTGAAGGAATTTTTTGATCGATTTGGTGTCTTCGGCAAAGTTGTAGGCATGGATATGGACTACACTGAAAAAAAAAATGATGCACGGTAAAAAAACATTTGACGATTTTTTATTTAACTTTTTGTCACTAAAACTTGATTTGCAAAAAAACACTATTTTTAATTTTTTTTTAATTTTTTGATATGTTTTAGAGGACATCAAATGCCAACTTTTCAGAAATTTCCAGGTTGTGCAAAAAATCTTTGAGCAAGTTATGAATTTTTGAATCAATACTGATTTTTTTCAAAAAATCGAAAAATTGGTCGCAAAAATTTTTGAACTCTATTTTTCGATGTAAAATTAAATTTGCAATCAAAAAGTACTCAAGTGAAATTTGGATAAAGTGCACCGTTTTCAAGTAAAATCCATTTTTAGGTGACTTTTTTGAAAATAGTCGCAGTTTTTCATTTTTTTAAATTAGTGCACATGTTTCCCCACTTTTGAAAAAATAGTTTTGAAAAGCTGAGAAAATTCTCTATATTTTGCATTTTTGAACGGAGTCAGATTTGCGATTCCTTTCCGTAGGGTCGTAGAATTTTCGCGTCCGCCGTCGGTGTGTTTTTCGTTTTTTTGGCGTGCGTGTGTGCGTGTGAAGGTGCGGCTGGCTTTGGCTGTCCCGATGACAGTTGAGCCAGTCAGATTTGCGATTCCTTTCCGTAGGGTCGTAGAATTTTCGCGTCCGCCGTCGGTGTGTTTTTCGTTTTTTTGGCGTGTGTGTGTGCGTGTGAAGGTGCGGCTGGCTTTGGCTGTCCCGATGACAGTTGAGCCAGTCAGATTTGCGATTCCTTTCCGTAGGGTCGTAGAATTTTCGCGTCCGCCGTCGGTGTGTTTTTCGTTTTTTTGGCGTGCGTGTGTGCGTGTGAAGGTGCGGCTGGCTTTGGCTGTCCCGATGACAGTTGAGCCAGTCAGATTTGCGATTCCTTTCCGTAGGGTCGTAGAATTTTCGCGTCCGCCGTCGGTGTGTTTTTCGTTTTTTTGGCGTGCGTGTGTGCGTGTGAAGGTGCGGCTGGCTTTGGCTGTCCCGATGACAGTTGAGCCAGTCAGATTTGCGATTCCTTTCCGTAGGGTCGTAGAATTTTCGCGTCCGCCGTCGGTGTGTTTTTCGTTTTTTTGGCGTGCGTGTGTGCGTGTGAAGGTGCGGCTGGCTTTGGCTGTCTCGATGACAGTTGAGCCAGTCAGATTTGCGATTCCTTTCCGAAGGGTCGTAGAATTTTCGCGTCCGCCGTCGGTGTGTTTTTCGTTTTTTTGGCGTGTGTGTGTGCGTGTGAAGGTGCGGCTGGCTTTGGCTGTCCCGATGACAGTTGAGCCAGTCAGATTTGCGATTCCTTTCCGTAGGGTCGTAGAATTTTCGCGTCCGCCGTCGGTGTGTTTTTCGTTTTTTTGGCGTGCGTGTGTGCGTGTGAAGGTGCGGCTGGCTTTGGCTGTCCCGATGACAGTTGAGCCAGTCAGATTTGCGATTCCTTTCCGTAGGGTCGTAGAATTTTCGCGTCCGCCGTCGGTGTGTTTTTCGTTTTTTTGGCGTGCGTGTGTGCGTGTGAAGGTGCGGCTGGCTTTGGCTGTCCCGATGACAGTTGAGCCAGTCAGATTTGCGATTCCTTTCCGTAGGGTCGTAGAATTTTCGCGTCCGCCGTCGGTGTGTTTTTCGTTTTTTTGGCGTGTGTGTGTGCGTGTGAAGGTGCGGCTGGCTTTGGCTGTCCCGATGACAGTTGAGCCAGTCAGATTTGCGATTCCTTTCCGTAGGGTCGTAGAATGTTCGCGTCCGCCGTCGGTGTGTTTTTCGTTTTTTTGGCGTGCGTGTGTGCGTGTGAAGGTGCTGCTGGCTTTGGCTGTCCCGATGACAGTTGAGCCAGTCAGATTTGCGATTCCTTTCCGTAGGGTCGTAGAATTTTCGCGTCCGCCGTCGGTGTGTTTTTCGTTTTTTTGGCGTGCGTGTGTGCGTGTGAAGGTGCGGCTGGCTTTGGCTGTCCCGATGACAGTTGAGCCAGTCAGATTTGCGATTCCTTTCCGTAGGGTCGTAGAATTTTCGCGTCCGCCGTCGGTGTGTTTTTCGTTTTTTTGGCGTGCGTGTGTGCGTGTGAAGGTGCGGCTGGCTTTGGCTGTCCCGATGACAGTTGAGCCAGTCAGATTTGCGATTCCTTTCCGTAGGGTCGTAGAATTTTCGCGTCCGCCGTCGGTGTGTTTTTCGTTTTTTTTGGCGTGCGTGTGTGCGTGTGAAGGTGCGGCTGGCTTTGGCTGTCCCGATGACAGTTGAGCCAGTCAGATTTGTGATTCCTTTCCGTAGGGTCGTAGAATTTTCGCGTCCGCCGTCGGTGTGTTTTTCGTTTTTTTGGCGTGCGTGTGTGCGTGTGAAGGTGCGGCTGGCTTTGGCTGTCCCGATGACAGTTGAGCCAGTCAGATTTGCGATTCCTTTCCGTAGGGTCGTAGAATTTTCGCGTCCGCCGTCGGTGTGTTTTTCGTTTTTTTGGCGTGCGTGTGTGCGTGTGAAGGTGCGGCTGGCTTTGGCTGTCCCGATGACAGTTGAGCCAGTCAGATTTGCGATTCCTTTCCGTAGGGTCGTAGAATTTTCGCGTCCGCCGTCGGTGTGTTTTTCGTTTTTTTGGCGTGCGTGTGTGCGTGTGAAGGTGCGGCTGGCATTGGCTGTCTCGATGACAGTTGAGCCAGTCAGATTTGCGATTCCTTTCCGTAGGGTCGTAGAATTTTCGCGTCCGCCGTCGGTGTGTTTTTCGTTTTTCTCGCGTGCGTGTCTGCGTGTGAAGGTGCGGCTGGCTTTGGCTGTCCCGATGACAGCTAGCCAGTTTGATTTGACCCTATCAACACCCTATCATACCATTTCAGCTCGATACACATCGAAACTCGTCGTTCGAACCGTTAATCAGTACCTCACTAAACATCAATCATTTAAAACTCGTAAAATCATCTCAAGTTAAAAGTTACATTGTTTAATCCTTCATTCTTTAATTACAAATAATTTTGGTTCTATCTTTCCACAGCCGGCTGTCTAAGACTAGACCATTTCATTTAAAATTTAACAACCGATAAACGGGAAATGTCTCATCCGCAGCATCCGATTGTTTGCCTTGAGAATAATATATAACATCTTTCAACAAACACTATGATTTTGGGTCGCATCATCATCTTCTATGATGAATCCTGACCAAACACCCTATCCTACTAACAAGTTTTCAGGTTCCTGGCGCTCGTGGGGTGTAAGCACAGAGTAAATCAGCTGCCCTAGTAGCAACCTGCGCTAACTAACATTCCCGTCCCTTAAAATCGAGGTCTACAAACTGACATGGCGGGCGCCGTTGGTGGCCAATGACTGTTACCTATTCGCAACTGATCTAGCTTTAGCAATCATGGTGTTTTATCTTTTCAGCGCATTCATACATGCTGTTGATAAGGGAAACACCACTAGATCGTCGAAGCCTATAATCAGTAGTGCTGAAAGGATATTACGGTTCTGTTCAGCAACGGAGGGGCAACCATGGGTGATCTCTCATGCTCATGCTCATGCTCATGCTATATTTTGCATTTTTGAACTTTGTTGATACGACCATTAGTTGCTGAGATATTGCCATGCAAAGGTTTAAAAACAGGAAATTCTAAGCTTCAACCAAACAACCCACCATTTTCTAATGTTGATATCTCAACTACTAATGGTCCGATTTACAATGTTAAAATTCGTTGAAAGACTAACATTTTAAAAGGTCGTATTCAATATTATTGTTTGGCCCTTTTGAAATGTTAGTCCTGATTTAAAAATTTTGAAAATAATTTTTTTGAAAAGATCGGAAAATTTCACGAATGTTTCATATTTTAACATTGAAAATCGGACCATTAGTTGCTGAAATATCGACATTAGAAAAAGGTGTGTTGTTTCGGTGGGACTTAGAAAACATCATTTTTTTTTTGGTTTTCAAACCTTTGCATGGCAATATCTCAGCAACTAAGGGTCGTATCAACAAAGTTCAAAAATGCAAAATATAGAGAATTTTCTCAGCTTTTCAAAAATATTTTTTCCAAAAGTGGGCAAACATGTGCACTAATTTAAAAAAAAATAAAAAACTGCGACTATTTTCAACAAAGTCACCTAAAAATGGATTTTACTTGAAAACGATGCACTTTATCAAAATTTAACTGGAGTACTTTTTGATTGCAAATTTGATTTATCATCGAAAAATGAAGTTGAAAAAATTTGCGACCAATGTTTCGATTTTTTCAAAAAATCGGTATTGATTCAAAAATTCATAACTCGCTCAAAGATTTTTTGCACAACCTGGAAATTTCTGAAAAGTTGGCATTTGATATCCTCTAAAACATATCAAAAAATAAAAAAATTAAAAATAGTGCTTTTTTGCAAATCAAGTTTTAGTGACAAAAAGTTAAAAAAAAATCACCAATTTTTTTTTAAAGGTGTATCATTTTTTTCAGTGTAGTCCATATCCATACCTACAACTTTGCCGAAGACACCAAATCGATCAAAAAATTCCTTCAAAAGATACATATTTGAATTTTGATGCATCATTTTTGTATGGCCAGCTGCCAAATTTGTATGGAAAATTATATGGGCAAACTAATGATGCAAAATGGCTTCTTTGGGCGTACCGAAGGCACCAAAAAAGTTTCTGCCGGATTAAAAAATACAAAAAAATCGAATGACCGAAATCTGAGAGAATTGCTCAGAATCGAATAGCAACACTTTTCAAAATAAATGCTGAAAAGTTCTTCTTTTCAGCACTCAAATGGGTGCTGAAAAGTTGAACTTTTAAGCACTTGTTTCGAAAAGTAACACTTTTCAACATTTTTTTGATTTAAACGATTTATTGACAAAATACATGAAAATTTGACTTAAAATTTCACTCAGTGTGTGTGTTTTTAGAAATGCAAAAAATGTTGTATGGAACTCGTTGCAAAACTTGATTTTTTCAGCACTCTTTGTATTTATCCAACTCGGCGAACCTCGTTGGATAAATGTACGACTCGTGCTGAAAAAATCCTCTTTTTGCAACTTGTTGCATAAACTGCTATTTTAGTAGCCACCCTGTACTTTAAACACAAGCCATTTGAGCTACCGAACAGTCCAATTTCAGGGCCTGTAAAAATAGCTTAGAAAGAAACCTTTGACCACGATTACCCAACCGGACCGTAACCAGCTTCTGTGTTCGGAGTTCGTTACCGTTGAGTTTTAAACGATTTTTTGTTTAATCTTATGAAAAAAGGTAGCCCCACCAACCCAAACGCAGCAGGTCAGCAGCCAGAATTGTTCAATAATGCAAAGGTCGCGTCCGGCGGAGACTAAGTGGCGGCTACTCCGACCGTACCTAACGACGAAAAGCGGCTCGGATTTGTTGTAGCTACACCCAAACGAGGCATTTCTGACATGTAATGAACGAAGGATAAATTCTTGGTTGATTGTTTTAAGGTCATACTTCGATTAAGGCAGAACTTGCGAAAAAAATGTCAGAATACATCAACGTGCCCGTTTTGTGTGCAGAAATGCTACGGGAAAGGTCAGCGCAACCACAACGCTGACGGTGGACAATTCCGGGAAGCTGGACTAGACGCAGGTCACCGGATACAACAAAAGGTCCCACCCATGCACGAGCGGAACCCCTTTGGAGATTTTGACAGGTCGTCGGGCACACAGGATTCGCGCCGTTTCGCGCAAACACAAATGAAACATTAAGAATTCATTACTCCGACCTCCTCTGTGAGAGATAGAGATTTGGTAATCAGAGACCCGGTCGCGTGGAGTCATCACCGGGTTGACCGTGCCGGACTTGCGGATGACGCGTGCAGCTGCGGTGAGGATGTCCGTCGTCTTTGTCGGGCAGATTGTGTCAGCGGTGGCGGAAGAGGTATTAGATTTCAAAGAGTTTTTTGTTTGTTTCCAGGGTAGAAGGGGCATTTGGCGCTGGTTGGTTGGCAGACTGGAACCGGCGGGAATGGGGAGTGGCAAGCGTTGTTGGATTTTAAGAGTGTGGACATTTTATTAGAACAACCGTTCAAACAATACAGATTTTTAGTTTGTAATTTCTTAAGTATTTTGAACTTGAAAAAGATCAAGTCAAATCCAGGATCGATAGCGAATCTTAACTCAATAATCAATACATTGTGCAGCAAATTTGGAAACCAAATTACCTCGAATTTTCGTCCGAAGCGCTAAGCCCTTCGAATTGATGGCAACAACTGTGCCAGCATCGAAAAAGAAGGCCCAATGACAATTGGTGCGCGGAGACTCCCTCCTTCCTCCAGAGTATGGCTGTTTTTTGCTTCCTACTCGTTCTTCCTCCCTCCCTCCTACGTTCCACATTTGTCTAGAACCCAACCAAAGTCCCGGTATTTCCTGGAGTGTCCGCTTCTATCGCAGTCTCTTCCTCTCTCTTCCTATCCGCTCTTCCACACATGAAAACGTGCGTGAGCTGCCTGCTTTCTTCTTCTCTTCTTTTTTTTTTGCTGCTCTTTGAATAGTTCTGCTTTTGGAACCAGGAACTTGTGCTGTTTTTGTCTCCTCCACCCCAAAAGAAAGCCGAGAAAAACGAAACATTTACGGAATCGGCTATTATTCTTCTTCACGTTTCCACCGGATTGGGATTGCTGTGTGTTGGTTGGTCCATCCATCCGCACAAAGAGGTTAGGGAGCGTTCTTTTATTACGTAACGCAGTTGGGGGGGAGGGGGGGTCGGAGGCCGTGTTACGCTCCATACAAAAATTTTAAAATTTGTATGGAAATTTTGTTACGAGGGGGGGGGGAGGGGGTCTAAAAATCCGATTTTTTGCGTTACGTAATAAAAGAACGCTCCCTTAGGGCCCGGATGGGTTCGGCACATCAGCGGCCGTTTCTTTGCTGGCCTGTGGGAAGAAGATTGCCTGGTTTGCCCAGAAAAAAGTTTGTAGTACAGGAACATAACTGACGAGCAGTTGGTTTGATCTGTGCTGTACAAAAGTGTCGAGTTTAATCTGGCTGAAACTTTTTTGGTACCTTCGGTATGCCCAAAGAAGCCATTTTGCATCATTAGTTTGTCCATATGATTTGCAGATTTGGCAGATGACCGTACAAAAATTATGTATGAAAATTAAAAAATCTGTATCTTTTGAAGGAATTTTTTGATCGATTTGGTGTCTTGGGCAAAGTTGTAGGCATTTTAGTGAATAAATAGCACAATTTTCAAACTCAAATAAAAAGTGTTCCATCCAGATATCAACTCGATTCAACCAGCAGTTTGTAGGGGACATCTGGGACTACCATCTGAGACTGAGAACGCTTTGGGCAAGGCAGTTTGACTTATTAAACAGATACTTTTTCTTTTAGTGATTTTTTTGGCTGTAAATTTTTGCTTGGGGATCAAATTTTTTGGTGATAATTTTATCATATTCGCATTCCTGAGACAATTTCATTCAAAATGTTCATTTTCATCCATTTTAACCCTTTTAAAAAAATAATGTTAAAAAAAATCTTCAACTCACATTTTTTGAAAATAAAGTTAATTTCCAAGGATACTGGAAGTCACCATAAAAAGACAGCTTCTTATTTTTTTAACTTTGATTTTTTAAAGGGTTGAAATTGATGAAAATAATCAGTGTTTTGCATGTTTCTATTAAGAAATTGTCTCAGAAATACGAATATGATAAAATTATCACCGGAAAATTTGATCTTAGGGGTCCGTCTAGCAAAAATTTACAACCAAAAAATTCACTAAAAGTAAAAGTGTCTATTAAATATGCTAAATTGCCTTACCCAAAGCAGTCTCAGTCTAAAATTGGTAGTCCCAGATGTCCCCTACAAATTGCAGGTTGAATCGAGTTGATATCTGGATTATACACTTTTTTATTTGAGTTTAAAATTATACTATTTTTTCACTTAATTACCTTTCGATTTAACCAAGGGATGCTTCATCGTAAATTTTGTTGCATTTTAAAGCCCTTTCAGATGCAGTTTGAATTTTTAAATTGAATTGAATTTTGCCTAAATTACAGCCTTTTTAAGGATTTTTTTTACGTTTTTGAACCTTCAAACTTGGTGTCCCGATTTGCCCCACTTCCCGTTGACCTAAAGTGCTCATACTTTGGCCAGATGCTTGTTTTGTATGTACAAACAACCCCTGAAAATTTCAGGCAGATTGGTAAGGGCGATGCGAGATGGGTATGCTTTGCTAGTGGACTCGCTCTTAACTATTTGTCACTAAAACTTGATTTGCAAAAAACACTATTTTTATTTTTTTAATTTTTTATATGTTTCAGAGGACATAAAATGCCAACTTTTCAAAATGTCAAGGTTGTGCAAAAAATCTTTGACCAAGTTATGAATTTTTGATGCATTACTGATTTTTTTTTTCAAAAAATCGAATTATTGGTTGCAAAAAATTTTCAACTTCATTTTTCGATGTAAAATCAATTTTTTTTTATTTTTGCGAAATTTTGATCAAGTGCACCGTTTTCAAGTTAAAGCCATTCTTAGGTAACTCTTTTTGAAAATAGTCGCAGTTTTCCATTTTTTTTAAACTAATGCACATGAGCAGTTCTCTAGGATTTCGGTCATTCGATTTTTTTTTGTATTTTTTAATCCGACTGAAACTTTTTTGGTGCCTTCCGTATGCCCAAAGAAGCCATTTTGCATCATTAGTTTGTCCATATAATTTTCCATACAAATTTGGCAGCTGTCCATACAAAAATGATGCATGAAAATTGAAAAATCTGTAGCTTTTGAAGGAATTTTTTGATCGATTTGGTGTCTTCGGCAAAGTTGTAGGTATGGATACGGACTACACTGGAAAAAAATGATACACGGTAAAAAAATTTGGTGATTTTTTTATTTAACTTTTTATCACTAAAATTTGATTTGCAAAAAAACACTATTTTTAATTTTTTTTTTATTTTTTGATATGTTTTAGAGGACATAAAATGCCAACTTTTCAGAAATTTCCAGGTTGTGCAAAAAATCATTGACCGAGTTATGAATTTTTTAATCAATACTGATTTTTTCAAAAAAAAACGAAATATTGGTCGCAAAATTTTTTCAACTTCATTTTTCGATGTAAAATCAAATTTGCAATCAAAAAGTACTTTAGTAAAATTTTGATAAAGTGCACCGTTTTCAAGTGAAATCCATATTTAGGTGACTTTTTTGAAAATTGTGGCAATTTTTCATTTTTTTTAATTAGTGCACATGTTTGCACACTTTTGGAAAAAATATTTTTGAAAAGCTGAGAAAATTCTCTATATTTTGCTTCTTTGGACTTTGTTGATACGACCTTTAGTTGCTGAGATATTGCGTAATATTGAATGTTTGGCTATTTTGAAATGTTAGTCTTGATTTGAAAATTTTGAATATAATGTTTTCGAAAAGATCGGAAAATTTCACAAATGTTTCATATATTAACATTGAAAATCGGACCATTAGTTGCTGAGATATCGACATTAAAAAATGGTGGGCTGTTTGGGTGAGACTTAGAAAACATCAATTTTCCTGTTTTTAAACCTTTGCATTGCAATATCTCAGCAACTAAAGGTCGTATCAACAAAGTCCGAAGAAGCAAAATATAGAGAATTTTCTCAGCTTTTCAAAAATATTTTTTCCAAAAGTGTGCAAACATGTGCACTAATTAAAAAAAATGAAAAACTGCCACAATTTTCAAAAAAGTCACCTAAATATGGATTTCACTTGAAAACGGTGCACTTTATCAAAATTTTACTGAAGTACTTTTTGATTGCAAATTTGATTTTACATCGAAAAATGAAGTTGAAAAATTTTGCGACCAATATTTCGATTTTTTGAAAAAATCAGTATTGATTAAAAAATTCCTAACTCGGTCAATGATTTTTTGCACAACCTGGAAATTTCTGAAAAGTTGACATTTTATGTCCTCTAAAACATATCAAAAAATAAAAAAAATCAAAAATAGTGTTTTTTTGCAAATCAAATTTTAGTGATAAAAAGTTAAATAAAAAAATCACCAAATTTTTTTACCGTGTATCATTTTTTTCCAGTGTAGTCCGTATCCATACCTACAACTTTGCCGAAGACACCAAATCGATCAAAAAATTCCTTCAAAAGATACAGATTTTTCAATTTTCATACATCATTTTTGTATGGACAGCTGCCAAATTTGTATGGAAAATTATATGGACAAACTAATGATGCAAAATGGCTTCTTTGGGCATACCGAAGGCACCAAAAAAGTTTCAGTCGGATTAAAAAATACAAAAAAAATCGAATGACCGAAATCCTAGAGAACTGCTCTGCTGGAGATTTAAAAAAGTCAATTGGGTACTCAAGCCCTATGTAAATTTTTATGTACTACGGTAAAAAACACGATTTAAAACCATTTCTGATCACTTTTTTTCATTTTAATGCAAATTTTTTTTTGATAAGACAACATTTTTTCGGTGGATCAACTATGGTCCCCTTGGAACGAGATGTCAAGTAGGAGCTTTTTGTCAAGAAGGACTGCGAGGTTAATTTTTCTAAATTAATTTAAAAATCAATTTTATACTCTTTGTGGTCGCACAAATGGTAATTTTACTCAGAAAAATAAGCTTTATCGCTGTAAACAATAATATCAGCAATCTGAGCTTCATTTTAGGACCCAATTGTTGTAGATAAGTCGAGTTTGAAATCCACAATTCGTCGCCCTACCCTACAACATCACAGTTGTAAAGATCAAAAACCCCTTCGCAGAGGTAGAAAGCAAGAGTCGAACCGAGTGCCCGGAACTCACGGAGTCACGTTGCGTCACTAAATCACTCGCGGGATTTGTCTGTTTCCCAAGCCTCCAACTCTAACTGCTGCTCTAAATAGATATCGGCAAACTTCCTGCGTTGGGACTTTACCGGAAGTTTTAAGGGAACGCCGCGGTGTGGTTGGTTGGTGATCCCAATCAATACCTTGGACCCTTTTTCCAAAAAGCGTTAAGGACGGGGTAGGAGAAGGATTCCGATGATGGAAGAGTCCGGGCCCCTTTTGTATCCGTACGCGCGCGTATTAGCTCGGGTAATCCTTTCCCTTCCGGTGGGGTGGGCGGAAGTCTGCTCAAAAGGTGGGATATCAATGGTATCTTCTGAATGAGAACGACGTAAGGGACGATCCAGTGGCCGGTGCAGTGTTCGTATGAAAAGAATCGCATACGTTCTACACGTGAGTGCAGATTCTTTGTGCAAGTCAAAGTTTTTTTTTCCTCATTTAATTCCTTCGATATGAAAAGTTTCATCGCCACACGTGATTCCAGTGGCGTGGAGTCGGCTGCAATTGCCTTCCGGAGCTGCAGCTGATGATGATGAATTCCCTGGGTTTAGTACGATATCGACGATGATATCGAACCATGTGGCCGGATTGCATCCATGGGGTGCTAATAACCTTTTGATGAGATATTCTGGGCACACACGCTCACCTATCATCGGTGTTCTTTGGGATAAAGGATGCCCGATTCTTGCTTTCCGACTAACTGGTCTGGTACAGATTGAGATTTATGCTCCAGACTGACTGATGTCTCTCCCGCAGACTCGGACTGTGGTGTGTGGTACACGCGTGCAGAGCAAAGTTTTATGAATGATAGATCAAATCTTCTATACAGAAATGTACGAGACTCGTAATGTAACTCAGGTGAAAACGGTCCCGGAGAATTAAATTAGATTGAAACGACGCCATCAAGCGCAGATTCCTTTTAATTTTATTTGCACGTTGAGTTTGAATGCAGTAAAAGGAGCAGATTTTTAAGAAATAAAAATGCAGAGGTGATTCACCTTGCTCAGAGAGGTACAGATGATAGGAAGGAAAACCAGTGATCATTAGAAACGACATTATGAAAATTAAGGAGTCAAACTACGAACCCAAAAAAAAAACGATTTTTAAAAGAATGTCTGAAATTGTTTGTGGGCCAAGTCCAACAGACAAACGTCACGCCACGTCAAACCCAAGAAAGGAAAACTTTTCCACCACTTCAAGTCACCTGCTGTAAAGATTCCATTTTAGATACCCTCGTTTGCGGCCAGCAATGATAAACTATGTGTGCTGCTCCGCCTCGCCCTTAGGGCGATGTCGCGCTACCCGACGCTCAATTATTTCGGTTGACAGCTGCCAAAAGCCAAAACACCACCCTCGCGCGTATTCACCTCAAAAGCACATATGTGGAACTTTAGGTTCAAAAACGAGGACAGGACAGGTGCTGCCTCTCGCGGTGGAGAGCTGCAACTTTTCTACCAGTTTTTATGGCAGTTTTGCACACCGATGGGTTGTCCATAGAGCGTGTAGTAAAAATATTTTGAATTTTATAAAATTATTAAAAGTAGCAATTTATGTATTTTTAGTTTTGGATAACAGCATGTATTTGCATCCAGCACATAATGTTGACTCAACGGCACTTCGGTGTGCAATTTAACTTCATCATTTTTGACTGAACTCTTGTAATAAAACTCGGAAACTTTTATAGGGCCAAAGTGACCGCCTTGGGCGCCATCCATAAAGTATGTCACGCTAAAATCGTCCAAAAATTACCCCCTCTCTCCTATGTCACACTTTGTCAAGCTGGCTATATTATGTAACCTATATGTTTTTCTTTTCCTACTTACTTAAAACCAAATTTTAATTTTCTAGTAAGTTTCCTTATATTCAACATTTTTAAAAGTTACTCAAACGACAACATCCCATTTTTCGTTCAATTTTTTAACTATTAATTTTTTACAAAATTTTGGGAATCGTAAACAGATACCGGCTACATGAAATATGCATTAACCACTCATCCGATCAAAACTGGTATACAGAGAAGATGCCTCAAGGAAACAAAATCGCAACATGCCATGATTTGAATTTTCATTTTTCTTCTCGCGCGCCTCGCGTGTCAGCCGTTTGTTTTGCAATTTATTTACTTTTCAAGCTCCAAAATGCCGGAAAACTCTGTGCAGTTAAAAATTGCATGTTCAATAACCATGGCTCATCATTCTATTCGTTTGGGAACAGGTATTTAGCTAGTGCTGGTAAAATGGCTTGAATTCTGTGACATCGAACAAAAATATGGGAGGTCGTCTTCTTCCCATCCCCCATTCGCAACTGCAAAATCTGCTCCTTTCATGTTTAAAACCACGATTTTATCAACCCACCCCCACCCAAGCGCCACTTAAGCTACATAACCTCCACAAATCGATCATGTTTGAAAACATTTCTTGAATTACGCAGAATTGGTAAATAAAACGAAAACAAGGTCTGTCTGTCAATCTGCGAGTGGTATAAGAGATTCAAATTTGAGAGTTGTTTATGCTTAGTAGGCTGTGACTAGCTTGGACAAATTTACACTATACCAGCGACAGAACTCAACAATCGTCACACTTTTTGGGCTAACAGGATGTATGGAGTTCCAACCATGTGTCAAAAGGGAGCGCATCATCATCATCACCTAGAATTCGACTTTGCTTATCTCGCATTCAAGGCACGTAAAAAGTTCAAAATCCTCCAACCGTCGTCATCTTCATCATTTCCACCATCCAGCTCGTAGTCATTACTAAGAGATGTGGAACATCGCCGCCCCGCCAGAACCCTCCCTCTTGCGTGCGTTAAGACACCGGTGCCATCCCTTAACCCTCTTGGGGTTGCTCAAATGTAATTCGGTTCGATCAAACGATGTGCATTCACCTTATGTCGAAAATACAAAGAAAAACCCGAAGAAAGCGAGAACAACATGAAGAAAATGGTGGGGAAAATCGACGACAGCGAACGAACGAACGAAAAAAAGGAAAACAAGTGCGAGGTTAAGCAGAGGCATCCTTCAAAGGGAGAGAGAGAGAAAAAAACGACAAAATTAAGAGCATCAGGAGCAGCATACAAATATCTGCTTATCTTGGCCTCCGTAATGGTGTGGGAGACTTGGGGTGTGTGTGCTGTGTGAGTTTGTTGCTCGGGAACCATTCGAGCGGTTCCGAAATCGGAGCATCAACCCATACTAAAACGGTTAGGAACAACAACCACCTTTTCGGGGTAGCAGAAGGAGGGGGTCGTTCAGAAATTGTGTAGCCCAGTTTTGTCATGACTTTTTGGGAAATTTTCAACATATTTAGGTTTAAATCCATTCTATTTTCTAACCCTCCTCTAGTCGATTCCAAATTTTGATAAATCAAATTTTAATTTCAATTACTAAGCATAGGTTATCATATCTTTCAATTTCATGAAGTTTGATATGTCGCATGTCAGGGTTTCTTGGATATTCTTTAAATGTCCCCCAGCGGCCACCGGTAACTGGTTCCAGAGTGACCATTTTGGGTCAGAAAGCACCGGCATAACCATATATTGACACATCTTTGAATTGCATGAAGTTTGATATATCGCAAGCTAGGGTTTCTTGTAATTCCAGAAGTGTCCCCAAGTGGCCACCGGTAACCGGTTCCCGAGTGACCACTTTGGGTCAGAGAACAACGGCATAACCATAGATTGACACATCTTTCAATTTCATGAAGTTTGATATGTCGCATGGTAGGGTTTCTAGCGTATTCCGGAAGTGTCCCCCAGCGGCCTCCAGTAATCGGTTCCAGAGTGACCAGGTTGGCTCAAAGAGCATCGGCATGACCATAGATTGTTATGACTTAAGATTTCATGAAGTTTAATATGTCGCGTGTTAGGGTTTCTTGCATATTCCAGAAGTGTCCCTCAGTGGCCACCGGTAACCGGTTCTGGAGTGACCAGGTTGGGTCAGAGAGCAACGGCATAACGATAAATTGTCATATCATTAAATTTCAAGAAGTTTGATATGCCGCATGGTAAGGTTTCTTGCCTATTCCAGAAGTGTCCCCAAGTGGCCACCGGTAACCGGTTCCAGAGTGACCAGGTTGGGTCAAATACCAACGGCTTGATTATAGATTGCCGTAACTTTAGATTTCATGCTGTTTGGTTTCTTGCATTATTATGAAAGTGTCCCTCAGTGGCCACCGGTATCCGGTTCCGGAGTGACAATTTTGGGTCCGAGTAAAATGGCATGACTATAAATTGTCTAACGTTTTAATTTTATGAAGTTTGACATGCCGCATGTTAAGGTTTCTTGCATATTCCGGAAGTGTCCCCCAGCTGCCACCGGTAACCGGTTCCGGAATGACCAGGTAGGGTTTTTTAGGGTTTAATATTTATGAGTTCTTCTCATCGATACGAAAGACACGAAATCGACCAGAAAAAGCATTCTCAAGCTAATATGTGACTTACAAAACTAACAAGATTTAACATGATCAACTTACCCGCCGGCGTGCCTTCCGATCGGCGAAGATATATAACGGATTATTGTGAACTAAAAGAAGTAATTTTGACGAAATTTAAAGCCTGAAATCCATCATTCATGGACGACCCTCACTTTTTCATAGTGCATATGCTTCTTCTTACTGTATCCTACGATCCCCGGCCGGCTATGTCGCGTTTCACTTGATGAATCATTCACCCTCTGCCGCGCGGGTCTTCACAAAAACGTCTCACCGCTGTGTATGTGTCGTGCATGTTGTACACGTGGGCGCCCACAACACCAACATAAACATGCCCAGCCCACCTCAGATGAGATAGGGCTCCGTGAGCATCCTTTTGCTGCTCTTCTTACTTTTTCTTCTCATTTCTCATTTTCTCATCGCGGTGAGATATGCGTTTTTTCATCCGTTGTTTTTTTTCGGCAGCCGAGAGTTGCTGACGCATCGCTCTCCAATCGCCTTGTTTCGATTACTTTTTTTTCATCCCGGGAAAAGGACCTTTCCCGGGAACAAGTGTGATTGTGCCACCGGGGGGTAAAAGTTCATCCACCGCATTATCAGCGCGAAGAGTAGACATCACAAAAAAGAGAAACACCTTTTTCGGTGAATCACCTTTCGATCGGTGATGCGTGGGAGTTTTTTGGGAAGGTGGATGAAGGGGGAGGGGGATTCCGAAGAAGTTTTCATGAAAATTGGTCCTCACAATTATGAGGACGATGCCCCCTCCCATCATATAGAGGTTTAAAGGTTTGCGGATTTTCCTTGGGTTTGAAGTTGGTGAAAGTTATTGAGATGGAATGAGATGAAATGAGTTTTATCGTTGATTTAAAATTTTTCAAGAAAATTATCTGCCGAACTTAAATTTTAATTTAAAAGACAAGTTTTAATTTGAACTGGTTCTACCTTGAACTGGTACTGAATCGAACTGGTACTGTTTACAACTGATACTGACTTGAAATGTTACTGATTCGAACTGGTACTGACTTGAAATGGTAATGATTTGAACTGGTACTGACATGAACTGGTACTGATTTGAACTGGTACTGACATTAACTGGTACTGACTTGAACTGGTACTGACTTGAAATGGTACTGATTTGAACTGTTACTGATTTGAACTGGTACTGAATTGAACTTGTACTGACTTGAACTGGTACTGACATGAACTGGTACTGATTTGAACTGGTACTGACATGAACTGGTACTGACATTAACTGGTACTGATTTGAACTGGTACTGAATTGAACTTGTACTGACTTGAACTGGTACTGACATTAACTGGTACTGACATGATCTGGTACTGAATTGAACTTGTACTGACTTGAACTGGTACTGACATTAACTGGTACTGACTTGAACTGGTACTGACATTAACTGGTACTGACATGAACTGGGACTGATTTGAACTGGTACTGACATTAACTGGTACTGACATGAACTGGTACTGACATGAACTGGTACTGACTTGAACTGGTACTGATTTGAACTGGTACTGATTTGAACTGGTACTGATTTAAATTGGTACTGACGTTAGTTTGTCATGACTTGAATTGATCTTGACTTGAACTAGGTCTGGTTCACCTGGTCCAGAGTCTCCTTAATTACCGATTTTGAATTGTGTTTCTACTTAAGGTCGACTTTTGGCTTGACAATCTTCTTAAGGTTGACATGCGATTTGAACTGCTCCTAACTGATTTTTGATTTCTTTTGGAAATGATTTTAAACAAGAGTTGACTTGAACTGGAATAAACTTTATCTGAACTTGATGGTAACTGAAATAGACTTAGTCTTCACGTGTTCTTGATTTAGCTTGATTTTAATTGACTTCTACCGATTTTTTTGCAAGCTTGGCAGTAATCTAACTATAGCAATTAAAAGTCATTTCCAAAGAACTACGTTTCAACCCAAAAACCCTCAGCTGTGTGTTGTCCTCCCATGAGGTTTCCGCAGGGTAAAAAGGGGCAAATTCTTGCTCTTGATGCGGTTCCCTCACATAGGACCCCGAAAAATTAAGACGAAGATTCAGGTCAAAGCAGCAACTCCAAGAACTTTGCGAGAGGACTAAGAAGCAGCTTACCAGCACCAGTCGCTTAAATTAGGATTCATGAAATCGTTATTGCAATGGCACATTGCTGCTGCTGCTGCATACGAAGGAAACTGCTGCTGGTTCTGAGGACGAAACTCGACTCCACCGGTTGTGTACGGAGGGCTTTGTTTTCGCCTTTGAAGCAGGATTTTCGGGCACCGTAATCCCTCGATTCAATCTTGGAAGTTTTTGTGAACGTGTACACTCGCCAGGTTTTGCTCGCTAGAAGACGTTGTAGTGTAGTGTAGTACAGCAAGCAGCCAAGCAAAAATATAAAAATAAAAGAAATATCCACATGCAGTTCGGCGAAGGACCTCTGGGAGTTTTAGTTTTATTGCCAGGGACTTTGGGCGAGGGGTTGGGTATTAGTCTCGTTTCACGAAAAAGAAAGAAAAAAAAAATCCTGCCAGCTTAACCATCACGGCTTCGTCTGTTGCTCCCCTTTTGGCTTGTGCTTGCTTGTTACTCGAGCATAAACATTACTTCTTTACAGATCCAGAGCAGCAGTAACAGATGTAACGAGCCAAATCGTGGGGGTGGGAGCGCGCGATTACGAATAAATAATACCAATTTGACGGCCGGACTGGAACCGATCCATCAGAAGCTGCCAGTGCTGCTGCTGCTTGGCTAGTAGCTGTTATTACTGTTTTACCACTGCTGGAATTGGTACTTTGGAAGAAGAAGGTCATTGCGCGATTTGATGCATTGGGATCGTTACGAGTTTGTGGAGATTGGACCTTTCCGAATTCTTATCAAAATGGACTTTGAGAATCTTTGAAATCGTTCCAATCCGATTGCATTCTATTCTAGGCTCAGATTGAGTCTAAGTTTCAATTCAGACAAGTTAAGGTCAAACTGAGTCCAGGTAGGTCGAAGTCAAAACAAGTTTCATCAAAGCAAGTCTAAATTGATTTTTTTTCTTGTCACAATAATTCCAGGCAGGTTCAAGTTAAATCAAACCCAAAAATGTTTCAAACCCAAGTTAAGACAATAAAAGTCAAAATCCGGACCATTCTTAGTCAAGATAAGTGCTTTTAACCCTCTACAACCCAACCCCGCCTTTAGACGGGCTTCAATTTAAAAAAATCGCCAAAAATCCATTTTTCAACCAGTTTTTGATCTTTAAAAAGCGTTGGAAAGAAGAACTCTTAAAATTTTAGAAAATTTATGGGTTGGAAGTTTTACTTGTTTTATGTGACTTTGCCAATGTTTTTAAAAATGTCATTTATCTAGGGGTCAACTTTGGCTGTGTTTTTTACTAACATTTCCTATATTTTAAGCAAAAAGAAGTTTGCAGTAATTTTTCTAGTGTCCTAGACTATGCCTCTACGCATTTTTTTTTTACTATTTAAATGATAATGGTGCCATTTTAAAGCAGAAAATTTAAAAAAACAAGCAAAAAATCGAAAAAGTGACTGTAGAAACATGAAAAAATTTGGTAGGCAAAATGTAATGATAAGAGGTGGTAGAATAGACCAAATACTACCAAAACAAACATAATAGAAATGATAAAAATGCAACAGGAAAAACATAAAACAAAAGAAGTAAAGTTTTTCATAGAACAAAAGTTGCTCAAAATGACCTCCTGAACACGGGAAAAATAGAAATTTTCGAAAAAAAATTTGGGCCCTAGAGGGTTAAATACAAGCCTAAGACAATGCAAGTTTTCGGCAAGATAAGTCTATAGAGCAGTTCTCTTAGATTTTGGTCATCCGATTTTTTTTTTGTATTTTTTAATCCGGCTGAAACTTTTTTGGTGCCTTCGGTATGCCCAAAGACGCCATTTTGCATCATTAGTTTGTCCATTTAATTGTCCATACAAATTTGGCAGCTGTCTATACAAAAATGATGTATGAAAATTCAAAAATCTGTATCTTTTGAAGGAATTTTCTGATCGATTTGGTGTCTTCGGCAAAGTTGTAGGTATGGATACGGATTACACTGCAAAAAAATTATGCACGGTAAAAAAGAATTTGGTGATTTTTTATTTAACTTTTTGTCACTAAAACATAATTTGCAAAAAAAATAACTTTTTATTTTTTTTTTATTTTTTTATATGTTTTAGAGCACATCAAATGCCAACTTTTCATAAATTTCCAGGTTGTGCAAAAAAAAAAGACCGAGTTATAATTTTTTAAATAAAAAAATCGAATTATTGGTAGCAAAAATTTTTCAACTTTATTTTTCGCACATGATTGCCCACCTTTGAAAAAAATATTTTTGAAAAGCTATTCTTTTTAAATCAAGACTAACATTTCAAAAGGGCCAAACATTCAATATTACGCCCTTTTAAATTTTAGTCTTAGTTTAAAAATTTTGAAAATATTTTTTTTGAAAAGATCGGAAAATTTCACGAATGTTTCATAATTTAACATTGTAAATCGGACCATTAGTTGCTGAGATATCGACATTAGAAAATGTTGGGTTGTTTTGGTGAGACTAAGAAAACATAAATTTTCCTGTTTTTAAACCTTTGCATGGCAATATCTCAGCAAATAAGAGTCGTATCAACATGAAATAGGATAATATAGATAATTTTCTCAGCTTTTCAAAATATTTTTTTTTGAAAAGTGGGCAAACATGTGCACTAATTTTTATTGCAAATTAGATTTTACATCGAAAAATGATGTTGACAAATTTTTGCGACCAACATTTTGATTTTTTGGAAAAATTAGTATTGATTCAAAAATTTATAACTCGGTCAAAGATTTTTTGCACAACCTGGAAATTTTTGAAAAGTTGGCATTTGATGTCTTCTAAAACATATTAAAAATTAAAAAAATTAAAAAAAGTTTTTAACCGTAAATATTTTTTTTCCAGTGTAATCCATATCCATACCTACAACTTTGCCCAAGACACCAAATCGATCAAAAAATTCCTTCAAAAGATACAGATTTTTGAGTTTTCATGCATCATTTTTGTATGGACAGCTCAATTTGTATGGAAAATTATATGGACAACTAATGATGCAAAATGGCTTCTTTGGGCATACCGAAGGCACCAAAAAAGTTACTGCCGGATAAAAAATTACAAAAATTAAAATTGAAGAAAAAAGACCGATTTCGTAGAGAATTGCTCATCTATATCAAGATGAGTTTAAGTCAATACAAGTCCATATAAGTTCAAGCTCAAGATAGGTCTGAGTCAATCCAAGTCCATGTTAAGTGAAGAACAAAATAATACGGGTCGAAGGCAATGTAAGTCTACGTTTAGACAGGTCTAGGTCCGGGTAAGTTCAAGTCAATACAAGTCTTCAAAATACAAAATACGAAGTCAAGACAAGTCCAAGTCTTATTGAAGATAATTTCAAGTCAAAAATAAATGGGTGCAGATCAATCCAAGTGTAAGTCAATACAAGTCTTAGTCAAAAGATGCCCTTGTTATGGCAATTCCAGGTCAATCTTAAAACGTTCCTGGCAAACCATCCTGTAACTTCCAGCGCTCTCACCAGATTACCCCTGCTCCTCTGCGGCTTTCAGAACTTCAGCAAAGTTCTGTGAACCTCCCAGAGCGCCCAAGCCCCCCCCTCCCCCTCCAAACCGGCACCAGCGAGTACAGCATCAACACCAACACCAATGAATTCCAACCATCTCCGGAATTTAACTTAATATCTCCTATGGCTGCTGCTAGTTGCTTCTACCCAAAGTTGCCGCGTTCCCATTCCAACTTTCCAAGCGATACTTTCGGCGTTTTCTTCTGCCCAAAACACCACCCTCATTCACATCCACACTGCCAAATCTCTTCTCGAGTGTGTGTGTGTGTGTGTTGGTGTCATCATTCTGTGTTTCAATGTGTGTGCGAGGGGAAGACGCGACACCTACAATTTAGCACACATACACGTTTAAACACAAGCCGGGTTCGTGAGGATGTCCCACGGGGGATGAATCCGCCGGCCTCTTGCCGCTGTCGTCCCCGGCACAGTTCATTTCGTCGTCGTCGTACTAACTTGTCGTACGTGCATTTTATGGCAAATTGAGTTAAGTACGCAATTTTGTGCAGCTCACAATGCCTCATCTTTTGACCTTCACAGATATTCAACGAAATCCGAAAAAAAATTCCGTGCATTTTTGTCACTTTACATATGAAAGTAGTTTCAATCTTGTCGAACTATCTGGTCACTCCCTGGAAATTGAAGTAATTGCGACAACTGGCCAAAGGGATTTCAGGTCAGAACGCGTTTGACGCACGTACAAATTAGACTATACCTTAAACATTTGTAATTATAACTCGGGACTCCAGCATCCAACTTCAACCAAACTTTGGGACAATGCACAGAATGGTCAGCCACACAAAACGTGTTTGTTATTGTTTACATGTCGTGCTTTCGTTTTTGTTTATTCAAGGTCAAACATTAAAACGTGTTTTTCTCGGAACGTCGAAATGGCGGGTGCGACAAGATAGCACGACGACGTCGGTTTGTGGTATGGGAAACTTTCGGTGGAAGGAAAGTTGTATGAGTCAGAAGGACGAAATCCTCAGCAACAAAGTTGCACTTGGAAGGATTTGCGCTGCTGCTGGAGGATGAGACGACTCTCCAGCGGTTCAGATGGGTTTAGTTTTTTTTTTCTTTTTATGGTTTATCAGTACCATATTGTAGATTTGAGGAAAACTTTTAGTGTGTTAGGAAAAGTTTGACGATCTATTGGTGTGTTGATATAAAGAGATGTTTTGATTGAGTTTCTCAAGAAGCTTAAAAATTATGCGTTGAAATTCTGAGGTTACTTTAAAAAAAAGTATCCTTGGAAGTAATCAATTATTCAAGTTATACTGGATGATATGCTTGTTTACATGAATTATTCCTTACTTTTGAAAATTCACACCAGAATTTATTACAGTCTAGACTCGATTATCCGGCCTTGGCAAAATTCCACTTCGGATAATAAAAACTTCAGATAATCAAATCAGGATGTTTTTACTGTCTTATTTTTGATTGTTGAGCTTTAGTATGACCCTTAAACTTCTTTAAAGTGATTCAGAATTTTTGAATCCAATATGGCGGCCAAAATGGCGAAGATGAAATATGGAAAAATGTATTTTTTTTATTTTACAGGCAATTAACCATTCAAATTTTACTGAAATGCGGTCGCAGATCTCGAATTTAATGTTTAAAGTAAGAAAAAAAAAAAAACGAAAAAAACTTGTTCTTGATCCGATTATTTGAAGTTTCATACAAATAACTACAAATTTAGTTTTTTGTCTCTATTAAATTGTAACCTGTTTTTTAATGTCTTTCTTAGCCTTTCAATTTAATAAAATTAAAATCGTGCTCATAATAACAATATTTTCTGCTTTCTTTTTTATTTGCAGGTGAGCGTATGAAGCTGTCTATCATTACACCAGAGAGAAAAGTTAAGAAAAATCTATTTTTTTTACAGAATTCACATTTCATGAAAAGTAAAGCATGAATCTTATGTCGATTCTAGGTTAGTGTGACGTTCATGCTAAATTCAAAAAAAAGTTTCGTATTTTGAAACCACAATTTCTAACGATTAGAATTTATATCAAGCCATATCGTTGCTCTTTTGTGAGTTCACTTAAGTGCAAGGAATCGTGTATAAATCTGCAGCGGTCAACAAATCAAAAATTGTTATATATTTTAGCTTTGAAAACATTAACAGTTAAATCATTTTTTTTAACAATTTTGGAAATATTTTACGCAAAAAAAGTTTTTTTTTAACAGTAACTTTGCAACTATTTGAGATAAAGACTTTCTACAGATTGCATTTTATAGTAAATGTTTCAGGGAATTCAATGAAAATACAATTTTAACCCTTAAATGCCTCCTAATATTATATTTTAAAATTTTAAGTTCAAAAATTCAGTTTTAACCAATTTCTTATATTTTTATTATATTTATTTTATCACCATCGTGTTCTCCGGACAATTTTACATATTAATCAATGTAAACCTCAAACTAAAATGAACTATTAGTGAGAAACAGCGATATTACTGAAAAAAAAGTTTGATATTGCGCAGCACTCTATCCTTTGAATTCAAATCCGAAATAAGTTCCAAAAATTGAACTATGCGGGATTCCACCCTTTTTGTAGACTTCCGAGTGCTGCGCAAAATCAAAAAAATTTCAGTATAATGGCTGTTTCTCGCCAATAGTTCATTTTAGTTCGAGGTTTACATAGATTTTTATGTAAAATTGTCCGGGGAACACGTTTAGCACCACATTTATGCACTGCTAATTGGCCGCGTTAAAAGCTTTTTCAGGAGCTTGTGGTTTAAGTAAGCTTTTTGCATGCCTAATGGCACTTGACAGCTACAACACCCTTGGTTTTAAAGAAGCATGCGATAAAACCGTTTGACATGACATTGCCATTGGGTTTTCAAGACTCTTTTAAAACTTTCATAAAACCTTATTGAAAGCCATTTAGCTTTTATTGTCACAAAGTTTTATGTCCGAGGTATAAAACCCTGTTAGATCCTATTAATTAGCTGCTGCTTATTGGTTGTGGTGAATAAAAAAACTATTAAGCAATCAAGATGCTACCATAAAACCTCGATAAAACTAGGTGGTGGATAGTTGGTCTAAAATGTTAGTTGGGTAGGGGGTTCAATAATTGAAAAACAGAGAAAAAACGTTAGGTATGTCTTTTCTCCTTAACTACCTTATTGAACTATTCTTGAGATCCATCTAAATCAAATGCAAGAAAAATAGTTGGAATCGGTTAGCAATTAGTTGAGATACAAATAACTTTCCAAGTAACATTTTTAAACCAACTAGCCACCACCAAGTTTTATTGAAGTTTTATTGTAGCATCTAGATTGCTTAATAGTTTTATTTGGACATTCACCGCAACCAACAAGCAAGAGCTAATTAATAGGTTCTAACAGGGTTTTATACCTCGGACAAATAAAAGCCGACTGGCTTTCAATAAGGTTTTATGAAAGTTTTAATACAGGCTTGAAAACAAGATGGCAATGCCATGCCAAACGGTTTTATCGCATGCTTTGTAAAAACCTAGGGTGTTGTAGCTGTCAAGTGCCATTAGGCATGTAAAAAGCTCACTTAAAACCATAAGCTCCTAAAAGAGCTTTTATCGCGGCCAAATAGCAGTGCATAAATATGGCGCGAAACGCGTGCTCTGATTGAATATGATTGATCGCCATCTTGATTGAAAAAATAGAAAACTGAAAAATTTGATTTAAATTTGATGAAAACACACATTTATGCTGAATTTCTGGTATGATTAATTAAGCGATAGATGTTTAAAAATGTTTTGAACATTTTTTCGAAGAATTGCAATAAAATATTTTTTAACATCAAACACTATGATTACAAAATATTGATTTTTGATGAAGTGAGTTGAATTTTTTGGCTCTATCTCCCCTAAATTTATCCATAAAATTTCAACCGCAGCTGAATATGAGCCATCAATTGCGAGAAATAAGCTTTCAAATTATTTGGATTACCTCTAATATCTATTATTTATCATCGCCATTTTTGACAACCATCTCCATAATTTTATGTCAGAGGCAGAGGCGACTCGTGCCCGAATGTAGTACCTGTTCAATGTTATTTTTTTAATTCTTTACTATAGAGTTTTTCAGCCGGAGGCTGGTTCAACCCTTTTGGATGATTTGACTTCGTGCTTGAAGTAGACCCGGTTACAATGTTGTTTTTAATAAATATTGATTATAATGATAGATCGTAGTAAATTTTTGAATCTCAATGTTAAAAAATGTTTTGAAGCTTTGTTCTTTCCAATGGCTTTTATTTTTATGTTTTATTATTTTTATACTATTATAATTTTCTGTTTATGCAAATAATTATTTACACTTATGATTAAGACTTTTTTATCTCGTTAAAATGTATTTTAAGACTTAATCATTGGCGTGGCGAATGTGAAAAAATAGAGCAATCGCTTTATTCTCATCCTTATCGAAATTCAAGGGAAGTTATTGAACATTGTACTAAAATTCAAAACTCTTCATCAGGATGTTCAGAAAAAATACCACATCCTTCACAAAGGAAAACTGTTTGTTGGGCTTTTTAAGGCCCAACTAATATTGAGCTAACTTGGTTACTATTTAAAAATTCAATTGACATTTTACTTTATACTTTTTAGAACCAGGTCGTATCGCTTTTGATCCTTTGTAAAATTTTTAGAGAATTGAATTTACTCACTGTTATGTCCTCATGGTTTTGGAATTTAATTTCTGAATAAAAAGAAGAGCTTCTTCTGATGTTAAAAACAAAACTATATTGACATGAATCCGAGATAATGAAAATATTTGTTTTTAGCATCAGTGAAAAAAAAGTTTTCAGAACAAATTCATGCTACAATATATGATAATAATATATTCAACTAGAGTGAACCGGACCAACAGTCTGAATAAACACAGTCGTTTTTGGAGCATTTAATTGCATCAAATCTTGCACTTTTTAGGACTGCATCCACTTTAAATACAATCATCCTGAAAATAAAATAACGATCATGGTTGAATCTACGATCATAATTCTTCTCATGTGTCCCGAGTCTGGAAAAAACACAGTACTTTTTTGTTTCAATTGTTTCAATTCAATCTATCAATCACACTTTCTAAACTTAACATACATCACTTTCCAGTAGAGCAAGAATCCACTAGTAACCAAGAAGATCGAAGAGGTTCAACGCGCGCAGTTGAACATTCCAGTTTTAAAACAAGCCATCACCAGTCTGCGCAAAACAGCCTGATGCCTAAAAGTGCGCCAAATATAGAGCAATATCTGTGGTGCTCTCGCGCTCTCTCATTTATTCATGCTCTCAACGTGCTGTCAACGCGCTGGCTTGTTTACCTTTTGCAAGCAGCTTTCTGCAGAGCTGAGCGAGCTAAGTCAGGCCTGGGGGTGGCATTTCGCTCTCTCCCAAAAATGCTGTCAGTTCACGCTCTCAGATTGAACCAGATTTACCAACACATCGATAATGCCGCTGCGTATGAATAGAGATCTCTACGGTTTCTCTCACGCACACCATAATTCTGTGTTAGTGTTTGTATTTAAAGTATTGTTTTGGTTTTGATCGATTGTGATTGGCTGAATTCCAAGCAGCTGATTTTGTTTACACTATTTTTACACAGACATAGGCAAATCGAGTAGATCAATCGTCTGTAAAAACCAGCTGTTTACCACGTGCTCGTGGTATAACAAAGGACACAGCTGATTTTGGCAGACGAATCATTCTACTCGATTTGCCTTTGTCTGCGTGTAAATTTTGTTACAAACTAACACACTCTCGCGCGTGGATATCTCTATAGGATGCTCTTTACATGTGTTCATTTTTTTCCGTATAGAGATTTTTTCCCCGACTTTCAGAGGGTCGGTTTGAACGCGACGAGCATTTGCGCGTGGCCCGTCAGGCTGGCTCGCTTCAGTATTGGTGGGTTGTAAAGAGAGGTAAAGAGTAAAGGGTGGCGGACCAATGCTTTTTTGGTGCATGCAGCGCTGCTGAATATAGGACGTCGATTTTGTTAACGTATATTCAAACAAAAATTGTAATTGTATGTTGCTGGTTGAAAAAGCACCGCGGTACTTAAATAAAAAAAAATATCCGCATGAAATCGGCTACCTGTTCAATGAACAGGTTGAACAGGTGGACGAGTCGCCTCTGTCATTTGGCAAGACGAAAACTTATTTTTGCCAAAATAAATCCTATTTGGCATAAGACGTTTGAAGACGTATGAAATGTCATTTTTCCATAACTCCTGACTAGGTTTTAACAAAGGTTTTATCAAGGCTTTGAGGATGTTGTTAGGATTCAGTTGTAAAGCCTTGAACTCCTATCTAGGTTTTATAAATAGGCCGTAACAACCTTTTGCGGAGGTCCTTTTGGGTTTTAAGTGGGGTTTATCAAGGTTCTGGGGAGTTTGTTACGACTAAGGGGGTTTAATGTTGGTTTTGGCTGATAGGTTTTATAGCGGTTGTGACAGCTTTGATAAAGCCTTAAATGTTACTTGGGTTATGTAGTTTCCAAATGGTTGGACCTCCGGCTACAAATACTAAATCCCCAAAACTAATATAAAAATGCCCTTTTTATATTAAAAGAAACAAAAATTATACAAATCAACCCAAATAAAGCCAACGCAAACACCGCCAACGAAACCCAAATAAGCTCGGCACACACATGTCTCAGCGAAAAATAAGGGCATTCTTGTCATCATCATAAAAGCCAAAAAACCCTTCTACCACACAAAGCAGATTGAAGGGTTTCGTCACAAGCGAAAAAAAAAAAATCCCAAGAAAGACAGTTTTCCCCCAAAATTTCAAAGCTCATTTCAGACAAACTTGAGGGGAGGGGGGGAGGCACAAATTTGGGACACTCACAACCCCATCGGGACCAAAAAAAGCAGCCAATCAAAGCAAGAAAAGGGGGAACAACCTGCACACGTGTGTGGGGTAAAGGGGGACAGAACCCGGCAAGAACAAGTGGTTGTTGAAATTTATTTGCAAAATGTTGTGTTTTTTATTTGCTCCTTCTCGTTGAGTGCTCACAGTTTTTCCCATGCATTTGCAGTTTTGTCGGGTAGGTGGCAGCACTGAAATTTTGCATCGAAATTTCGGCAGGTTTTTTTTTGGTTGGTTTCACGTGGAAATTTCGTCGGTGCTTATTTGTGTGAGTAGTCGTGAAATCGATTTGGGCAAAGTTAATCGATTGTGAACTTTCGGTGAACTTTTCACAGTGCGCTGAGCGCAAATGAGGTTCATGCGCTGGTTAACTTTTTTTATTTTAATTTTGCAAGTACTTTTTTTCATTTTTCCATTCAGTTAACCATTTTTCGAGCATTTCCACACTTTTCAAGGGAGGGGTTTTTTTGGCGGACGAGCAGAACCAACCCAGCAACATAGCAAAGCACCACTTTCAAGGGTAATTGAAATTTAAGTCGCCATAATTCATGGGGAAAAGTGAACCACTCGCCACCCCTCGTCGGGTTTCCTCGAGAGCGCCGCCGGGCCGAGGGTCACTGAACTGGCCACAACCAGAATCGACGACGACGACGACCGGGTGCCTTTTTCAAGGTGGGAGAGGGGGATTTGTGAGGACAGAGGACGGGGTCACGGAAAATTATAGGTTTGACTGTTTTCAAATTTAGTAGAAAATAATCATTAAAAGACAATTGAACTTTCCAAAAATGAATTCCTAATTGAATATGTGTTTTCATTTTTGATGATGTTAAAAAAATAATGAGATAATCGAATTACTTTAGGAAATTGATTTGTGGATACCGTGGAGAATTTCCCATGCCCTCTTAAAAAAGTGGATCAACAACACTTCTATATGGGTCATTCCATGTCAACTGAGTACACTTTTGGACTCGATCTTCACTGATTTGGACCAAACTTGGAGGGATCAATAGTTAACAGAAATTCCAAGTTTTGTGCTGTTTAGACCATCCCTCTATTTTTTGACACCGCCCTCTTTTTTGACGATTTTCTAAAAAACTTTTTTTTTCTTTTAATCATAACTTTGCAACTATTTGAGCAAAAGACTTTTTAGAGGTTGCATTTTATAGAAAATTGTCCAAGGAATTCGATAAAAAATAAATTTTAACCCTTAAGTGCCCCCGTATATTATATTTTCACGTTTTAAGTTTAAAAATTCAGTTTTGACCAATTCCTTATATTTTTATTGTTTTAATTTTATCACCATCGTGTTCCTCGGACAATTTTACTTGAAAATCAATGTGAACCTCAAACTAAAATGAACTATTGGTGAAATACAGTGATTTTACTGAAAAAGTTTGATTTTGCGCAGCACTCTGTCCTATGAATTCAAATCCAAAATAAGTCTCTCACATATAAAAACCGAAATATGCGGGAGTCATCCCTTCTTGTTCAAGAGTACACCATGTACTTCCGAGTGTTGCGCAAAATCAAACTTTTTTCAGTAAAATTGGTGATAAAATTAGAATAATAAAAATATAAGGAATTGGTCAAAACTGAATTTTTAAACTTAAAACGTGAAAATATAATATAGTTATGATTAAAAGAAAAAAAAGTTGATGTCGAATGACAAAACGCCAAAATTACATCAAAATTTCATAAAATTCAAGATATATTTTTCCGTGCCCAAACATTCCCCAAAAATTGTCCAGATTTATTACTATCCGACGACCAAACGGAAGAGGGGGTTTGTGAAGGGAAGACCACGAAAGGGTTCTGGCAAATTTCTTTCCCCGTGGGTGTTGTTTTATTACCGTGTCCTCCTTCCGGGGAGGGAAAAAAGGACTCAAATTTTTTTTACGAACCAGTTTGAGGGAAAAGAAAATGCGGAGAAAAGTACGAATTCCTTTGATTTTCTTCACTCAAGCCGCCTCAGCCCCACTTTGGTGAAAAGTGATCCTCTTTCATTGAGGCAAAGTGGCCTGTGCTTACGGGTTTTCGCTGGACTGGCAGTTATTTGCGGAAAATTTAAACAAAAAAATATTGCTTGAGTAGTCCCACTTCCAGTCAGAGGTAATCATTCCGGTTGACGAAAATGAGAAGGCATTTAAGGAATTTCTCTTTTTTGGAGGGGGAGTGACGGTTCTGGACTAATTGCGAGCAGCGCTGCAATTACATCTGCATTTATGCTCGAGTGTTGTTGCGAGATACTTCACGGCGAGAATACTACTTTTGAAACAAAGAACCAATTTGTTGTAATCCTACTCTCCAACGATGACCATTGGACAAGAAGAGGACGCATTTGGTGATGAACCTTCGAAGTTCAGCATTTTTGCAATTAACACAGCATTACTTGAGAATTCTCGAGGAGGCAGACTTACCCCTACCCACCCTAATCCGGACGAAAATCCTTTCGCCCAGACAAATCCATACAGTCGAAAAATCTTGGGGCATGAATGACAAATGAGACAACAAATCGGAGTGAGTGAGAAAGGGTGGTAACGTCTGGGGAGAAAGCTATTTTGGAAGATTGAGATTGTCGCATTGGACGAAAAAAAAACACTGTAAAGAGCCAAAATGAAAGATGTCCCCTTTGTTTTAAGAAGGGGGTGGACGAGTCTTTTTCCTACATCCCATGGAAAAACGAAGCTCAAATATGATGCAGTGTACACTCCAATCTCTTGGGGTTTTTAAGAGTAATGAGGGAAAGCAACTGGGATGAGTAGCGATTTGGCAAATTGCCGAAAAAGAAAGCTCTTCTTTTTGACTTTCTGCTAAAGATGAAATTTTTACTAAAATTTGTGAATAAAAATCTAAACATTTGAAAAGTTGAGAAATACATTTTGCAATCAATTTGTTTTAGGATTGAGTTCGTAAAATCAACAATTTAAACAAGTTGATTTGTGTGCATGAATTGTAAAATATTTTCTTTCTTCTGAGCAATTCTCTACGAAATCGGTCTTTTTTTCTTCAATATTAATTTTTGTTTTTTTTTTTTTATCCAAATGAAACTTTTTAGGTGCCTTCGGTATGCCCAAAGAAGCCAATTTGCATCATTATGTTATGAATTATGTATGAAAATTCAAAAATCTGTATCTTTTGAACGAGTTTTTTGATCGATTTGGTGTCTTCGGCAAAGTTGTAGGTATGGATAAGGACTCGAAAAAAAAAAAATGATACACGGTTATTTTTTTTGGGTATTGCAATTTTACTTTTTGTCACTAAAACTTGATTTGCAAAAAAGCACTATTTTTTCATTTTTTGATACGTTTTAGGGGACATCAAATGCCATTTTTTTTAGAAATTTCCAGAACGAGCAAAAAATCTTTGACTGAGCTATGAATTTTCAATCAATACTATTTTGTTTCAAAAAATTGAAATATTGGTCGAAAAAAATTTTTAACTTCATTTTGAGATGAAAAATCGAATTTGGAATCATAAAATACTTTAGTGAAATCCGTTATCAAGTTAAAGCCATTTTTAGGTAACTTTTTAAAACAGTCGCAGTTATTCATTTTTTTTAAATTTGTGCCCATGTTTGGCTACTTTTGAAAAAAAAATTTTTTTTTTGAAAAGCTGAGACTAATATTTTAAATGGGCGTAATATTGAATGTTCAGCCCTTTTGAAATTTTAGTCTTGGTTTAAAATTTTTGAAAATATTTTCTCTGCTTTTCAAAACAAAATTTTCAGAGTTGGGCAAACATGTGCACTAATTTGAAAAAATGAAAAACTGCGACTATTTTCAAAGTTAACTAAAAATGGCTTTAACTTGAAACCGGTGCACTTTATGAAAATTTCACTAAAGTACTTTTTGATTACAAATTGGATTTTACATCGAAAATGAAGTTGAAAAATTTTGGAAACCAATATTTCGATTTTTTGAAAAAATCATTGGCATTTTATGTCCCTTAAATAATATAAAAAATAGTGTTTTTTGCAAATCGAGTTTTAGTAAAAAAAAGTTAATTGAAAAATCACCATTTTTTTACCGTGTATCATTTTTTTTCAGTGTAGACCTTATCCATACCTACAACTTTGCCGAAGACACCAAATCGATCAAAAAATTCCTTCAAAAGATACAGATTTTTGAATTTTCATGCGTCATTTTTGTATGGACAGCTGCCAAATTTGTATGGAAAATTATATGGACAAACAAATGATGCAAAATGGCCTCTATGATTCCATTCGGTATCAAAATTATTGTGTCCTTTAATTTTTAAATATTTTATTATTTTCTTACGTTTTTTAATTTGTGCTCTTGTTTAATGATACATAATGTAATATAATTTACAATTTTGTGCCTTTGGCTGAGTTTATCAAAATTAGCTTGTCTTCTGATTTTGAAGTATTTCAACGCTAATTTATCCTTCTTCAAAATAATGCTCTTCACTTAGTTGTTCAATCGATCACAAAATAGCTTTTTCTGTAGGTTTTGAAGTAACTCAATACATCATCTTCTATTTTCTGAGTTGATAAATGGACAAATTTATATTGTCTTTTGATCTTGAATTATTTTTTATCAGATTTTATTACTTTTTTTTGATTTGTGCTCTTGCCTTAGTTGAAGTTAAAATTACATCATAAAAGAGGTAATATTCAACCTTCCAAAATTATACCTTCCAGTTTTACACAATTTTTTGCTGTGAGTCTAACAAATATTGAGTCTTTAAATTTTGCAATATTTATCATTATCTTACTTCTTTGAGTTTGTGCTCTTGCATAATCGTTTCCAAATTTGTGGTCTGCTAATTTTGATGTATTTTAACGTTACTTCTTTTATTTTAGAAATTTGTGCTCTTGCTTGAGGTGCTCAATCGTTCTGAAAATGGCATTGTTTTCCAATTCTGAAGTATTTTAACACGTAATTTTTCTTCTTTGAATTTGTGCTTTTGTCTGAGTTGCTCAATCAATCTCAAAATTTTTTTGTCTTTTGATTTTAGAGTGTTTTAATACATTTTCGGACTTTTTTGAATTTGTGCTATGGCCTGAGTTGCTCTATCGGTCTTAAGAGAACTTGTTGTTATTTGATTTTGATGAATTTAACGGATTTTTTACTACTTTGAATTTGTGCTCTTGCATCAGTAGCCCAATCGATCTCAAAGTTACTTTGGCTTTTATTTTGTAGTATGTGAAGGATTTTTATAACTTCTTTCAATTTGTGCTTGTGGTAAGCTGCTCAATCGATCTCTAAATGATATTGTCTTAAAATTTTGAAGTTTCAAAATACATTCCCTTTCTTCTATGAATTTGTGCTTCTGTCTGAGTTGGCCAATCGTTCCCAAATAGTAGTTTGGAGTTGCAAACAGAAGATTTTTTCAACACGAGTCGTACATTTATCCAACGAGGTTTACGGAGTTGGATAAATTCGACGAGGGCGGAAAAAATCAAGTTTTGCAATGCTAATTATTTTTGCAATTCCGAAAAACGCTTTTTGAATGGAATTCATCTCAAACATTCATGTGTTAAGTAAATTCACTGTTCAAAACAAAACAATATTGAAAAATATTACTTTTCGATACATGTGTTGAAAAGTTCAACTTTTTAGCACCCGTTTCAGTTTTGAAGGTAGGACTTTTTAGCTCTGGTATTGAAAGGTATTAATTTTCCATTTTGTTAATTTTGGTAGGGAAAAGTATGCCGTTTCGTTTCGTTTCGAAGGACAGGAAAGTTGACAGTTTCACAGCGGAACTGAAAAAAATATTTTTCATAATCTTAAAGTAATTTTTTTTATGATTAAGTGCCACCTTAGTACCATAAAAAAGTGGTTCAAATGTGTAAACAAAAACCAATAATGTATAGTACAATTCAAAAATGTGTGCTCATTCGAACGCATTTTTCCACTAAAACTATTTCGGCATTACGTGATTCGTTGAAAAATCCCTGCCATATGATGCCCACAAAAAAAAACTTCACCCATTTCTTCACGCATCAGCGCTCGCACGCATTCCGATCATGTATTTATGACGTACCGCGGCTAATTATCGGGGATCAGGCCACGTCATGCCACCACCAGACCAGACCAGGACTTGCGATGTGCATGTGAAATCAGATCCGTCATCCATTAAACTGTGACATCGAAGCAATACACAAAGTGGTGTTTCCCCTTTTTTTTTGCACGACCTCCACATACAAGAGAGAGAGAGCAAGAGGAAACACTTCAATCATCCACTGGTTTCAGAACTAGCGAAAGGATGGTGCGAATATCCCTTGGAGCGTCATGAACTTGTAGTTTGTGGACTCTTTTGTTACACCCAAATGATAATTCTCGGACATGGAATGTTTTTATCAATATTATACGAAAATCGACAAGCTGAAGTCGATATCCGCTTGAATAAAGTTCATGCGTAACAGCTCTTTGTAGCCGCCACGGCATAGTGGTAAGGAGAAAGTATGCCAATCGAAGAGTTTGGGTTCGATTCTCGGGCAAGAACAACTTTTTTTTGTTTTTTTTTTTAATTTTTCAAAATTCTTACCAGCTAAGGGATAACCAAACCAGGACATGCCGAACACCACAGGAACTATGGGGCGCGCCCCGGATGCGCGTGCCTCTTGAATTTGTTATTATCGCGATGTACGAATCTCGCAATTTTCCGCCCCTTTCCTCTGGGTTGTTTGTTTTTGCGTAGGGCCCAACGTGTGCGTTATTCGTGTCGGGACGTTTGATGAACCGCTTTCTATAGAACTCTATAGAGTGTGGAGGTGCGAGGATCTTATGCTGGGGACGACTAATTAATAGGGATCAGCTGGTTTCATAGTGTATCTGAAAATATTGATTTTGACAGTTTGGAGACGAATTTTACCCTCAAAATACAATACTTATTCGAGTTACGTGAAAATTCACTCAAAATCGAAAACCCTGTTTCCGATTCCGGGAATTCGTAAACGGACTGCATCGCGCACTTCCAACCTAGCTAATCCGGAACAGCAACGGGTTCCGGATAGCTCTCCCCGACAGATAGACAGCCTAGATTGCATACAATATTGATAGCAATTAGGAAATTCACCGCGTCCAGGCCGTGGAACCAGGGGCACTTGAAACGGAATTTTTTACGACCTATTGTCAGCTCCTGGGGTCGGGATGGGGTGGCCGGGCCCACAGAGAACCGTGTGTACCAATCTATCAAACCCGTCATCATCGGCGGATCACCGTTGAGGCTTTGTGGGACTTTTCCCATGTAACAGAATAATAAATACGTAAGGCAGGCAGGCCAAGCGTTCTGGAGGGCATCCGTTGGCCTGCATCGGGGAAATGGCAAACGGTTTCGGGTTGAAGATTTGATGAAATGTGGATATTTCTAGTTGTACTACTAAATACGAGTGAAAGTTTAAGCTGGAATGGAATTTTGTTTTTCGCTTCGTTTGCTGAAATGTTGTTTTTCTTTCTTTTTAATAAATGCCCATTAATTGCCAGATAATTTAAATTTAACACTCATTGCAAACGTACAATTCTCCATGAAATCTGAAATAACCTTCAAAAACTTTTGTTAAAATTACAAAAAAAGCAATGTGTGTAATTTTTCTATCAGCTTTATATTTTCTTCAACATTTTCACCAACCTTTTCTGACGCTATAACCACGGCAAATAGTGTCCAGGTCATTTGTGGAAATACAATGTCCCATCCTTAGAGGGTCCCGGAGCACCAAAACTTCTTAGCATGGTGGCTCCCAACGATCAATTGCCTAAACAAACAGGAACGTGAGCGGGGGATCCCCACGTTTCTTCCTCCCCTGTAGATTCAGAATTTTGTTGTTGTTTGAACATTCGTGCTCAAACTCAATCCAATTCAACGAATCATCTTTGCGGTAAACTTTACGCAGTTGGCCGGGCCGCTTTAACGTTTGTGATGTTTCAAAGCAATTTATTGCATTGGGGCACTGCAATTGTTAATAATGACAAGAGGATGCTAGGCGTTAATCAACCTAAGGCATTTTCCAGGATGCCCTCGAAAGACTGGCTGCGCTAGGGTTAGATTAGATTAGACATTTTCACCAACCTTTTCTGAATTTCTTTGTACTAAAACACTCAGCATTTTCACAAAACTACGTATTATAGAAGAAAAATACTCAGCATTTCATTTTTTGCAATATGGGTATCAAACGATCAGGATTTTTTCATACATTTCGAATGTAATAACAACATTTTATGAAAATACTCAAAATTTTCACAAAACTACGTATTTTTGAAAAAAAAATACTCAAAATTTCAGTTTTTACAATATGGGTATCAAACGATCAGAATTTTTTCATACATTTCGAATGTAATAACAAAATTTTATGAAAATACTCAAAATTTTCACAAAACTACGTATTTTCGAGAAAATACTTAAAATTTCAGTTTTACAATATGGGTATCAAACGATCAGGATTTTTGCATACATTTCGAATGTAATAACAACATTTTATGAAAATATTCAAAATTTTCACAAAACTACGTAGGGGAAATATACCCATTTTAATCACACTAAGCCGTTCGACCAATTCTCATCACTTTTGCCGTTTCTGCTATTAAATCAACATTTTCAGATGTTTCAACAATGGAGAGTTGCTTGCTCACTTTTATTTGAGCTATTTATTACTTTGGAACAGTCAAAAACACTTTGTATAAGCTGTAATTCATGATCAAAGTGCTGATAGGCCGATAATAGAAATAGGCTGAGAAAGGGTATAGTTCTCCTATTTTCGAAAAAAAAATACTCAAAATTTCAGTTTTTAAAATACGGGTATCAAACGATCGGGATATTTTCATACATTTCGAATGTAATTACAACAATTTTTGAAAATACTCAAACTTTTTACAAAACTAATTACAAATGTTTGAAAAATCCCAATCGTTTGATACCCATATTCTAAAAACTGGAATTTTGAGTATTTTTTCGAAAATACGTAGTTGTTATTACATTCGAAATGTATGAAAAAATCCCGAACGTTTGATACCCACATTGTAAAAACTAAAATTTTGAGTATTTTTTTCAAAAAAAAGTAGTTTTGTGAAAATTTTGAGTTTTTTTTTCCAAAAATGTTGTTATTTCAATCCAATTGTATGAAATAATCCCGAACGTTTGATACCCACATTGTAAAAACGGATTTTTTGAGTATTTTTCGAAAATACGTAGTTTTGTGAAAATTTGGAGTATTTTTAAAGAAATTTGTTATTACATTCGAAATGTATGAAAAAATCCCGATCGTTTGATACCCATACTGTAAAAACGGGAATTTTCAGTATTTTTTCGAAAATACCTAGTTTTGTGAAAATACGTAGTTTTGTGAAAATTTTGAGTATTTTCAAAAAATAAACTTAACATTCGAAATGTATGAAAAAAAAATGATCATTTGATACCCATATTGCAATAACCATATATTTTTGGTTTCTTTAGAGAGAAAAAAATGCATTTTCAAAATACTGGAAAAATACGTATTTTTGTGAAAATTTTCATGAAATTATAATTTTAGTGGATAGCTGACATCATCCCGATTCCAAAACACTATAATTTTTTGATGTGTGCATGATTTTTCATACGATTATAGCCAATGTCTCCCATTTAGCCAAAATCCCATAAGCTCTGTGTCTCGGTTATGCACGCCTCGGTTTTGCATCCCCCATATGCGGTGCTAAACCGAGGCATGTCTGTATTTGTTATTGGTCTGATATTGGTTTATAGCCAAAACAGCTTGGGAATAACATTTATTGTTATGGAAGAATAACTCCAACTGTTATAAGGGTGATACGATTAGTTGTTAAAATAACAAAAAATAATAACGAAGATTTGTTCGAACAACAACTAAAAAAATATTATTCTGTTATTACAATAACAATCCCTTAACAAAAAAATCATAACGACAAATAATATATCTTGTTTTAAATAACATAAAATGTTATTGGTCTAGTATTTTCAAATATCAAATATTTAATGTTATTCCCAAGTTAACTCCATCCGCTCGGGAATCTCCTTTTATTTGTAATTCTACCTTCAAAATAAAATGATTGTCATATTGTTATAAAAGGGAATGAAACTGTGATTTAGTTAGTAAAATTTCGAAGAAAAACCTAATAGGATATAATTATCTAAATAGTGATACTGATACCTGATTTTTTAATGTTATTTTCAAGTGAATGTTTGCTATTCAAAATTAAATTAAATCACTTGAATAAAATCAGAGTAATCTTTTGCAAACTTACTACTACAAACTTGCAATAAATATTCGAAAATCTGTATCTTTTGGAGAATTTTTTTTTATTGATTTGGTGTCTTCGGCAAAGTTGTAGAGTAGCTTGATCATCACTGAATGTCAGTGTAGCTCGGTTTGGATGTACCGAATCATTCCTTACAATCTCACACTCCAAGCTTGATCCACACCGCGCGCCCTGCCACAGTTCAATGCCAAACTTATTAGCTTGCATTCGACCGCAATACGACGACGACCTTGATCGTTGGCATCTCTATTTCGGCACCCCGAATTGTTTGTCCCAATATTTTCGTTCAATCTGAAGCCGCGCTGTCATCCACGCAATCGTGTTAACACTTTACAACAACAACGCATTCATGCAGACATTGCGGCGCAACAATGTTCGCCCAACAGAGGTCAAAAGATGAAGCCATCAAGCCCAAATGGCACATCCTCACCAGTCTCGTCGGAGAGTTGGCCACCCTGCCCTAGGGAGCAGGTTAATTAAGTCGGTGCGATTTATGCTGCGCTCTGTGATTAACGACTTGGGGGATGCACCTTTGGTCACCTCTTTGCAGACTCAAACGCGAAACCCCCGGTTCAAAGAAGATCCGTAGCAGGTGGCTAGACTGGGGGTCTCGAGAGGTCAAATTGGTTTCTGTACGACTCCGCTGAAGGTCGTCTGTAATTATGGGCCAATCGGCGCAGCATTGAACTTTCGGTGGTAATGACTGTTTGTCGTGCTCGCTCGGCGATTGTTCGACAATTGTCGAATTATGGACGGCGCAGATCGGTTGGCAACACTGTCCCGAAATAGGTTTGGGGGTAATTTCGGTGATTTTGTTCATCAACGACGCATTAAAGTGAAAGTTTCACCAGCTATACTGAGGTAAAGAAGTCTGGGTTTGATGCCTGATCCAAAAAAAAGTCAAACTGGGAACCCTGCGAGCAGGATGCTGGGCAGCAGATTACAAGGAAAAATCTGCCATTAATCTCGGACTTCAACTCTTGGAGCGCGTTGAGCATCGGGCGAGAGTGGACGTCTAAGCATCGTTCAGTCTCGAGTCGTAGTGATTTTTAAACTTTTTTCCGGTTTTATTTCGTTTTTTTTTTGTGTTGAAGTGTGTTGTGAAGAAAGGGGATATTTATGCGCCTTTCAAGTGCTATATTCTCGTGAATTTTTCGTTTTCTGGCAAGAAATCACGAAATCGTTATTCATAACAGCCACGGTGGTGCGTGACCGAATTTCTGGCCGTTTGCTGGAGGCTCAGTTGAAACAGATGGTCTGTGAAGGAGGTCGGATTGTTTATTAAGGAAGAGACAGTGCATTACAGTGGTCATAGTGGAAATACAGCTGTGAAATCTTGTAATTTTGTGAAAACCACGCGATTATTCAAGATGGCGGGCGCGTGAAGGAAAAAAAATCGAACAGCGTCATGAGAAAAAAGAGAGAGACAGAGTGGTTAATAAGAGAAGAAGAGCGGGAGAGCTCTGCAAATCGTTGAGGGTTTGCTTTGGACGAGAAGATCAGAAGATAGTGGTTAATAAGAGAAGGAGAGCGGGAGAGTTCTGAAAATCGTTGAGGGTTTGCTTTGGGAGAGAAGAGACGGAGACCACAAGAGAAAGAGCCGTTTGAGTTTTGTTGGAAAGGAAGTCTAGAGAGCGTTTTTCTACGCAGAGCTTGTTTTCTGAGAAGTGCCGGAGAGTAGTAGTGAGGAAACGAAGAGCGTAAAAAGGAACGAAGAGAGAAAAGCGCCCCCGGAATGGCGACTGTTCGAGGTGTGCTGCTGTATGAAGTGTCAAGTGGGTGAAAGTGTGTGTGGCAGTGATTGTCACAGACAAGTGGAAATAATATTTATCAACTTTTAAAAAAATAACAATCACAATGAATCAAACGAAATTCTTGGCAAAAGGGGGGAGTGAAATTCGAAAAGTGCTAAAACTTAAAATTGTCGCTCCTGAGAATCTGATCAGAATGCTGGCTGAAGAGTCTTCAAATTAATCGCTTTAGTGATCAAAGCCAACAACCATCGACGCCATAGGATCCTGTGAATTTGGTGAGCTCGTTTTATGTTGTGTGTGTGTGTATGTGTGCGTGTGTGTGTGTGTGTGTGTGTGTGTGTGTGTGTGTGTGTGTGTGTGTAATTGGGTGAATGCAGTAAACCACAAACTTGTTACTTCTGAGAATCGTTTATCGAAAAATACGCTAACATTTAGGATTGACCATTAGCGCGCGTTTTTGTTTTTTTTTATTCGATTGTTAGTAACGGGACCTCACGGTTATTCTGCAACGTGTTTTTCGGAGCCTTTTATTTGATTTTATTTTTCATAAGTCCTTCTTTTATCATCGTTGATTGGAAGGCACGCCGCCGGTTTAGTTCGTTTAAGTTATTGCTTTAATTTCATTACAATCGGTTACGTGGTGTACTGTTTTCTTTTCGTTTATATTCGTTGATCGTAATAATATATTCCAAACTGTCAGTTTTAGTATTAACTCATCAAACTGTCGTTTTTATTTATTTACTATTTTTGAAATTTGCTCGCGTTATCTAAATTGTAAAAACAGTAAAATTATACTGATAAGTCCAGCCCATAGCACTAATGCTCGGCTGGCACGCGTTCGATAAAAATAAACCATTTTAAATAATCAATTATCTATCTTTCCGCAGCCGGCTGCCTAAGATTTAAAAATTTCAACCGATAAACAAAATGCTCATGGTCACATCACTGCCACTCGTGAATCCTGACCTCATACCCATCTACTAACCCCCTCAAAACTCATGTGATACTTTGTCGGAGAAGCAGTCGATTGGGCGGTCTCTATCACTCAAGTATCGGACTAACATTCCCATCCACTTCCCCGTGACTCTACCACTGGTCGTGGCCGGCGCCGGTATTGATCAGCATGATAGGGGCCTTTGAGAAGTTGCGAAGCGAGGAAAGATAGCACCCACTCATCTTCCACGGCTCGTGGATGTAACTTCTGGAGGTCCTGGTCAATAACGGAGTAGCAACTGCGGGTGGGCACCTATGCTTATGCTTATGCTTATGCTTGGTGTCTTCGGCAAAGTTGTAGGTATTATAAGGTGTATTCTAAAAAAAAAAAAGAAAAATGGGTAGATGAACCCAAATTGTTGCCTATTTTGGAATTATACTTTTTTTTACAAAAATAAACTGTTTTTCAAAATCCATATTTTTGAATATTTGAATTTTGTTTCTAACCTTTAATATCCCTCAGTCATAGAGCAGTACGGACAGAAATTTTGCAGCCGAGTGGTGATTTTTTTAAATGTAAAATATGTTTGATGTCAGTTTTTGTTGTAAAACCAAACTTACAATTGAAAAGTCCTGTACAGAAATTGTCGTAACGTGGGGGTTTTCAAGATACAGTCAATAGCTGTTTTACTTTGAAAAGAAATCATTTTTTTCATCCTTGAAAATATTTTTTTTTTTCAAAGTTCTGAAAATTTCCTACAAATTGTCTAAAGAAACATTGAAAATTGAACCTTTGTTTGTTGAGATACAGCAGATTAAAAAGGAGGCATTAGACTATGACAAAAAAACAAACTCGCACTTTTTCGTGTTTGGCAGTTTGTGGCAAACGTATTGCAAACAAATGCAGACAAACAAAAAAGGAGGCAAACTGACAAAAAGAGCGAGTTTTTGTTTGTTTGTCGTAGTGTATTAGTTCCTTAACGGTCCAATTTGCAGTGCTTACGAAGAAAGATTTGTGAAAATTTCTGATCTCTTCGATAAAAACGTTTTGAAAATTTTGATGTTAATTCTAACTTTTCAAAGGGGCGTAATATTGAATGTTTGCCCCTTTTGAAATGTTAGTCCTGTGTTTAAAATTTCAATTTGTTTTTGTTTGTTGTGCAATTTTGTAGAACATTGGTACACTCAAAAAAAAAGTTTTTGTGACGCAAAACACGAATTTTGAAAATGTTTTTTTTTTTTAAATGACAAATTAACCCTTTTAGGTTATTGCAGATTGAAAAAGTACATTTATTTTCCCACTTCCAACAGCTGAGTGACAAAAAACGGCAGAGGTTTTTAAAATATGTTTTTGTTTTCGACGGAAAATATTTTTTTCCGAATCAAATTCAACGCGTGAAATTTAGCGTCAAATTTCACACGTTAAATTTCATGCTGGGGCAAAGTTTCGCAAAAATCGAAGAGGGATAGGGGCAACTTTCTCCAATTTCGTCTGAGTTGACAGAGAATGACCTAATTACATTATACTATTTGGAAAGAAAACAGTTCTCTTTGCATTGCTTCAATTTGTTGAGATTTGCTTTTTGGGAATATATTTACCATTTTCTTGCAGATTGTGTATGCGGCTTTTTATATGAGTTATCCTATATGTTTTTGTCTAAATAATGTTGATATATTTTTTTTAAATTAACAAGAGATAATCCATTTTGTTTTGATTTTCGTTAAATACTTACAGAAAACTTATTTTTAATTGCTTTCAAAACTCTAATAATTTGAATAAATTTTGTTCTCGAGTCCTATCCAAATGTTAGCCCAGAAGAAAACTCCGTTTCACTTATTCCCATCACGTGGAGAAAGGTGAAATTGTGTCCGCGGGTCACCCGTTTACACTTACACAACTACACGCTTACATTACTTTTTTTGTCGTGGAAGTCATCATCTTCTTCATTTTGGGGGGAGGTTTTTCAAAAAAAAGGCAAGAAAAAAAAATTCAGCGGGATGGTTCTTAAAGTTTCCTTTCATCTTTTTGCCATACTTATCTGCTATTTTTATTCGACCTTTTTTTTCGGGAGGATGTGCCCTTTTAGCCCCCCTCCCTCCGCCTAAATGTTGACTTTTACCCCCTTCGGGCTGCTGCTGCTGTTTTGTTTTTTGAAATATTCATGAGTAAGTAACCTCATCATCATCAACGTCATGACGCCGTCGTCGTCGAGAACCTCATACGACCGACCGAAACCATATTTTCGAATATTTTTTCGCGACTCGAAAACAGGAGAGAAGGCGAAAGTTCAACACTCGAAAGTAAAGGGGTTTGTGCCTTCTTCTTGACTTTGGAAGCACAGTTTTGCTGATTTGGCTGTTGGAGAACGCAAGAAGAAGCAGAAAAAACGCCACTCTTTTGCCCAACTAAGCGATTCTGGAACGATGGAACGATAATGATCTCTCTACTTCTTGGCGATATGAGATACTTGGCGAGGGTATCACATTTGATATTCAATTTTTGATTGGAATATATGATTTTGCCAGTTTTAAAATTATGGTTTCTTTAAAAAAATCTTTTCAACAATGTCACCCAGAAGGTCATTTATTGAGTGTTGTATTTATTTCCGGAAACTCAAATCTGAACCAATGTCGAAAGATCATAAAACGTTATACGTTCCCGTTAATATTTTAATGGTTGCCTTAACTGTTGTAAAACCAAGTACGTTCGACCCTATTTCAAACAATGGAGTATTCATCCACAACTTAACTCGAAAGCTAAATCCATTCCATCCCCTAGAAAGCGTAAAGCTCTCCCACTTCCCATTTTTGCGATCAGAAAACAATTGAACAATGCCCAATCCTGTGCACGGAAAAATTAAAAAAAAAAAACTTTACGAGCCTTTCCCGAAAATCACATCCCGCTGCTCATAACTTTGTGAGTCGTTAAAAAATCAATGACAGTCCCATTTGCCACCCCCGCGCGCTGGCAGCATTCCGATAAGTGTCTGCCGACTTTTATCGACCGTGTACTTTGGCACTCGATTCGGCTTCGAAACCCCAACTGCGGTAGTAATGAATTGAAAAGTCGAAAAATCGAAAATAAAAAAAATATAAAAAGTTGGAACGCCAAAAAGTGCTCGCGACGTTTTACGAGCGATTCGCCCAATTTCCATTCCTAACTACTCGACTCGCTTTACATATCGCGGATGCCGAGGGAGGAGCCTTAAATTAATGGGTGTGAAGGGGAAGGATGGGTTGGATGTTGGGGAGAGGGAAACATTCCCCCCTCCTATGGTTCTAATGGAGAGCAGCGAAATGCTGCAGTTTTTGGAGCTGGTGTGATTGGAGAGTGGATGTTGGATTAGGGTGATCTTTACAAAATTATTTTTATCACGAAATTGCAAATAAACTCATCGTAAGTTTAAAAATTGCACATTTTTACAGAGAAAATCTAAAATAACATTTCAACAACACAACTATTCTAATAATTTGCCAAAAAAAATCAAGAATCACGTGCAATAAAATAACAGAGTTTTTTTTAATCTTTGTTTTGTGAAAAATGCAAAAATTTATTGGTCCGGTTTGGACAACATTCAAAATACTTGCTTATTTTGATGGAATCAACAGCCCTACCAAATTTGAGCAATCACCAAATTTGATTTGGTGATTTTTTATTTAACTTTTTGTCACTAAAACTTGATTTGAAAAAAAAACACTTTTTTGATTTTTTTTTTATATATGTTTTAGAGGACATAAAATGCCAACTTTTCAGAAATTTCCAGGTTGTGCAAAAAATCTTTGACCGAGTTATGAATTTTTTAATCAATACTGATTTTTTCAAAAAATCGAAATACTGGTCGCAAAATTTTTTCAACGAATGTTTCATATTTTAACATAGTAAATCAGACCATTAGTTGCTGAAATATCGACGTTAGAAAATGGTGGGTCGTTTGGGTGATACTTAGAAAACATCAATTTACATGTTTTTAAACCGTTGCATGGCAGATCTCGCCAACTAAGGGTCGTATCAACAAAGTTCAAAATCGCAAAATATAAAGAATTTTCTAAGCTTTTCAAAAAAAATTTTTTTTTCAAAAGTTGGCAAAAATGTGTGCTAATTTAAACTTGAACTTGAAAACGGTGCACTTTATCAAAATTTCACTGAGGTACATTTTGATTGCAAATTTGATTTTACATCGAAAAATTTTAGAAATTTTTTTTCGACCGATATTTCGATTTTTTTAAAATATCAGTATTGATTAAAAAAATCATAACTTGGTCAAAGATTTTTTGCACAACCTGGAAATTTCTGAAAAGTTGGCATTTTATGTCTTCTAAAACATATATAAAAAAAAATCAAAATGGTGTTTTTTTTTGCAAATCAAGTTTTAGTGACAAAAAGTTAAATAAAAAATCACCAATTTTTTTTACCGTGTATCATTTTTTTTCAGTGTAGTCCATATCCATATCTACATTTTTGCAGAAGACACCAAATCGATCAAAAAATTTCTTCGAAAGATACACATGTTTGAATTTTTATGCATCGTTTTTGTATGGACAGCTGCCAACTTTGTATGGAAAATTATATGGACAAACTAATGATGCAAAATGGCTTCTTTGGGCATACCGAAGGCACCAACTCACACAGCAGTTGGCCCGACCCCTTTTCGATTTTCGTCAAACTTTGCTCTAAGGTGTAATTTTGATCCCTGATCACGAATCCGAGGTCCATTTTTCGATATTTTGTGACGGTGGGGCGGTACGACCCCATTCATTTTTCTGTTTTTTTACTAAGACAAGTTTTTCAGTGATTTGTAGCTCGCAACCGTGAAGAGATAGAAATTTGGTGTCAAAGGGACTTTTGCGTAAAATTAGACGCCCGAGTTGATGGCGTACTCAAAATTCCGAAAAAACGTATTTTTTTTATCAAAAAAAGTTAAAAAATAATTTTAAAATCGCTGCCATTTCCCGTTACTCAATTGTCAAAAATCGTGATACATGACATTTTATGGGAAATTTATTTTTATTTATTTTATTTTATTTTCGAATCTGAAATAACCCAGGAGGGTCATTTTTCATTTAGAACAATTTTTTTCATTTTAATGTAGGAGTGGCCATGGCTGACTGGTCACGGTGTTCGCTTTGTAAGCGAATGGTCCTGGGTTCGATTCCCATCTGCTCCCAACGAGAAAGTATAGGAAATATAAATCTTGAAACTCTGAACATGAACGAATAATCAAAGTCGCTCGAGTCGGGGTTCGATCCCCCGTCCTTTGGATTGGTAAGCAAAAATGCTAACCACTATGCTTTCGCGACTTGGTGAGCTATGACTGGAATTAGGAATACTGTTACTATCAACTATATACGCGCTGGGTCCTTGTCCATTTGACAAGGGTCCGGAAGTTCTAAATAACGTTTGAATCCGATTGGTCCAAACGTCCTTCAGGGCGGGGCTTGTCGATAAAGCTGAAGTAGCTCGCGCTCAGCTAGCCAGCGTAAAAATGGGTCACCGAAGCTCGGCAGAGCTAACACCTTCCAAATGCCTATGCGAGTTATTTGCATGTATAGAATGTAGATCTAAGAATACATGGAAACAACTCAATTTGTAAGAAGCGACCGCGTGGTCCCATTTGGTTGGTTGCACAAAAAAAAAACAAAATTTTTCTTTTTAAAGTTACGTGTTTTTTCTTACTTTGCAGGGTTACATTTTAGAGTGTAACAATGTTCTACAAAGTTGTAGAGCAGACAAAAACGAAAATTTTGATTTAGAGACATAAGGGGTTTTCATGCATTTTTCACGAGTTATCAGAATTTTACAAAAAACTTTTTTGAAAAACTTATGATTTTGATCATTTTTTTTGACCAGTTTTTCGAATTTTTAACCCCAAGAACTCAATCGTGTGCTTTTGAAAGTATTTTTTTCGGAAAGCTCAGCTAATTTTGCAAAAGAATGACCCCTTGGACGATTGTTGTGACTCGTGCATTGCTAGAATCAGAATATTAAAAAAAAAAATATTTTTGTGGTGACTGAGTGTATCCGGTTTGTTTTTTATTTTCGAAAAATCTCCACATTCAAGCAGTGCACAAGCCACAACAATCGTCCAAGGGGTCATTCTTATGCAAAATTAGCTGAACATTCCGAAAAAAGTAAAAGCACACGATTGAGTTTTTGGGGTTAAAAACTCGAAAAACTGGTCAAAAATGGTTAAAATCATAACTTTTTCAAAAAAGTTTTTTTTTGTAAAATTATGATAGCTTGTGAATAATACATGCAAACCCCTTATATCTGTATACCAAAATTTGTGTTTTTGTCTGTTCTACAACTTTGTAAAACATTGTTACACTCTAAATGTAACCCTGCAAAGTTAAAAAAAACATGTTATTTTAAAATGAAAAATTTTGTTCTAAATGAAAAAATGACCAGATTCAGATTCGAAAAGTACATTAAATTTCCCATAAAATGACATGTCTCACGATTTTTGACAGTTGAGTAACGGGAAACGGCAGCGATTTAAAAACTATTTTTAACTTTTTTTTTGATGAAAATACGTTTTTTCGGAATTTTGAGTACGCCATCAAATCGGGCGTCTAATTTTACACAAAAGTCCTTTTGACACCAAATTTCTATCTCTTCAAGGTTGCGAGCTACAAATCACTGAAAAACGTGTCTTAGTAAAAAAAAACAGAAAAATGAAAGGGTCGTTACCCCTTAGAGCGAAGTTTCACGAAAATCGAAGAGGGGTCGGGGCAACTTTTCCCGATTTCGTGTGAGTTGGTGGGGAATTACCCAAATACAAAAATTAAAATTAAAAAAAAGACCGATTTCGTAGAGAATTGCTCAGTTTCAGAACGGAATTGCAATAATTAACTTTTTTGGCAGAGTTTCCAGAGTATCAATTTTTAGAACTCATCTTAAAAGTAGGTTCCGAAATTTAATTTTGTTCTAATTTTATGAAAGGTATTTGAAAGATCGATTCAATAAGTAGAAAACGTCGATCTGGCAACTCTACCTGGGTTATTATGTGCAAATATGTGTGATATGTCTACTTAACATTTCTCGAATTTTGTAAATTTTATGCAATCTTTGATGGAAAATAAATCTCCATGAAACTTTATGAAAAGCAACGTCAAAGTAACTTTGAAAATTTGGTAGGACTACTTTCTAATCAATGTGGGAATGAACGCCTTATTAATGAAATCTTATTTAATTTCGAATATTTCAAATATTTTGATTTTTCAGTGATTCAGAATTTGAAGGATATTTGATTTTCTTATCCTTTTTTCACTATTAATTTATACTCGGAAAATCAAAAAAGTTGTATGTTTATGCTTTATAAGGGCTCCAAGTCTAATGTAATGAAAAAAATAAAATAAAAGTGTCGGATGTTACGGATATTTCGTCGCCGTCGCGCTAACTTGTCGTATGTGCATTTTGGGCCAAATTGGGTCAATTTGTGCAGCTCACCTTTGAGGACCTTTTGACCTTCACAGATCCCCAAAATTCGATTTCAATCCTGAGATATCCATTATAAACATAAAAAACTCCGTGCATTTTTGTCACTTTCCATACGAGAGAAGTTTCAAACTTGTCGTGCTATCCTGACACACCCTGAAAATTGATGTAAGTGCGACAACTGTCCAAAAGGATTTCAGGTCAGAACGCGTTTGACGCACGTACAGGTTAGACATTTTTAATTATAACTCGGGACTCCAGCAACCAACTTCAACCAAACTTCGGGGCAATGCACAGAATGGTCAGCCAAACATATCGTGTTTGTTATTGTTTACATTGCGTGCTTTCGTTTTTGTTTATTCAAGGTCAAACATTAAAACGCGTTTATCTCGGAACGTCGAAATGGCGGGTGCGACAAGATAGCACGACGACGTCGATTTTATACATGTTTAGATAAATGAAATGTTTCGTTCAGTTTTTATTTATTTTTAAACTTATAAAAGATTGAGCTTAAATTTATTAAAATGATCACCCTATTCTTTCCCCCCCAAAAAAATACCTCACGTTAAATTTATGCTGGAATAAACATAAAGATGGACGGGGTCCGGGTGGGGAGAACTTTTGCATCATAAAATTATTAATTACCTTGGCGTTGCTGCCCCGCGCGTGTGTGTGTGCATCGTACGTGTGCCACACGGAGAGTGCCGGGCGTAGTAATAATAATGAACCGTCGCCGTCGTCGTCAATTTTTTGGAGATCGAGATTTTGGGCGTCGTCATCATATTGATTACGAACGACCCGATTCGATGGGAAGTTGGCTGTTTTTTCGGTGGTCCCAGCTTGAAAATTTGGGAATGTTCAAGAGGAGAAGTGGGCTCTTGTCGTAAAAAAAGAGAATAGAAATTTTTCGGGGATAAATTTTATGCTGGCACAACAAATCGCCGTTAAAATCAGACGTGACTAAATTGCATGCTTAATGTGCGATATGGGATTTGTCGGATTTGGACTTTTTATGGGTTTATCAAGAGGGTGAAAGCTTTCCTTTCCTAAATGGAGTCATTTGGAAGCCATTCAACGTGCTTTTAGAAACTTGGACGAATCTTTGAAAATATATTAAGTGCATCTTAGAACCACAAACCAACAAGAAATTTTGAAAAGCACCCTCATACGAGCAATAGTAATTGCTTTGCACAACCCCCATTCGAATTCATCATCCCCCGCAGTAGCATAAGCCGGAACAAAGTTTTATAACTAGTTTTATCTGCCCGAGAGTTTAATCAGCAGTTGGACGCTCTAATTAAATCCTATCCTTTTTTCTCTCCCTCTATTCCACAGTTGTTTTGCTCGATACGACCAAGGAAGCGACCCTGGAGTGGACCCGATACCCGTACGGACCTCAGGCCCAGACGCCCGGTGTAAGTACAAACTATGTTACGGCTCTTGGAGGGTGTCGTCCGTAAATGACGTGGCGTTTGTTTTTTTAATAACTACAATGAATAGAAAAAAAACGTGGCGAAATTTCCGGACATCCCCATCTCCTACATTTTAAAATACAAACACAAAGTCATAGTCACTAGTTGTGGTGGGGCAACTCGTTAGCGCTTGGGATATCGCTGCTCTCGTGCTGAAAGACACTACTGACCGACTGCGGGCAGGGGTTTGGAATTTTTGCGCAAATTACTATGCATTGCAAGGGACACAGACTTTTAAATGATGAGGATAGAGTCGTCGCAAATGTGAGGGTGCGCGAGGGACAAGTTTGTTTTTTTTAACTAGATGTTTTAATGAGTGGAATGTAATGCATAAGTTGGGAGCTTTAGGTTTAGATTATGAGTTCGACCTTGGAAGAGAGTTTAAATTTCTATTGTTACTGAATTTAAATTGCTATATTTTTTTACAAGCAAATATCAAGATTTGAAATAGTAGTTTATGCAACAAGTTGCAAAAAGAGGATTTTTCAGCACGAGTCGTACATTTATCCAACGAGGTTCACCGAGTTGGATAAATACGAAGAGTGCTGAAAAAATCAAGTTTTGCAACGAGTTCCATACAACATTTTATGCAATTCCAAAAAATACACTCTGAGTGAAATTTTATGTCAAATTTTCGTTTATTTTGTCAATAAATCGCTTAAATCAAAAAAATGTTGAAAAGTGTTACTTTTCGAAACAAGTGTTGAACAGTTCAACTTTTCAGCACCCATTTGAGTGCTGAAAAGTAGAACTTTTCAGCATTTTTTATGGATGACGCCTAAGTAGTTTCACGACGGAATTGCAAAAACATTTTTTCGACATTTTGCAAATGATATTTTGAAAGTGTCAAAATTTACTCGTTTGATTTTTTCGAACCACTGCACAGTGGTCCATATCGTAAAATTAAATAGATTTTTCGAAAAATTGTGATGCTTTGGAGCTTTGGTGTCTTCAGTTGTTGCAAATGGAAAGGGCAACTTTTGGTTTGGTTGAAAATTAGGGTGGTTCACGATAAGGATGATTTTGAAAATCTAACTTTACAGGAATATTTTTGGAATTTTTTGGTCTTCTAGAAAGTTGTTTGGCTTACCAATCCAAGCAACTTTGTCGAAGACACCAAAATTTTATTTCGTAATCCACGCCTTCTATGATCAGATTTATATAGGGCGTCCAATTTTCCCGGGTTTTGAATTTCCCGGGAAACGGGAAAAATATTTTTGAAATCCCGGGAATTCCCGGGATCCCGGGAAATTTTTGTATCAATAAAAAATCTATGTTTTCATTATACTTGTTATGTTTTCAAGCTTGAAATCATAGAATTAGCTTAATAATATTAATTGGTGATAATCTACACTTCAATCCAAACAAGGACGACAGTTTTTCAATAGCCTAAAAGAAATTAAAAATTGATAAAAATCAATTTTGTTCTTTGTGGTGTTTTGGAGTTTAAATCAACTACAATTTTTAATTCCAATTTGATTTTTTTATTTGCGTTTCAAGTTACATAAGTCTTTATGATAATATTTCTTTTATAATTTTTTTATATGACGTGAGTAAAACACCTTAAAAAGTTTCTTTTATATGTCTTAAAAAAAACGCCAACAAATAAAATGATACCAGTCAATGTAAAATTTTAAATTAGTTTTGAATTCATTGTTTTATATAAAACATATTTAACAAATTAACTTCAAGTTACTAAATCGGGAAAATCGGGTCTTAAGTCTGAACAGGTACAGGAGATTTTAGAGCAATACATTTGGAAATCGGCGTACTAATTGTTTTGTTCTGTTCCTGTTTAAACCGAAGTCATCCAAAATATGTTTGCACTTTTTTTTTGCTTAAATAGCATTTCTGGAGTTTTTTTTTTTGAAAAGGTCCAAAAAACCAAATTTTCAGTTTTTGCTTTTTGGGTGTTTTTAAATACCCCTGACTCAAGGCGGTTTCAAAAACACCCAAAAAGCAAAAACTGGAAATTTGGTTTATTGGACCTTTTAGAAAAAACTCCAGATTTGACCTTATTTGCCCCAGATGCTGGACTATCATTTTTTTTTGCCGTTGTTAGATTGAAAATAATTCATTCCATTCTATTTAAAAATAAAAGAGCAAAAATTTAGAGCGCAAGACATTTTACAGACCTGTTAACTAAAATTATTATAATTTTCCCTAATAGGCCAAATAAATGCTGATGTTTGTCGAATACAAATTTTAATGCATTTTATCGATTACTTAGTATTCAACTGTTCTACTATTTTCATAACCAAATCTGAATTTCCAGGCCAAAATATGATATTTTGTTTCAATTTAGGGAATTCCCGGGACAAATTATGGAAAATCCCGGGATTCGGGAATTCCCGGTTTTGGGAAAATCCCGGGATTTTTGTCCCGGGAATTCCCGGGATGGACGCACTAGATTTATAGAAAGCATCTGAGCAAACCTTAAAATCAGTTTTTTTAACATGGCATTTCAGAGATAAGCTTTAGAGAAAAGTGATATTAGGAGCACTTTTAGGGCTCTAAAAAACGATTTTTTTTATTTTTTGACATGTCAATTTGGATTTAAGGGTTAAAAGTTACAGCCATTTGAAGGTAAAAAGATGCAAATTTATATGTTAAATAACTCGAAAAGGCGCAAGCCAAATTTTAAGCACCAGGTTTGATTTGAAAGAGGAGATCTAGCACTACAAACGCTGAAAAAATTTCAGGGGTGTTTAACTTTAAACTCGAGATATCTTCATTTGAAAAAGTCTTATTTTCAAGGGAAAACCATATGGGACCACCCTAACGAAATTCGAAAATTATTTAATTTTTTTTTCCATTTAATTTTTCCCGCTGAATCTGAATTTGCCCTCAGAATTGAACCAAAGTGTCGAAAAATCGAATTTTGGGTCATAGTTTGGGTTTATATGATAATTTTACAAGGAAACCTAAAATATGACCAAAATTCGACTTTTCGACACAATTGTTCAAATCTGAGGGCAAATTCAGATTCAGCGGGCAAAATAACATAGAAAATCATATAATTGAACAATTTTTGAATTTCGCTTAAAAAGTTTAAAAAACATGACATTTTAAGGGAAATTTAATGTACTTTTCAAATCTACATTGACTCAGAAGGGTATTTTTTCATTTAGAAGAAAAAAATCATTTTAAAATTTCGTGTTCTTTAATTTAATATTTGCAACGGTCCTAATGTAAATCTGAAAAGTACATTAAATATCCCTTAAAATGAAATGTTTCAATTTTTTTATAGTTGAGTAACGAAAAATGGCAGAGTTTTTGAAACTTTTTTAGTGAATTTTTCGATGAAAAATAAGTATTTCGGAATTTTGAGTACGCAATCAAATCGGGCGCAACAGTTTTACATAAAAGTCCCTTTGACACCAAACTTCTATCTCATTATCGTTTCTGGCTGCTCTTTTTCGCATGTTCAAAAATGAAAGGGGTCGTACCGCCCCTCCGTCACGAGATATAAAAAAACGGACCTCGGATTCGTGATCAGTGACAATATTTCCTCTAAGGACAAAGTTTCACCCAAATCGAAGAGGAGTCGGGGCAACTTTTCCCGATTTCGTGTGATTTGTTAATTTCCAATAAATTGTATGAACAACTCTCTACGAAATCGGCTGATTTCGACCATTTTTATATTTTCTATTTTTTGATTTTGCTCAAACTTTGTGGGGGCCTTCCCTATGACCAAATAAGCTATTTTTTGTCATTGGTTCATCCATACAAGTCTCCATACAATTTTGGCTGCTTTCAATACAAAAATTGTATGTAAATATTCAAACAGCTGTAACTTTTGGGTGAATTTTCTGATCAATTTGGTGTCTTCGGCAAAGTTGTAGGTATTGTTGAGGACAATTGAGAAAAAATATAGGTACACGGATTTTTTAACCAACTCTTTTTTCACTAAAACTCAATTTCCCAAAATACGTATTTTTTGATTTTCGAGATTTTTTGATATGTTTTAGGGGACAAAAATCCGCAACTTTTGAGCCATAGAGAAACATGGTCAAAAAATCTGCCGCCAAGTTATGAATTTTTGAAATAATAGTGATTTAGCATTGGTGTCTACCCGTAGCTGCTACTTCGTTATTGACCAGGACCCCCAAACATTGCTCCGTGGACCACAGATGAAAAGTAGGAACCAATCATCACCCCTTCGCAATTTTCAAAGGTCCCTATCGTGCTGATCAATACCGACGCCGGCCACGACCAGTGGTAAGACACGGGGAAGTGGATGGGAATGTTAGCCGATACTTGAGTGATGGGACCGCCAAATCGACTGCGTCTCCGACAAAGTATCACATGAGTTTTGAGGGGTTAGTAAGATGGGTATGAGGTCAGGATTCACTGGAATTTTTGAAATAATTGTGATTTTTGGAAAAAAACGAAATTTCATGCAAAAACAAATTTGAAGTTATTTTTTAATGCAAAATTGAATTTGCAATCGAAAACTTCCACACATTTTTTTTGATAAGGGGCTCCGTTTTCAAGATATAGCCACCGAAAGTTTGATTTTAGCAAAATATTTGCAGTTTTTCGATTTTTAAAAATAGTTACCATGAGCGACCATTTCTAAAAATATTTTTTTTAAAAGTTCAGAAAATTTGCTATAAAATTGTCTTAGAGACATTGAAGATTGGACCACGGGTTGCTGAGATATAGCCGCTTTAAGAAAAAGAAACACGAAAATTAATGTTTTCTAAGTCTCATCAAAACAACCCATCATTTTCTAATGTCGATATCTCAGCAACTTATGGTCCGATTTTCAATGTTAATACATGAAACATTTGTGAAATTTTCCGGTCTTTTCGAAAAAAATATTTTGATTTTTTTTATCAAGACTAGCGTTTTAAATGGGCGTAATATTCAATGTTTGGCCCTTTTAAAAAGTTGATTAAAAAATCTGCAAAAAAAAATTCCGTTTACCTATTTTTTTTCTCAATTGTCCTCAACAATACCTACAACTTTGCCGAAGACATTAAATTGATTAGAAAATTCACTCAAAAGTTACAGCTGTTTGAATATTAACATACCATTTTTGTATTGAAAGCAGCCAAAATTGTATGGAGACTTGTATGGGTGAACCAATGACACAAAATAGCTTATTTGGTCATAAGGCAGGCCCCCACAAATAAAAAAATACAAATAAAATCCATTTCCGGGTTTGGTACAGAATTGCTCGTATAGATCAAAAATTTGACAAAATCGCATCAATTGTTTACTTATTTATGCAATTTATTACGCAATAACCATCTATCCCGATTCAAATCCGTTTATGGTGAACAAACAGTAAGATAAATATGCAGACAAGCTAATTAAAAAGCAAAATATTGGATGGCAGTAATTGGAAATCTAAATCAACAGGAAAATTAATAATTGTGCTAGTGATTAGCCTTTGCACCTTCCATGATGATTTTTTTTTGCCAAATCAAATAGCAATAGAAATCAAACAAAATTGAAATTAAATTTCAAACATCATTTCCGATTGAAACTCATCAAAGAAACATTCTCGATAAAAAAAAGTTTTCCAAAACCCCACTGAACTCATTCATCGCGGGTCAAAAACACTCAATAATATCCCTTTTCCTCCCTCATTGATGGAGTGGCACGGCACCTCTCACTCAAAAGTCGTCCTCCAGGGCCTGGAGTTCACTATCCGCTTAATGGTAATTAGCCCAGCGAGCGGCAAACCGTTTACGTATGTGTGATCGTACGTGTGCTCCCCATGAAACCAATAATAAATATGCATGCAAAAACACACACTCGAACGTCAAAGTTCGAAACAACTAAACCGAATGATGCAAAATAATCGACAGCAACAACATTCTTGCGCCGTGCGCCCTCCTCCTTCGCCTCGTTTTGGGGACAACACCGATATTATGCCATTTCCATTCTCTTATTTTACTCATTTTATTTGAATGTTTTTGCATTTTTTTCATTCTTGTTTTGTTTTTTTTTTTGCTTTCCTCCTTTATTTGTCCCTGTCGAGTCTCTAAGAAAACTACCTTTTGTTTATGTGGATTTTTTATATTTGTTTTAGCTATTTCAAGATTTTTTAAAATTCTTGTTTTTTGTAATTGATTCTTGAATCTACCAGTCTGATATTTACTTCAAAAAGAAGTTTAGTATTTTTTTTAATTTAAAAGTTGATTCGAAAACTTGTAACTGTTAATTTCTCACAGAAACGCCTTACTCACAAAGTTGCGAGCAAAACAAGGCACCTCGTCCCCCACTATAATCTGACGGGTTCCAAATCCCGTCAGAGTTGGTCACATAAAGCAATCTTGTTTCATTTTTTCGTTATTCGTTCAAGAAAAGTGCACACAGAGCCCATCCTTAGCCCCCGCCACGTGTCAGTGTCAAATTATCTCTCCTCAAGCGTAATGGTTTGAGGAGGGGGGGGGGGATGGGGGGAGGTAACAAACGCCATTTTTGGCCAGACCCACGGGCACTTCAGCGCCTTAGTTGGCGTCTTCCCTGGCTGGACGTGGTCCAAAAGGGGGATGCTCACAAATTACGTTATGTTTTTTTGTTAATATCAATTTTTAAATGTTTTTTGTTGTTCTTGCTATTTGAAATAAAAAGAAGAAATGGTACGTAACACATGGACGCTCCCTTCTCACCAAGCAGAGTCAGCAAGTTCTGCCGGCCACTGCCTCTTCGGCTCGTTTGGCCGCCGCCAGCTGGTTTGAATATATTAAACATGGTTATTTTATCGATTTTATATTTTCCCAGATTTTATTGCCTTTAATTTGATGCTTTATAGGTTTCATATATTACTGAAGTTGATATTTTTTTCGTTTTTTCCTTGCTTCGCTCCTTGTCGTCTCCCTGGTCGAGTTGATGTGTGCCGATCTGGGAACGCGCCGAAGTTCTTACTGGAGTCTTGTTGAAGGGGGTTGTCACATAAGACAGTGAACCGACGGGGTCTTCTCCGGAGTTTATTTGCTGATGGCGAGTTAAACAGCGAGAATATTCAACTCCAAGGACATAGACAGGCGGGATATTTACGAGATGGTGTTGAACTTTTGCTTCAAATCGAATGTTTATTGATCGTTCAGCAAACGTTTTTTACGGTAACTGACAAAAACAGTCATAATAAAAGTATAAATCAATTTCAACCCCAATGGATCCCAAATGTTAATATTTTCTAATAACTTTTTAAAATGGTGCAAAATTTAAAAAAAAAATCAAATTCTAGATTATTTTTTTGAAAAACAAAGCGAGAAATCAAGTGGTTCTTTGATTCGACAAATTTTACCCACAAAATATTGGCGCCTAAAAAAACATGTCGTAGAACTTTTTTAAACATTAAATTGACATTTAGCGTAATATAAAATTTTTGGCCCATTTTAAATGTTAGTTCGATTCCAAAATTTTCAAAACGATTTTTTTTTCGAAAAGTTCAGAAAAAATTACCCATGTTTCATTTAACATTAAAAACTGGATGAGACTTTGAAAACTTTAATTTTGCTGTTGAGCAATTCTCTATCAAACCCGGAAATGGATTTTATTTGTATTTTTTTATTTGGCTCAAACTTTGTGGGGGTCTTCCCTATGACCAATTTTGGCAGCTGTCCATACAAAAATGGTACGTAAATATTCAAACAGCTGTAACTTTTGAGTGAATTTTCTGATCATTTTTTTTTTAATCAAGACTAACATTTCAAAAAGGCGTAATATTGAATGTTCAAAAAAATTAAAAATATTGTTTCGAAAAGATCTGAAAATTTCACAAATTTTTCATGATTTAACATTGAAAATCGGACTATTAGTTGCAATTTTATAGAAAATTTTCTGAACATTTCGAAAAAAAAAACTATTTTTAGAAATGGTCACTCGTGGTCACTATTTTCAAAAATCGAAAAACTGCAAAAACCAAACTTTCAGTGGCTTTATCTTGAAAACGGAGCCCTTTATCAAAAAAAAAAAAAAAAATGTTAAGTACTTTTCGGTTGCATATTCAATTTTACATTTAAAAATTAAGTCAAACAAATTTTTGTATGAAATTTCGTTTTTTTTCAAAAATCAATATTTAAAAAAAAAAATCATAACTCGGCGACAGGTTTTTTGACCATACTTCTCTATGGCTCAAAAGATGCGGATTTTTGTCCCCTAAAACATATCAAAAAATCTCGAAAATCAAAAAATACGTATTTCGGGAAATTGAGTTTTTGTGAGAAAAAAGTTAATAAAAAGCGACAATTTTTTTCCGTATAGCTATTTTTTCTCAGCAGCCCTTAACAATATCTACAACTTTGCCCAAGACACATTAATCATTAAATTCTTTCAAAAGTTACAGATGTTTGAATATTAACGAACCATTTTTGTATGGACAGCTGCCAAAATTGTATGGAGACTTGTATGGGTGAACCAATAGCTTCTTTGGTCATAGGGAAGGCCCCCACAATGTTTGAGCCAAATCAAAAAATACAAAAAATAAAAATGGTCGAAATCGGCCGATTCCGTAGAGAATTGCTCTGTTTGTTTTTCTTTCATCTGTAGTATCTCAGCAACCGAAGGTCAAATCTAGGACAAAATTTTAAGAAAAATTGTGAGCTCTACGAAAAAAAAAAAATTTTTAGAAATAGTCAATTCTGGGCACAAATTTTTGGTTTGAATCAAACTTTAAGTGGACATATCCTCAAAACGACACAGTTTATCAAAATTTCTGTAAAGTACTTTTCGATTACAAATTCAATTTTACATAAAAAACAAACAATTGTTTCGGAAGAGATTTCCATTATTTCGGAAAATCATCAACTCGGCGGCAAACATTGTTGACCCTTCTTTATGGCTCAAAAGTTGAGCAATTCTCTACGAAATCGGTAATTTTTCTTCTATTTTAATATTAGTATTTTTTAATGCGGCTGAAACTTTTTTGGTGCCTTCGGTATGCCCAAAGAAGCCATTTTGCATCATTAGTTCGTCCATGTAACTCTCCTTATAAATTTGGCAGCTGTCCATACAAAAATGATTTATGAAAAAGTATGAAAATTTGTATCTTTGGAAGGATTTTTTGATCAATTTGGTGCCTTCGGTAAAGTTGTAGGTATAGATAAGAACTACACTGAAAAAATATGATACACGGTAAAATTTTTTTGATCATTTTAAATTTTACTTTTTGTCACCAAAACTTGATTTGCAAAAAACACTATTTTGATTTTTTTTCATTTTCTGATATGTTTAAAAAAATACTGATTTTTTCAAAAAATCGAAAAATTGGTCGCAAAAATTTTTCGATTTCATTTTTCCAACATTTTTCGATGTAAAATCGAATATGCAATCAAAAAGTACTTAAGTGAAATTTTCATAAAGTGCACCGTTTTCAAGTTATAGCTATTTTTAGGTAACTTTTTTCAAAATAGTCGCGGTTATTCATTATTTTAAATTAGTTTGCCCACCCTTGAAAAAAATATAATTAAAAAGCTAAGAAAATTTTCTATATTTAGCTGTTTTGAACCTTGTTGATACGACCCTTAGTTGCTGAGATATTGCCATGCAAAGGTTTAAAAACAAGAAAATTGATGTTTTCTAAGTCTCCCCCAAACAACCCACCATTTTCTAATGTCTATATCTCAGCAAGTAACGGTCCGATTTTTAATGTTAAAATAAAACACATTGGCGAAATTTTCCGATCTTTTCGAAAACAATATTATTAAAATGTTCAAATCAAGACCACCAATATTACACCGTTTGAATTGTTAGTACTGATTTAAATTTTTTGAAAATATTGTTTTCGAATCGATCGGAAAAATTCACGAATGTTTCATATTTTAAAATTGTAAATCGGACCATTAGTTGCTTAGATATCGGCATTAGAAAATTGTGGGTTTTTTGGGTGAGACTTGGGAAACATCAATTTTCCTGTATTGATTCAAAAAATCATAAGTTGGTCAAAGATTTTTTGCCCGTTCTGAAAATTTCTGAAAAGTTGGTATTTAATGTTCCCTAAAACATATCAGAAAATAAAAAAAAATAAATAGTGGTTTTTTGCAAATCAAGTTTCAGTAACATAAAGTGAAATTTATAATCATAAATTTTGTTTTGCTCTATGAAATAAAATTTAGTTCAAAACGTCCTACGACCTCGTTAACCTACTACCCCTTCTCAATAAAAAGTCAAAATCCCACCGGGAGAAAGTACCCCAAATCCGGCATCATTGCTAAAATTCGCTCCACCCAACTAAGCCAGCACGCGCGCGCGTAAAATCCGATATCGCCACCAAAATCTAAAATTGATTATATTGCTGGAACAGCGCACTCACTCACTTCTCGACGCCGCCCGGGTTTGACCGCTTCCCGGCTTGATCTGTCTCGCCGACCTAATCAAAATGCGCTTTCCTGTCCGTCGACGTCGACTGTCCCCTTGAATGACTGACTGATGGCCGCCGTAAACTCCTCAACTGATCCGCGGTGATGACTGAGAGGTTGCTCTTCCCCTCCCTTCAAAATCGGAGAGTGAGGTTAGGAAATTTGAATAAAAGCACACCCGGGGCCGGCTTCGCGTCATACCGTGGACGATCGCGACTTTTTTTTCGGGGGACCTACTAGTGGGATCAGTACGGTAGAACCTTGGTTGGATTACCAATGAACGAATTACCGACACAATTTATGTCTCTACTAACATGAATTACGAGATTCCCACTTACCAGGTTGAACTACGTTACCGACGGCATTCGGCTCTTCTGCATCCTCACTCTACCAAAGTGAACTACATTACCGACATCATATTGTGGCCACTTAAGTATCTTATATCGCAACATCTGATCATTACCAATGTGAACTATATGACTGATCCTAGGCCGGGCTAAATAATACTGTCGGTAAAGTAGTTCACTTCAAAAGATGGGGACTTCTGCATTCGTGTTAGTACAGGAAGCAATTAAGCGTTGATGTCATGCAGGAAAACTGTAGAGTTGAATCGGTATCGACAAAGCAGTGTGAGCTATTTCTAATACAAACCAACTTCCCATGGTTTTACGGTACCGGGAACGCGGTCTCCCCCTTCAAATCCCAAACTCTGCGGGGTGGCCATCGCCGCGCCAAAACACCAAACCCTAAAAATGCCATCACAATGAATTTAAACGCGCTCATTTGGGTGACCTGGAAGAAAGCGTAGACCCCATGATGGCCGGCAGATTCCGGAATACCTCCACCGAGCAGTGCCATATTGATCGGAAGAGAGCGGACAAGGTGTAGGTTTTGTCGCCTGGGTCCTGCTGGGGGGTGACCCAGCCGCCCCCTGCCTGCACCAGAAGGTGAAATACTTTCAAATTTGATCGCACCCCTTGGGGCCCCCCTTGCCTAAATTTTCCAAGTGGATATTTATGAGATTTTAATAGATAACGATTTGAGCGCGCGCGCACCCCGTAAGCACCATCAACGATCATAAAAAGAAACAGTTTTTGGGGCGAACCAAAATGACAACAAACAAAACGATCGGATCAGGACGGGGTCTCGCCTGGTCTAGAGTTCGGGAAGAAGAGTGACGCGGCACGCGTGAAAATGAGGTTAGGGCACATGCTGAGCGCGCGCCAACTTCCCGGCTGGAACTTGATTTGATTTGATTGAGTTTGGGCTCGGGTCGATTGATGGAATGGCAGCAGTGGACTCAATTTTGACTGCTAGACAAAAGAAAGTTTGTGTCAACATTTTTAAGTTTGACCTAACAAAACTGAATTGACAATTCTTAGTACTGATGGTTATTCAAAATTGGCAATTAAATTTTCGAAATCTTTTATTGAGGAACATTTCGCGTTATTACATAGAAAAAAGCATGGTAATATTACATCTGGGAAGGGGTACATTTTTAATGTCAGAAAAATGTGTAATTTTACCACTTTTCTGTTGTTTTTTTCAGTCTAAATTGAGGTAAAATTACATCATAAAAGAGGTAATATTCAACCTTTCAAATTTACACCTTCCAAATTTTTTACTGTGTAGTGTGGGAATGTTGAATCACATGTAAACTCGGTTCATGTAAACTGCAGCTTCGATAGAAATGTAGTCGTCACAATCATGGATCATGTTTTAATGTATGATTTGTTGTAATTTTACATTAAAATGCATTTTAATTTAAATGTTTATTGACTTGCAAAAAGGTTACATCATTTTTGCTGTAACATTTGGGGTCGTTTTCTGTGCCCAGAAAAAAAAATCATTGTAATATTACATCTAAAAAAGGTAAATCTGTTATGTCCGAAAAATGTGTAATTTAACCTCTTAAAATGTGTAAATTCACCACTTTTTCAGCATTTTGCCGCTTTTTCCGTATAAATTGAGGTAATATCAAATCATTAAAGAGGAAATATTACACTCTCTGATTCTACACCTTCCTAATTTACACAATTTTTACTTACAGAGCAAGTAATGAAATGGTTGAATCGCATGTAAAACATTTTATTTGAAAAAGGTCATTGGGTAATTCACTACCAACTCACACGAAATCGGGAAAAGTTGCCCCGACCCCTCTTCGATTTGCGTGAAACTTTGTCCTAAGGGGTAACTTTTGTCCCTGATCACGAATCCGAGGTCTGTTTTTTGATATCTCGTGACGGAGGGGCGGTACGACCCCTTCCATTTTTGAACATGCGAAAAAATTACAAAAATTTTGATGTATAGACATAAGGGGTTTGCTTACAAACATCACGAGTTATCGCGATTTTACGAAAAAAAGTTTTGAGAAAGTTACTTTTTGCGTTTCTCTTTGTTTCGTCGTCCGTGTCTGTCACGGGTGACCATGAACGGCCATGATCGATGACGACCAACTTTTTCAAAACTTTTTTTCGTAAAATCGCGATAACTCGTGATGTTGATTAGCAAACCCCTTATGTCTACATATCAAAATTTTTGTAATTGTCTGCTCTACAACTTTGTAGAACATTATTACACTCTAAAAAATAACCCTGCAAAGTTAGAAAAAACACGAAATTTTAAAATGAAAAATTTTGTTCTAAATGAAAAATGACCCTAGATTCGCAAAGTACATTAAATTTCCCATAAAATGACATATTCCAAAATTTTTTACAGTCAAGTATCGAGAAATGGGAGAATTTTTAAATCTTTTTTAGTGTTTTTTTTCGATGAAAAATACGTTTTTTCGGAATTCTGAGTACGCCATCAAATCGGGCGTCTAATTTAACATAAAAGTCCCTTTGACACCAAATTTCTATCTCATCACCGTTTCTGGCTGCAAATTATTGAAAAACACCTCTTTTTTCGCATGTTCAAAAATGGAAGGGGTCGTACCTCCCCACCGTCACGAGATATCAAAAAATGGACCTCGGATTCGTGATCAGGGACAAAAGTTACCCCTTAGGACAAAGTTTCACGCAAATCGAAGAGGGGTCGGGGCAACTGCTGTGTGAGTTGGCGGAGAATTACCCCGTTTCACTGAAAATATACAAATTAACAAGCTTCATGTGCAATTTTACTCATTCTGCCGAAATTGAAAAAAAAACAACGGAAAAGAGGTAATAATAAACATTTTTTTGAACCTTCCAAATTCCTGTTTTTTTACTGTGTGCACTACACAGCAAATAAAGTAGTAATCCAGCTGCGTGTAAAAGGCCTGGGTGTAAAATAAATTTTGCATTATTGTATGAAATTCTGTGTAATATTACACCCTTAAATATGTAGCCCATCAGTATGGGAAACCTATTTGACCGAAATGTCAAGCTCACATATACGTTTATCCTTTCCATTTTTCATCGGTCTGATAGCCGAGCGGGCTAAGGCGCTAGTCCTAACTGTTGGTGCTGGGTTTGAGTCCCGTCTGTAGCAACTTTTTTTTTGTGTTTACAAAAATTGTTTATGCAGCGTGTAATATTAAGTGTCTTTTTTGACGAAGGTGATGTGCATGCGATTCTACCATCGGATTTTTTGCTGTGTAGATTTCCCATACTGATGGCCTAGATACTTTTGCGCGTAATATTACATCGATGGATCACTTCCATTCGAGTAGTTTTTGCATTTTTCTACAATGTATTCCTTATGGGAGAACTGTCATTTCTACTACTCGAATCCGGTGCTCCTTTTACATGTCTTACATGTTATAGCGGAACTGCTCGTTTTACGCTGTTGATTCAAATTTTCTGACAATTTTGAAAGCCTTTCATAAAACAAAATAATGCTTTATTATCGAATTGATGTCTTCAGTATTCAGCAAAGTTTTTATATTGATGAGAAGAATTCAGGAGAAATAGTTAAACTCAAAAAATACTCATATTTTTGTTTCACTATTCACACAGAAATTAAACCCACACATCAAAAAATCCGATGGTAAAATCGCATGCAAAAGCATGCACATCACCTTTGTCAAAATAAACATTTAATATTGCACACTGTATGTACAATGTTTGCAAACACAAAAAAAAGTTGCAACCGACGGGATTCAAACCCAGCACCAACAGTAAGGACTGGCGCCTTAGCCCACTCGGCTACTAGACCGATGAAAAGCTGTAAGGATAAACGCATATATGAGCTTGACATTTCGGTCAAGTAGGTTTTCCATACTGAAAAAAAAAAACGAAACTATTGGCACTACGCCCCCCGGGGCATGGCCTTCCCCTCTAACGTGGGATTTCTGCTCCAGCGCCTCTGACGAGACAGGAGAAACCGGGACCAACGTTTTACTTCACCATCCGATAGAAGCTCAGTGGATAAGGCGGGAATCGAACCCGCGTCTCATAGCATCATCGGGATCGGCAGCCGAAGCCGCTACCCCTGCGCCACGAGACCCATACTGATTCCATACTGATGGGCTACATATTTCAGGGTGTAATATTACACAGAATTTCATAAAATAATGCAAAGTTTATTTTACATCCAGGCCTTTTACACGCAGCTGGATTACTACTTTTTTAGCTGTGCACGGCAAAAAATATGATTTTTTGAAGATTGAAAGTTAAAGAATTTTACCTTGATTGAAAAGTACATAGAAAATTATGAACATTTCACCAGTTCCTGATGTAAAATCACACATTTTTTAAACACAAAATCTTACATTAAAGAGATGTTATATTCAACCATCAAAGTTTTCATCCGTCCAAAAAACCTTCGAAAAATAAGATGAGGGTAATACAATGAGCAAGTTAAGCCACAAGACGGTAAAAATTCATCATATATCTGTTTTTTTTTTTTTTTGAAAAGAATCAATAAACAACATTTTCATTTTTTGCTATTTGGTTTTTTAATAATTAGGCTAGAGGCGGTGTCAAAAACACTTAAAAGGTATTAAAAAAATGTTTTTGCAATTCCGTCGTGAAACTACTTACTTTTCCTGTCATTCTTGAACGACGAAATAGCCTACTTTTCTGTACCAAAAATAACAGAATCGAATAGCAACACTTTTCAAAATAAATGCTGAAAAGTAACACTTTTCAACAGTTTCTTTGATTTAAACGATTTATTGACAAAATACATAAAAATTTGACATAAAATTTCACTCAGTGTGTGATTTTTGGAATTGCACAAAATATTGTATGGAACTCGTTGCAAAACTTGATTTTTTCAGCACTCTTCGTATTTATCCAACTCGGTGAAACTCGTTGGATAAATGTACGACTCGTGCTGAAAAAATCCTCTTTTTGCAACATGTTGCATAAACTACTATTTTTGAAACTTCTGATACCTATTATTGAAAAAAAAACCCGATTTAATCCCACCTGGGGTGAGATAGAGCCTTTCTTACAAAAGGAAGTTAACGGCAGTTGATTTTTTTTTCAAAGAAATAGCAAAATAAAGAATGGTCCATTCATTAATCAATTCGAAACTCAACCATATTTTTTCATATAACTGAAAAGCGCTGGTTTTTGCCCCATTTGCCATGGCCGGTTGTAAGCTGTGCTCGCACACAAGCATTTTCGATTTTTAAAATCAGAACACATTGTTTTTGCGACAGAGATTTAGCTCACAATTTGCGATGTTCATAATGTTTTCTGCATATCGCTAAATTGTTCGTATTCTCTGAGTGTTTTTTTTTGCACTTTTCAAAATATTAAAAATTAACGAGAAAACAAAATAATTCCGTCTTGCTCCAGAGCGTTAAAGTGGTAACAAAATGACTGGCAGAAAGTGTTTCAACACCCGAGAATTTGCCGTGTTGTAAACAACGATGTAACGGTAAAGCCGCATAAATGTTCTTGAAAGCTTTGAAACGCCTACTGTAATTCACTAAACTGTCATTTAGGCGTTAGGCAAAATTGTGAGCTTTCAATAAGCAAGCCAGAGTATGCATTTAGGCGTTTTTGGGATTGGGAAGCAAACAACGACTGAGCGCTCGGTGGGACTTCACTACACAGAAAAAAATAATGTAAATTTGGAAGCTGTAATTTTGGAAGGTTGAATATTACCTCTTTTATGATGTAATTTTACCTCAATTTAGACTGAAAAAGTGGCATTACACCAGAAAAGTGGTAAAATTACACATTTCCAGAGGTAAAATTACATCTTTTTTCTGACATAAAAGATGTACCCCTTCCCAGATGTAATATTACCATGATTTTTTTTTCTGTGTACGACAAACGCAAACGTACCGAATAAACCACCTTGGTGCGCTGGTACGATAAACAAAAATACTAATACACAAAAAGGCTAGTACCGAAGCTAGAAAACCAAATCCGCGATGTGCATTGTCACTGGCACATGGGAAGCTTGGACGCTTCCCAGAAATTCGTTCGCCCAGATATCGATCAGAGAATGAGCAAAACAAAAAAGAAAGGCAAAAGAATGAGCATGAGGCTTCAGAACAGATAGCTGCTTGCGTCTAGTTTGCGTTCACTGAAGCTTAGCATAGAAAATAATGATAGGCGATGTGTGATGACCGAGCAATCGATAAAGCAACGTGCACTAAAAGGGGGTAATCTAGTATCAAAACTCTATACGCGCCAGCATCACGCGCCAGCATTGCTCGCGTCTGCATGTGAAGCTCAACTTGACAACTTGTCGACGAAGCGACGAAAATCGATCGTCCATGATTTTTTGCAGATTTTTCGAATGAATATTGCTCGACAAATGATTTGGGAATGAAGCTTGATTTGGCGTCGGAGCCAAAAGCAAATCCTATACCTTTCTTTAGTAAGAAAGGCAAAAATGGAAATTTTCTAAAATCTGAACGGTAAATCCGAATGAGGTCAAATTTGTTTCAGAACATCGAGTATGGTCTAGATTATGATGTGGAGAAAAAAAATTAGATAAAATGCCAAAGGAATAGTTTTGGCATTTGGTGAAAATTGGCTTTTACCTTTTTTAGGGGTTTTTCCCCCTCACAGTGAATTGGTCCACAAGCTGTAAATCAAGAACCACATTACCGACATGGATGAAAATTTGGGAGGATGTAGGGCTGGAAAAATGCAATTTTTTGGATAAATAAACGATTTCAATACTTCAATTTTCGACCGAATTTTTATTTGAAAACCGCCTGATTTGGTGAAAACACACTCCGAGTCCCCATAAAAAATGGATAAATTCAAATTTGGTATGGAACTGGTTCAGGTTCAGCACATCCCCTTTCAAATGCGCCCAAGAGAGCTTAAATCCATAATGTGGGCTCTGAGAAACTCCCTACCACAAAATTGAGCACTTTTTTACCACACACGGACGTCACGCGTGCTTTACAGTAAATTAAGCGCCAAAATTCGGATATTAGAGGTAGACCAATTCTGTCATTGTCAATCGATCGGGCGTCGAAAATCGATCGTCCATGATTTTTTGCAGATTTTTCGAATGAATATTGCTCGAGAAATGATTTGGGAATGAAGCTTGATTTGGCGTCGGAGCCAAAAGCAAATCCTATACCTTTCTTTAGTAAGAAAGGCAAAAAACGCCGAAAATAAATTAAAAAGTCTGATTTTGTTTTCAAGCATAATTTAATATTTTATTTTAAACATTTTTTTTATTTTTTTACAGGGTGTACCGTTTTCAAGTTGAAGCTTGCCGTATTTCAAATGTTTTGATCCTTCGAGCTTCAAAATTTGAAAAAAAAAATCGTTTTGTTTGAAATTAAATCAATATCAAGAACATGGCATGTGTATAATTCCAACGTAAAACAGCAGAATATTGCCAATTAATTTGTTGTGCTATGTGATGCTTTCGAATAAAATATAATGCTTAAATGAATCTTTCTCTCAATAATCATGTGCTCTGACAAGAATTGGTACAAAATTCTTATCAGCAATTGCAAATCAACAATTCTACTAACAAAAAAAACGCTTCTTACACTGGCTGATTGCAACTGACCCCATTATTGCTTGCACAGCTGCCCTCGAAACAATCTCCTCCAATTCCTCCTACACAACAAACGCCTTTCAATAAGCCTTCTCTCACCACCAAGCTAAATCATTGCAAAGATCGATTACATTGCCGGCGTCGGCGGCGGCATCCGCTACAACTTGAGCAACAACAACATCACTGGAAACACTACAACACACACACTCATAATAAATATAAATAACAGGGTTCAATATCGTCCTTTCATGTCAGTGTCACAATTAGAGCGCCATTTGTCGGTGAGGGCATCCATTGATTGCCGTCCCTCCCTTCACGCCCGAAAAGTTCGTTGGATGAGACCATTTTATGTCCTAGACCAAATCAATGAAACTATTCCCCTGCTCCTAGTCGCAGAACCCCCCCATCACGCAATGGTTAGTGGTTGTACCCACCCTCGCTTGTGGCAGCCAATCGAGCATTTGCTAATTTGATCATTTTCCGATTTGATGGATGCGATAATTAGACGGTGGCAGTTTGCTGTTTATTGATATACCACCAAACTCGCCCTGAAGCCCCTCCCGCTCAAACCAAATCGGAATCGTACCCACTATTTGGAAGTGGGCCAAAAATTGGGCAATTTTGCGGGATGTCAGGTGACTGCGTTTATTTTATGGCCCATGTTTAGAAAGAAAAATGAGAGTGGTAAAACTGCCTTTAGTTTAGGTTTATTAATAAACCGATGTAATTTTATCTATTTTTTGCAAAATGTGAATTACAGTGAAAACGATGTAAATTTACACATTTTTCTATCATTTTTGCTAACTTGGTAGTTTCTTACTAGTTCGAACACATTTAGCAAAATGTCAGTGAAAAATGTGTAAATTTACATCAAACAATTGTTTCCAACTAGTTCGAACTCATTTAGCAACATGTCAGGAAATTATGTGTAAAGTTACATCGCGTTCAACGTAAATCACTATTTGAAAAAAAAAAATAGATAAAATTACATCGAAAAAGGATTACCGATATTTTCTTTTTATTTTTTTACTGTGACCCTATGCAGTAATAATAAAGTTAGAGTACAGAGATATTACACATAACATGGTAATAACAAACAAATGAGTAATTTTCCCCCAGAATTTCTGAGAAATTACAAATCTGTTTGTATGAAAATATTGAAAAATTCTTTATTCACAAGACACAGATTTTATTCAAAACAATATTACCTCTAAAATTGTGTAAGTTACCCTCTTTATGAGTACTCTACATACTCCAACTACAGAGAAAAAAAAATCATGGTAATATTACATATGGGAAGGGGTACATCTTTTATGTCAGAAAAAATGTGTAATTTTACCTCTGAAAATGTGTAATTTTACCACTTTTCTGGTGTAATGTCACTTTTTCAGTCTAAAATGTGGTAAAATTACATCATAAAAGAGGTAATATTCAACCTTCCAAAATTACAGCTTTCAAATTTACATTATTTTTTCTGTGCATAGAAAAAAATCATGGTAATATTACATATGAGAAGGGGTACATCTTTTATGTCAGAAAAAATGTGTAATTTTACCTCTGAAAATGTGTAATTTTACCACTTTTCTGGTGTAGTGTCACTTTTTCAGTCTAAAATGTGGTAAAATTACATCATAAAAGAGGTAATATTCAACCTTCCAAAATTACAGCCCCCAAATACACATTATTTTTATCATTGAATTTATAAACGCCCCAATTCTTCCCAACTGTGTAGAAAAAATAAGTTTTAATCCAGTTATTTTTTCTGTTTAACAAACAATCTTCGAAACATGACAAACAATAAAGAAATGTCTAAAAAAAAAATCTAACAAAGATTTGATATTTTTTTTTATTTGATTACACAATAAAAATTGTTTTGTTCGAATCTGAAAAATAAAGAATATAATAATACCACATATAATGTATAATAAAACCTGCCCAAATCGTATACAAGCAGCCAAATCATCAACAACTTCATTTCGTTCAATCTCCACCAGAAAACTCCACTTTTTTTGTGACCAACTCGCGAGAGAGATACAGAGAACGAAATGTTCACCACAAACTCTCTTGTGATCGTGCTATCTTGTCGCACAAGCATTCTTGAACGATTTTGATCGATCCTGAGATATTCAACAAAAACCATTAAAAACTCCGTACAATGTTGACACTCTTCATATGACTGAACTGAAAAAAAACTGAAAATTTGTTTTATTGGACATTTAACAAAACTCCAAAATTGTAGTTCCGATAGAATTGCGACAAATTTTCAAAGAGATTTTTGTCAGACGCCGTTTTGTCACTCTTGCATTTACGTCTACTGTTTTACATTTTTGAGTGTAACTCGCGATTCCGGCTAATCAAATACAATAAAATTTATGGATAATGCACTGAACTGTCGGTTTGTTATTGTTTACATTGCGTGTTCGAAGCGCGTTTTTTTCGAAACGTCAAAAGGCGACATACGACAAGATAGCACGATTACGTCATCGCGCTCACCTTTTCCTTTCTCTGTTATTTTCGTTTTCTTTCTTTACTTTTTTTTTTCTCTCTGTCGCCACTACTACTACTACTGCTTTGGCTTTGCCTGCTTTGGCATTTATGGCGCGCGAGATTATCTCGTTGCTTTCATCTCACGCTATACTATGACGATGACCGAGACCAAGAATGGATTTGCCGGATTCGGCTGGAAGCTGTGTGCGAGAGTGTGAGTGAGTGTGAATGTGAGATTCTTTTGCAACAGCAGTCGACAAAGACGATGACGCCCAAGACGACGAAAAAAATGTCGATAATAGTTTTGTAAGGTGACGAAGATGTTTTAAACTATTTTTAATAAATTTTCTTTGTTTATCAGACTAAAATTTGACCGTTAAGTGTACTTCAAGCAATTTAACAAGAAATTGACTGCGAAAATACATGAGGCTCAAGCGACAAATCGACCGAGAGGAAGAGGACAAGAAAGAGAGAGAGGAAGAGCGGAGGGCTTACAAAAACAGAACTTGGCGCAAGAGAGAACCAAGTGATGGTAAAACCGTGGGATGAGAGCGATGAGAAAAAAAAGTTGGGGAGCACAGGTGGGACACAAGAAACATGAGTTAGGGAAGGCGGAAAAGGGTGAAGGCAAAGAGAGGAGAGGGAAGGTGGTATTTGGTTTTAAATCGTTTATTTGATCGTCATAATAACAGAGAGGGAAAAATTATAACCCGCTATAAAGCAAAAAAGAAGGAAAAAAATGCATGGATTGGTGGGGTGATCCACGAGTGAACGAAGCTGAACTGGAATAAAAAATGAAAAGAAGTTAGCAAGAAACGAGAAAGGGATGAGCCTCCTTTGAAGCAGAATCCGACCGAAGATCTCGAGAAGACAAACATAACCGAGTCAGGAGGGCAGAGATGAATTGAAGCTTTCGGCTTTGGCTTCGATACAATAATGAGACCAGTGAGTGCGCGAGCTTTGCGTTTCTTACGCAAGAATGGACGATTGATGAGGGAAGAAGATGAGCTCTTTTTATTCGACGATCGTTGAACGGGTATTGAGATTTATAAAACTTTTTGAAATAGTGATTGATGGATTGGTGTTTTTTGTAAAATTAACTGTAAATTGATAATTTTAGTTTACCGTTTGCCATTTAAAATTAACCTTTATTGATCTCTAAAGATAAGCTTAACCGTACAAACGTGTGAATGCTTGCCATTAGTTGTCTCTTTAATTTTACCTTTTCATAATAAAAAAATAAAAAAAAACTTTCGAGATAATGACCGCGTTTCTAAAAGTTCAAATTTAAACAACTAAAATCGCCTCACTCACTAATTTTCGCGGAACTGAAAGCTCTCCTCTTTCGCTTCGCGCTTATCGCCAAAGGTTTGCTTTTGTTTTCAAACTATTCTTTCTCTTTTTTTTACCCTCTTCTTTATTCCTCCATTCTCTATCGTCTTACCTCTTACTCGAGCGCTAATGTTTGTGTCCCATATTTTTTGCTGTTTTTCTTCCCCTTACTTTTTGGTTGCTTTGGGGCGCGTTCGTTGGCCTATTCATTCTTCTTCTATGGACGAGGTCTGGGCCAGCAATGCAGTTTTGCCACGGTCCATTTTCGCATTTTAGGCAAAATTATCGCGTCTATTCTTCCGAATAATTCCTTCCCCAACGGCAATCTTGGAGTTTTTTTTTCTTCTGTTGGTTAGTTGGTGCAAAAGGGCAAGTTGGGGTCAGTGGAACCTTTATTTTTTTTTCTTACTTCAGAAATGTTTTAAGTAAATTAAAACCAACTCAACTCAACTCATCTTAATTGATTTCTTTTAGGTTATTGGAAATCATACGAATCATATTTTTCAACACTTTCTAGGTAGGCTGTAAGTAGCCCTAGCTTATGATCGTTGTGTCCAGATAAGCCGACGTCTTTACGCCGGCCATCAAAGTGATGACCTCAACTGGATTGGTAGCCATCGCTTCCCCCGGATTAAGGTTAAACAAAATTACCGATTATTCTCTTAATTTCTAACACCTGAACCACTCTCGGGGCCAAATCTGGCCCTGGTTAAGGCTAGCAGTCAAGCAGTTTCTCCGGCGGGCGGTGGGGAGTTAGGGTAGTTGTCTCGATGTTGGAGTATATTCTTTAAAAAAAATGCAAAGCATAAATTATATTTAAAAAATATTTTATTCATGTGTATTTTGATTAGAAACAAAAATATCGAAAGGACGTAGCCTGCTAAAAACGATTTCAGTGAACTTTATTAAACCTTTGTACCTTTGTAGTTCAAACGTAATTTAGAAAATCAGAGGTCAGAAAAATCTCGAACTCGATGGTTGCTTATTTCATTCGTAAATTTAAATCCTTTAAGGAAGAACTTAAAGATAAATGTTCATGTTGACTCATTTTGAGTTTACTCTTCGTGCATGTTCAAAGCTACGAACGGAAAAAAAATATCAAAACATTTCGACTGTAATTTAACCGGCTCCGTGGCTTAATGGTTACGGCTTCTGTCTCACAAGCAGAAGGTTCAGGGATCAAATCCCGGTCGATACCTATGAAATTTGGAATCATGAATTTGAACTTTGAATATGAACAAAAAAAAAACGAAAAATGAATCAGGTGGGATTTGAACTCACACCTTTGAATTGGTGGTCTGGGACGCTAAGCAGTCGGCCATCAGAAGGTTTACACTCTAGTAGTGAATTGATCCGTAGTGTTGAACATGCTATCTTCTCATATTAAATACGCGCTGATCCCTGATTTGCCTGAGGGGATTGGAAGTCTAAATATAGATCGAGTTTCCTTCAGATGCTTGCTTCTATGTTTAGGCGGGGCCGAACAATGCCCAGCGACCTCGGAATTGGACCGCAAGGAGCTCTGTCATTCTGAAACGGGTCGTTGGAAGCAGCGCGAGGGCTATCACCACCTAATACCCGGGACTGAGAAAAGTTGTATCAGCATTCGGCATATACAAAGTCTGATACAAACTATACTTTCCCATAATTTCGCTACCGGTTAGCGGGTATTGGATTGGACCACACACACACACACACACACACACACACACACACAAAACATTTCGACTGTAATTTATTTCAACAAGTTCGTTATTACATGGAGAATTTACCCTTATAACTTTTTTGTTCAGTTGAAATTTCTATCCAGCTATTAGCATTTTTATTCAAAGATGTTGTCCCTCGCTCGATCGAGCGTTTTTTTCATATTTTTTTTTGTATTTTAATTTTTTCAAACAATAACTATTTTTGGCATTGGCCTTAATTGATTATCTGCAAAAAAAAACATTGTTCTATTAGAGCAATTCCAGCTCTCTCCGATTTCAATGAAACTTTGTAGACATGTTATCCTAGGCCTATATAAGCCATTTTTGTGTATATGGAGCCAATAGTACTCGAAAATGACATTTGAGAAGGGCGTAAGGTATTTAAATATTTTTGTATTTTGCAATTTAAAAATTACTGTATATCCAAGCCGTTTCATCGTATCAAAAAGTGGTCAAAGACAAACTTGTAGGAAATTGGACGGGCTTTCGGAAAAAAATACACTGAAACAAAAAAACACGCCACTTCTATGAGATTTTCCAGTTTTTGTCACGATTTTTTTCGCTCATAATTTTTGAGAAAATAGCCTAAAATGTTACAAAAAAACTCACGAAACATGCAGGATGGTATGTCTCTCCTAAAAAAAATACAAAAATCATTTTCTACAACTGTTTTTTTGAAAAGTGGTCTAAACGTCCAAATTTTTCAGAATCGATAGTGGGAATCGATTCCCCAGACCATTTTACATAAAAGTCTCCATATTGACCATTGTCCTATGTCCAATCCTTGGGAAGATACAGCGGTTTAAAAAAAATGTTGAAAAAATAGGTTTTTTGGTGGTTTTTGGCAATTTCTATGTGACAGACTTGGTTTTTCTGTCTCGTAAATATTTTTACCGGAAAGCTCGTCCCATTTCCCATAAGTTTGCCTACCAGAAAAATTCCTGATTTGAGCTGGAATTGCTCATTATTGTTTTCATCTACTGAAATAAGGCCAATGCGAATATTAATTAAATTTTATGCTCCACCTTCGTTTTTTTCTCAAAGAAAAAAAAAAATGGTAGAAAAAACAATTTTGAATATATTTTAAATCGTTTTTTCATCAAACGGCGCACTTCCACCTCAATTTTTGAATTTTTTGATTAAAGAACGGGGAAAGGACGTAAAACTTTATAGCAATTCCCCAAGAAAACAGCATGATTTATAAAAAAAAGTTTTCCGATCGGGCTCAAAATTTGTCTGGAATTTCCTTGGCCAAAATAATTAGACTCGTATTTTTTTGTTTGGCCATTAGGGTGACCTACGCCGCACAGTGGAACCTCTTCGAACAAGGGTGTGACAAAAATAAAAAATATCGAATAAACTGTTAAAAATGTTTGAACAACCTAATTTGGGATTGCTGAATTCAAAAAACATATTCATTTTATTCTGAAATTTAATTTAGAAGTCATTAGGGTGGATCAAAATCGATTTTTGTTTATTAAAATAAATAAAATAAAAAAACTTCCGAATATTTCGAAGATTTTTTAAGGTTATTTGAGGATGCCAAATAGAAACAATAATCATATGAAAAAAAGAGTTAGAGAACATTAGGGTGGTATATTGTTTTTCATTTAAGTATAAAATTTTATAAATTATAACTTTGATTTTTTTTCAAAAACAAAAAAAAATAGAAACAATGCAGGAAAAATTAATATTAAAAACATGTCTATGCTTTTTTTAATTCAGGATTAAAGTCTTTGCAAAAAACTAAATCACTAACCTTTTTTACAAAATGGCTGTTCTCGTTTAATGTTTATGCTATTTAACGCTAGGTGGTGCTTTTACATAAATGGATATGTAAACGAAGTCTTTCTTCGTGTTTATTAATCGGTCGTGTTAAAAGTGCTCTCGTTCTAACTCAGTTTTCGTTGGAAATGACGTCACAAAGTAGTCTGATTATTTAGTCAATTTATAATGCATATTAATATGTTTCTTTTATAATATACTAGGAATACAAATAAAAAGAAAAAAACATCTTTGCCAAAGCGTACACCTGCAAGTCTACCTCAGACAAGTGTAAAGCTATACGGACCTACATTTCTGGTCACTTGCAATGCACAAACCAAGCAGATGAAGATTCCATCAAAAAATTTATAAAAAAAAATTTCATGTGCTGTGGAACAAATCAAATAGATTGAAGGAAAGATTTGAGGCCAAAAATGCAGAATGGTTGGACGGACGTGTGAGGTGGGTTGGGGTGGGATGGGTTGTTTCCTTTACAAAATAAGAGAACGCTTACATAAATTTACTGAAGACATTTCAGTATTACTCTATGATAAAAGATGCACAACACATCACGCGACTACCACCTGTCCAACTCATGAATATAACAGAAAATATCGACTTTTGACTTTTTATAGAAACTTGTCAAATTTGACCCTTCGAGCAAGAAGAAGGGGGAGGGGTCATTCAAAATATCACATAAAGTGGAATAACCTACTTTCAACTACCTTTCTAATGCAACCAGAATCAATCAATTTGATTGAAAACTGGCTGAGTTACACATTTTGAAGGTTTGGTTAGTAGAAAACCAGGGGTGACATTGGGTCAGGGGGTGAGATTGAGTCATACAAATTTTAGCAATTTTGTATGACTGTATCTTACCCATCACCCATCCTTAAAATGATTTCAATTGCTCCTTAACTAATAATTTTATCTATGCCCGCATCACTTTGTTCCAATAATTCTCCACGCAGATACATATCGTAGCTTGTGTACTATCTTGTGACACGTCCTATCTTTTCAATGCAGACTGGTCACAAGATAACAAACATGCACTTGTGAAATTTTACGATGGAAAGTAAGGCATTCCAAGAGGAATATTTAACCAATTAATAAAAAAAGATAAGGAGGGGGGAGGGGGGGGGGGGGTAGTATTTAGGTACACTAATCAATTCAAAATGCAATATTTTTTTAGTACATTTGTTGAATTCTTGAATATGAAGAAAAATCATAAGGCGATTGCCATATCTGACTTTTTGATCCGATTCGTGAATAGAGTAGAGTAGATCCACTTTGACTTATTTTAGAAACATGCAAATTTGGACCTTTCGAGCAAGTATGAGCAAGATTTGCTATACACAGTCTGAAAGTACATTAAATTTCATGATAGAAACTGCATACGAGACTTTGGTCACATCCGTACAAAATTGTTCCTGAAGGGCTGAAATTCGAAAAAAATCTTGAAAATAGCTAATGTTTTCTTACGGTTGAATAGCTAAAAAGGGGGGAGGGGTCAATTCAAATTCCAAGAATAGTGAATTTAACAGCTTTTAAATACCTTTCAAATGCAGCCAGAAGAATCAAATTTGGTTGAAAATTGGCTGAGTTATGCAAGTTTTAAGAAAAAATATTTTTTGCGAATTTTGAAGTTTCAGCTACTAGAAATAACAAAAATGTCTGCACTCTAAAAGCCGCCAAAAATTCAAATTCTATCCAATCTTGCTCAAAATTTGGGAAAGTGTTTTTGAAGGTATGAGAAAAAATAGAAAAATAGTAACAATACTGAAATTTAACTTTCATTTTTTGATTTTTGTCACACCTGGATCCACTGTGCGCCGTGTTAGGGTGGTCCGAAAAATGACAATTTTCGTTTTTTAAGTAAAAATAGTTCAATGTTTCAAATTTCTAACCTAACATTTCAAAAAGTCAAATTAAAATTTAAAATGCTCTTTTGAAGGTCTTGGGACCAAAGAGCCATATCAAAAAATGGGGAAGTTATGTTTTCAATATTCCGCCGCGCGCAAAAACGGAAAAATACGAAAACGGCAAAAAACGACTTTTTTCACTAAAACTGCGATAACTTAGGGTACCATAATTTTCGTAATTGAAATACGCAACTTTGTAGTGAAAAAAGTTGATTTCTTTCCTGTTTTTGTGCGCGGTGTGTCGGAAAATCCAGTTTTTATTTTCAAAAAATCGTATCTAGGAATATTGAAAACATAACTTCACCATTTTTTTATATGTTATGTAAAATTTTCCGAGGAATCTGATAAAAATATTTTCAGACATATTCTCTTTGGACCCGAGACCTTCAAAAGAGTTTTTCTTAAAAGCCTAACTCAATCCCTTTTGTTAGCGCTCAAGATATCTAAAATCGATTGAAATGGTGCCGAGTTATGATTTTTTTTGTTGAAAATGTGGTTTTTACAAAAACGACGAAAATTGCCATTTTCGGACCACACGGCGTAGGTCACTCTAATGACCAAAAAAAAAAAAAAAAAAAAATACGGGTCTATTTATTCGACCAAGGAAACCCCTGACAAATTTTGAGCCCGATCGGAGAACTTTTTTTTAATCATGCTGTTTTCGTGGGGAATTGCTGTTTAGGAAAAAAAAATATTGGATTTATTGATATTTTTGTAAATGTCCGACAGTTTGAGGAGAAAAAAATATCATGGTAATGGAAACAAAAATTGCAAATAAATGTAAGATTGTATTGTATAAAAAATACTTTTTTTGTTTTGCTCTGTTTATTTACTTTTATAAAATCTTTCTTTATCAATTTTGGGTTGCGTAAATAAAACTTTTTCAAGTCTGTTAGAAAATGGGGGGCCTCGTGGCGCTGTGGTTAGCGGCTTCGGCTGCCGATCCCTAAGTTGCTATGGGGCGCGGGTTCGATTCCCGCCTTATCCTCCTGGCCTTCTATCGGATGGGGAAGTAAAACGTCGGTCCATTTGCGCAAAAGAGGTTTTGGGTTACTCACCACACATCAGTCATGCTTTTGAACGGGTTCTCCGTTCGTTCAAGTTCACACAGCAACACGGAAAATAACAGCTCTGAGAACGAACGCTCGTCTCTAAGAAACGTTCGTTCAGTAGGCTTTTTTGAAACGAACGGAGAACCCAGTTCAGAACTCTAGCTTTTTCCTTTGATGGGACCTCAGTAGACCAGCTAAACTTCATTCACTTTTAATCAGCCCTTGACATATCAGCCCTGCTAGCTCAGTGGTAACACATAAGTGTAGTAATCAAAGGTAGTGAGTTCGAGAATTCGAATGATTTGTTTTTGTTTTTTGTGTAGTTCGAATCATTTTTTTCATAAACTTGAAAGCTTTAAATTTGTTCAAAACCACGGTGGTCATAAGGTTTCGTCTGTTTCTTAGTTGAAAGCTTCAGATGCATTTTTAAATATAAATCGCTTAGCTTTAGTTTTCATAGCCTCTCTACCTGGATTTTCCCTTGAATGGTATAATTATTTAAGTCCAAAAGTTGTTTCACTACCCAACTAAACACCAAATAAAATTAATGAATTCAACAAAATAAGATTCGAACTCACTTTCTCTGATTACCAAACTTTCATGTTACCACCGATCTAACCAAGCTATATGAAAGTCAGTCTACTGATTGTCAATATAAGTCAAACTGTCTTCGGATGCCTAGAAATGAGCAGAAACTTGCAACAGAGCCCACAAAAGACCCTGAGGTCGTTAAAGTTGATTGCTTTGCTTTGCTTAGAAAATGTTAATTTTCAAAAAAATATAATTTTTTATCAGCATTTAATCACAAATGAAAAAAAATCCTGATTTCATTGTCTTTTGGCGCAATTGTGCTAAGCTTGATAGCAAAGAAATTCAGAAACAAATGTGATCTGTTCTTGTTGGAAAATTATCCAAAGAAACCGAAAATGCAGTCCGCTGTCCGATTATGCTTCAATTTTTTTTTTCATTTAGTTGAAACGTTGTGTGCACTTTTTTATAACTAAAAAAGCAGTTTGCATCAGTAGTTCGTGTAAACTTGGATTTTGCCCGCATTTTTCACCAAAAATTCGAAAAACTATTCAGTTGTTGTTAGTTTTCATTTCCAGTGGCATTTTCCACCAAATTGATCTTTCGCACTTTAAAATTGCGATTGACAGCTAAAAAATAAGGGAGCAACCTCGGCTCGCTTTGATAATTTTTAAGAATATTTGTAATTTCCCCAGCCAGTTTGACTAGTCACGACAGTGCGATCGATTGCAATCATTTAGTGCAAATTCCAAGTTAGTGGGAATTGCGTAATATGTTTTAGATGAAAAAAACTTCCTCTAAGCATTGGTACAAGGTGAAAAAAATAAAATAAAAGCAGTGGTACAAGTTGTTCAAAATTCAATTTACAGTGTTGCCAAATTTTCGAAAAATCAAAAAGTTATAGTCATTAAAATTTATGGAAAACGTTAATTTCCAGCAAGTTTTGGAAAATCTAATTTTCCGCACTGCTCATTTTTGTTTAGTTTAAAACTCAAATTAAGTTGACTCTCTGGTTTTCAATTTTCGCTAACTCAATATTAATCCATATATCGATGGTTTCTTCAGTTCCCGTTAAACAGTATTCTTCGTTTCTTTTTTTTCTTTGATATTCTTGCTAGCTCGATAAATTCGTTCCTCGATTGCCCTTTGGATTCCGTTTGCACAAATAATGTTTTCCGTTTGTCTATATTTTGTCTTTCTCGTTGCTTGCATTATTATTAACAATTCATTTTACATTTTGTTATAAGTGAGTGTGAACATTGCAAACCGGAGAAGGAAATCGAGATTATTTTGAAGGTATTTTTTGTTTTACTGTAAGTTGTGAGAACAGGTTTTAAATAACATGGACTCATTTGAAGTGCATTAAAAAACCAGTTGCTCCACAAAAACATACATAGTTTAATTTGATTAATTGAAAACCTTGAATTTATATTAGTAATAAAAAATATCAAATATAAGAATAATTAGAAACAGCATTGGAACCTTTACCCTTTTCCTCTGATAGCGCCGCGTAGGAAGATGCTGGAGAGAGCGTTTTCCAGCATTCGAGAAAACCTCCGGTGTGACGAACCGGTTTCGTTGTTCCCAAACTCTCCTTCTCTCTCTCCCTTAATTTCTCCGTGCAGTTCCATTCCTCCCCGCCGGGAGCCTTAAGGCCGCCGCCGCCCCACACAATGTTGCACAAAAACCACAAACTCCAACCAGCGAAGAAGAACGCTGGGGTAGATTCAGTCCAGATATACACGTCCACGGCGAAACTTTGTGTGAATTGAACCCAATCATAATGGCCCAGGGGAGTGTGCCAACGACGACGACGATGAAGCTGCTTTTCTTGAGGGGTAGAAGAAGGGGGCATCATCAGCTGCTAATTTGCGTCTTGCAGCCGCATCCCATCCAGGTTTCACGGTCCGACTGCTGAAGGGAAATTTGATACCAACGAAGCCAGTCGCTTTGCCAATGCACGCCTTCCTCCGGGGCACACGATTCGCGCACGACGACTGACGGATGGGCGGACGGTTGTGTTGTGGGGTTTCGCCACAGATGGCAGCACCACCACCAGACTGACTGCCGGAAAAGGTCAGGCTTGTTGTGCGACAAAGATTATCAGAGTTGACGAAATAATCAAGAAATAAACGACCGGTAATCCAGCAATTACCACCATTTCTTCGACTGCCAAACCAGTTTCCCCCTTTGTCACATTCCGCGAAACCACCGCCGAATCAAAAAAAAAACAAAAGCCAAATCGATTGCTCAACAGCATCGTCTACCCACGTCTGTCCCCCGTAGATCGTAGATTTCGAGGGTCCATCCATCTTCATCCGCGCGCGCCCCAAAACCCCATTCTAATTAGCGCCGAAACGGTTGTCACTCATAATTTATTGTCCACCCCGTCGTCGTCACCTCCGCCGGAACCTTTCAAGATTGGTCAAAATGATTGATTTCTTTCTTTCTTTTTCTCTCTTTTTCAGTGGGTGGAGGAGTCGTTCACGAACTTCGTGAAGGGCATCAACTGGCGCAGCTACGTGGTGTGCGACGTGGCGTACAACAACGTCAACAACTGGCTGTGGTCGCCGTTCATCGATCGGGGCCCGGCCAACCGGTTGTACATCGAGATTCACTTCACGATCCGGGACTGCTCGCTGTTTCCGGGCAATGCGCTGTCCTGCAAGGAGACGTTCAGCTTGCTGTTCTACGAGTTTGACGCGGCGACGAGGGAGCCACCTCCCTGGCAGCCCGAGAGCTACAAGTTGATAGGGCGGATAGCGGCCGGCGAGGGGCGGTTCAACCAGAACTCGGACGTGGATATCAACGTGGAGGTGAAGAGTATAGCGGTGACGAAGAAGGGCGTGTACTTTGCGTTCCGGGATCAGGGCGCCTGCATCAGCGTGCTGGCCGTGAAGGTGTACTACATAACGTGCCCGGCGGTGACGGTCAACTTTGCCCACTTCAACGAGACTCCGACGGGTCGGGAGATCACGATCATCGAGCAGACGACGGGGACGTGCGTGGAGAACGCCGAGTCGTACGAGAGCCCAACGTACCTGTGCAAGGGCGATGGCAAGTGGACCATCCTCAGCGGTGGATGCCGCTGCAAGGTCGGCTTCGAGCCCGACCACGAAAAGCAGACGTGCAACGTGTGTCCGGTGGGCAAGTTCCGCTCGGCGGAAGTCGACGCCTGCACGATCTGTCCGCTCAACTCCAAAACCAACAAGATTGGTTCGCCGTTCTGTCCGTGCCTCAGCGGACACTACCGCCACCCTCGGGACGGCAAACACATGCCGTGCTACAAACCCCCAGGTCCCCCCACAAACCTCACCCTCCTCTTCATCGACCAAACCAGCGCGATCCTGTCCTGGAACGCCCCGCAACGAGCCGTCGACGAACAGCTCGACACCAAATACCGCAGCGACATCGTGTTCCGGATAAAGTGCTCCGCCTGCACCTCCAACGTGGTCTTCAACCCGTCCTCCGAAACCTTCAACGACACCAAGCTCACCCTCACCAACCTCGAACCCGTAACGACCTACACCGTCCAGATTCACTCCCAGCACGGCGTGTCGTACCTGCTCGTGCAGGAATCCGCGTCCGACAAGGCCGGCGCCGTCGGCTACGACAACACCAGCTTCAACAACCACTACCACCACGCGACGGAACCGCCGAACGTGCGCTCCTCGTCCGACCTGGACGACATCAAGACCGAGTACGCGGAGATCACGTTCACGACCGAGTCGGCGATCCTCAGCACCGTGTTCAACGTCAAGTAAGTCAAACGATGTCCTTACCAAACACTCTTTCTAATCTCAAACCCTCTTCCAGAGTCATATCGATCACCAACAAGGAGGTGGATCTCGTCTGGGACAAGCCGATGCATGCCGACTCGCCGATCGAGTACTACGAGGTGCGGTGGTTCCCAAAGTCGGAGGTGGACGCGATGAACAAGTCGGTGCTGAGCACGAAGGAGTCCAAGGCGCACATTGGCGACCTGCAGGAGAACACCGAGTACGGGTTCCAGGTGCGCTGCAAGACGCTGAACGGGTGGGGCACGTTCAGTAACATTATGTACGCGCAGACGCACCAGAGCGTGAGTCCAGGTGAGTTACGATTTTTTCTTACTTACGAGCTTTTTTTAGAACGTTAAAAAACTTACAACCCCTTTGGTGAAAAGTAAACTTTAAATATGTAAACCAGCGTCATTTGAACTACTTTCCCGTAATGTCGCTGCCGGTCAGCGAGGTGCAGTCAAACCCCGGTGGTTGGTCACTTTTTCGTTTGACACTTTTTTAGTTTGTACCCCGTTGGTTGGTCAAAGTCAAACGGAAAAGTGACGAACTGTCACTTTTTACACGGCGCTCACGCACATTATCAAAAAAATCGTTTGGTAGTGTGTGTGTGAACTCCTTGTAAAAAGGTTAAAAAGTGATTTATTGACTTAAAATTTCAAAGTTTAACGTTATTCAAAATCTAATGTAGTGAAAATCTATTACAAATTTTGCGTCTTTTAATGCCCATATTGCAATTAGTAAAAAAAAAGAATTTTCGAAAAAATTTTGTGTTTTGTATTTTGTGAAATTTTTAGTATTTAAAACTGAAATCTCTAATCCCGAGCAGGGATAAATAACACGGGAATACCAAATTTTGGTATTACTTGGGCAAATAACAGGGACTAAAATGTGCCCTTGGTTGCCCAGTAATAGATGGTAAAATACCATGAAATCATACCAAAGCCTAGTACATAGAAAAAAATAATGTAAATTTGGAAGCTGTAATTTTGGAAGGTTGAATATTACCTCTTTTATGATGTAATTTTACCTCAATTTAGACTGAAAAAGTGACATTACACCAGAAAAGTGGTAAAATTACACATTTCCAGAGGTAAAATTACACCTTTTTTCTGACATAAAAGATGTACCCCTTCTCAGATGTAATATTTCCATGATTTTTTTTCTCTGTATGTGGAAGGGCACAACAATACCAAACCATGTTATTCCAAGGGTAAAATAATACCTCAAAATAAAACCATTTCAATACCAAGTTGAGGTCTTCTGGATTTTTGAACATTGCTTGAATACCAAAACTTGCAGGCCAAGGATTGATACCTAAGAGCATGCAATGGCACTGACCTTGTTGCATGTTCTTCGGTTGACGTCCACGTAAGGAACATCCTGGAAGGAGCGTAACTAACTACATCCGTAGTTCTGTTAGATCATCCGAATTATCTTGATCAGAACAGTATAGCTCTGGTTCCTTGCGAGTGTCCTATTTTCTTACCTCCACGTTGGCTTGGTTTTCTTGATGACCTAGCTGGTGGCCTGTGGAAACGGATCGTAAACCTTTGACCAACGCGGGTCAGAGTCGATACGGCTAAAAGAAAGGGGCGCAACAATGTGGGAAAGGGAAGTAATTTGTGATTGTAGACGGTATTGTTTTGATTCGCAGTATGTTGAGTCAACTGCTGTGGATGTACCTGAAACATCGCACAACGGGGTTTCTCTTCTCTTCATTCTCAGCTACCACCTATCTCCTATTTTTATTTTGCTCTTCTGATTCCCAATTCTTCACTGATTCTTCTATTTAATATCCAACATTTGATTTTAATTTTACTAACTTTTGATTCTCTTATCTCTCAAAGCTTTTCCACTCTTTTCTATCAATTGATACTGCTGTAACAAACTTTGTTTTGTTTTTTTCCCTTAAAAATATACTTTTCCTTAATGTACTAGTAATATTAAGTCTATTTATCATTCGCCTAACCTTTTTTGATTTTATTGCGAATTTATTTATTTGAATAATTCTTTATCTGTCCTATAAATTATCATTACTATAATCTAAGCTTGTTTTGTACCTCTATTTATTAACTATTGTCTAATTTTACATCTAATACATCTAACTTCTCATTTTTATTCTTCAAAATACGCTCATCATTCTCTTACTATTGATACTTGATTTTTATAAAATAAATTCTCTTTTACTGTCTATTGTTTGCAATCTTCACCTTTTTTTTTCAAACAAGTGAGGTTTGAGCCCTTACTCAATTTATGGAATGGTTAAAGGATTAACACAAATACCGTAAACTGGGGTGACTTTGATAGCCCGGGGTGACATTGATAGAAATTTGATTTGGCCACTAATATTGATACATCCAATGTAACAGTCACATTTTTGCATATATGTTCGATAATAAGATATCCCTTAATGCTGACATACTCCAAATTCTTAAAAATGTTTAGGGGTAATTCTCCGCCAACTCACACAGCAGTTGCCCCGACCCCTCTTCGATTTGCGTGAAACTTTGTCCTAAGGGGTAACTTTTGTCCCTGATCACGAATCCGAGGTCCGTTTTTTGATATCTCGTGACGGAGGGGCGGTACGACCCCTTCCATTTTTGCACATGCGAAAAAAGAGGTGTTTTTCAATAATTTGCAGCCTGAAACGGTGATGAGATAGAAATTTGGTGTCAAAGGGACTTTTATGTAAAATTAGACGCCCGATTTGATGGCGTAATCAGAATTCCGAAAAAACGTATTTTTCATCGAAAAAAACACTAAAAAAGTTTTAAAAATTCTCCCATTTTCCGTTACTCGACTGTAAAAAATTTTGGAACATGTCATTTTATGGGAAATTTAATGTACTTTTCGAATCTACATTGTCCCAGAAGGGTCATTTTTTCATTTAGAACAAAATTTTTCATTTTAAAATTTCGTGTTTTTTCTAACTTTGCAGGGTTATTTTTTAGAGTGTAACAATGTTCTACAAAGTTGTAGAGCAGACAATTACAAAAATTTTGATATATATACATAAGGGGTTTGCTTATAAACATCACAAGTTATCACGATTTTACGAAAAAAAGTTTTAAAAAAGTTGGTCGTCATCGATCATGGCCGTTCATGGTCACCCGCGACAGACACGGACGACGAAACAAAGAGAAACGCAAAAAGTAACTTTTTCAAAACTTTTTTTCGTAAAATCGCGATAACTTGTGATGTTTTTAAGCAAACCCCTTATGTCTATATATCAAAATTTTTGTAATTGTCTGCTCTACAACTTTGTAGAACATTGTTACACTCTAAAAAATAACCCTGCAAAGTTAGAAAAAACACGGAATTTTAAAATGAAAAATTTTGTTCTAAATGAAAAAATGACCCTTCTGGGACAATGTAGATTCGAAAAGTACATTAAATTTCCCATAAAATGACATGTTCCAAAATTTTTTACAGTCGAGTAACGGAAAATGGGAGAATTTTTAAAACTTTTTTATTGTTTTTTTCGATGAAAAATACGTTTTTTCGGAATTCTGAGTACGCCATCAAATCGGGCGTCTAATTTTACATAAAAGTCCCTTTGATGCCAAATTTCTATCTCATCACCGTTTCAGGCTGCAAATTATTGAAAAACACCTCTTTTTTCGCATGTTCAAAAATGGAAGGGGTCGTACCGCCCCTCCGTCACGAGATATCAAAAAACGGACCTCGGATTCGTGATCAGGGACAAAAGTTACCCCTTAGGACAAAGTTTCACGCAAATCGAAGAGGGGTCGGGGCAACTTTTCCCGATTTCGTGTGAGTTGGTAGAGAATTACCCTTAGATATTAATTTGACGGGCATTTGAAAAACCTATCAAAGTCACCCCGGGCTATCAAAGTCACCCCAGTTTACGGTATTACTATTGTATTTTTGATAAACTTTTATAACATGCTTAGGACCAAAAATTGTAACAAAACACCGCGACAAAAGAAATAGCAACAGATAAACAGACTCAACAATAGGGAAGATTTCAGGAGAAAAACAACACCCAGTAAAATAACAATTAGTTTTTGAATTCAATCTAAAAATATAACAGTTTTTGCTTTAATGAAAGTTGATAGGCACACTATAGATGGTTAGGCGCTTATACTTACATCAAACCCTACGTAATGTACCACCCCCGGCCGAGTTAAAATGCGTAACCGGAAAAGAAGGTGTGCATGCCTGGCACGAACACTCAAAGCGTGTTCTAGCGTGTTGCTCGTACTGACTCAGAGCAAGGGTGAGATGTAGGTGTAAGGGCAGTGCGTGTTCGTCGGGAACCTAGTGCATAAGATCGGTCAAGGCCCGTTCTTACACTGAAAATTGCGAATTGCGAATTGCTTGAATACCAAAACTTGGTATTGCCATGGTTTAATTTTTAGGTATTCCCGCACCCTTGGAAAATCAGATTTTGGTATTCCTGTGGTCTTCCAAATACATGATTTTGGTATGATTTCATGGTATTGCACCATCCATTACTGGGCAACCAAGAGCACATTTTGGTCGCTGGTATTTGCACAAGAAATTCCAAAATTTGGTATTTTCATACCATTTTTAGTGCAACAGTTGCAGTTAGTGAAAAAACGGAAATTATCCATATGCAACAGCCAAATCTACTCACCTGATGATTCCATGTTGTTCTTAGTGATATTCTTCACTACATTGAATGCATTTGTCATTGATGAACGGCCTGTGCTTGAAGTTCTTGAAGATTCTAAAAAATAACAAGATTGAAAAAAAGATGTTGTAAAAATGAAACTGGATTTAAATTCACCAAAATTTTATAATATGTCGATTAACTCGTTTTTCAAAGTATTTGGTTATCCCAACTTAGAGAAAATCCAACGTTTTAAAAAAAAATCTTAGTGGGTATATAACAAAATTTGAAAAACAGCTTTAACACTTTTGGATTTCAAGTCATTTTAGCGCAAAATTAATTATCTCATCAAAATTTATAAAAAAAATCCAATAGGTTCAGAGGAATTTGATGAAACCTTTCAATCCCAAAAAAATACCAAAAATTTTCCACAATTTCAAGTCATTTCTTTAGGGGGTATATCAAAAATGTTTGAAATAAAGTTTGAAATTTCCGGTTTTCAATGAAAGCATTCGCTTTGAGACATCATTTTAGCGCAAAATTAATTATTTTGTCAAAATTGGTGAATTTTTTCCCATACTTTCAGAGGAATTTGATAAAACACTTTAATACCAAAATAATACCAAAATGTGCCACCATGACTTAGAAAATTTTCCACAATTTCAAGTTATTTCTTTAGGGGGTATATCAAAAATGTTTAAAATCAAGTTTGAAATTTCCGGTTTTCAATGAAAGCATTCGCTTTGAGACATCATTTTAGCGCAAAATTAATTATTTTGTCAAAATTGGTCAAAATTTTCCCATAGTTTCCCATAGGTATTAAAAGAATACCAATATGTGATGTTCGACCATTGACAAATTCTGCAATTTTGCAATATCAAAACAATACCTTTAATTGGTATGATAGCACATTTTGCTCTTGCATAATCCTTAAGACAAATTTTAAAGGGTCCAGGAATACCAAAATTTGGTATTGATACCAGAGAAAGGTATTATTATGCATTTCCCTTGTTAATTACCCATGCTCGGGATGAAGGGAAAATCTAGACCATTAGATTTTGCGTTTGAAATTGAACATTGAGATAATTAGTTTACTTTTAAAATTTACATTATTTTGTGAAAGTTTTTGAATATAAATACACATTTTTTGATTTTTTTTTTCATGGATAGCATTTTTTTCGCACTAGAATGCATTCTAAAATCAAGCAAAACTTAAAGTGGCCAAGCCTACTCCGTTAAGTTTACCGCAGAGATGCTGCGCTGAACTGGGTTGATCTTGAGCAGGAATGTTCAATAAGAGTTCAAAACCCAATTGTGAGCTTGATTTCTCGTAACAGTAGCTGGCAATATTTTTGGTATATATAACATTGAAGTCTTGAGCGTTCTGGAGCTCGGTGAGCCCAGCAAAAAAGATATGCGTTGCACCTCATGACCCCATTCGATGTTGCTAGGCCGTTTTTTAAGTGTCCACGTGGTTTATGGATGACTCCCTGAGTTTTTTTTTCAAAGTTTTGATTTCGAAATTTTACATTGATTACGTTCAAGCTAAAGGAATTACTGAGTTTAAAATTTCCAAGAAATGCATTTTTATTTTTAAGTATTCATATTTGTTCAAGTATGAACATTTAAAGGCGTCAAGTCTTTCCAAATGAAATCAAATCCAGTCTTTCGCAACATATGTAACAAAACCCACTTTCTCTTTCTCTCCCTTCAACAGTGTACGATGATTCCTTCCAGATGCGAATTGTTGCTGGTTCAACAGTCGCCGTCGTCTTCATTCTAGTGTTAGGTAAGGACACCCCACACGCATAAACACAGACTCACCCACTTCACGGGCGGCTTAGTTTTTCATACAAAACTTCTGAATGAAATCCATTCACACCTCTCACTTGTTGTGTTTTTATCTTCCAGTGATCGTCGTTACCGTCCTGTTTTTGCGCTCCAAGAGCCACGATGACATCGACAAGAAGACCAACAATCATCTGCCACTGCCGCTGGATTACGCCAGCAACGAAGGTAATTTGAGTGGCGCCACCCCGAGCCAACCTTGTTGCTTTATGATACACACATGATAAAAACACACACACACGAAACCGCGCGCGTGCCCTCCCAAATCTCCCCGGTTGTCATAGTCATAGATTTGTACAGAATTACTTCCCCTTCAAACTCACAAAAGAGTGCAACGACATGAACTGTCTTTCACCGCACTGTCATAGAGAGAAATAGAGTTGCATCCCCCCGCCCGTGATCCCGCCCTTCTTTAGTTGACGACACTTGTCAACTAGTCTTCTGGCAGCGAGATAGAGTTGCAACAGTGAGATGCTGTTGCGGACAGTTGCCCAAGCAGAACTAGATCCTCCTCCTTGCTCTATCTGGCGCGTGTGTAATACTATCTCCTTACCCCCAGTGAACCACCCTAGCGTGAAAAGAGAATGTTATTTCCCTCAGTAACGTGCTACCCATTTTCCCAGCAACCTCCCAATTTGAGCAGTTCTCTAGATTTTCGCATGGTTTATCACATATTGAAACTTATTTAAACTATATTTAAAGAAGTAAACAAAACAAAAAATATCGAAGAGTGAAAGAAGAACGCAGAATCAAAACATAGTTCCAAAGATATAATAAAATATCGTGGCAAGACAGTGAGCAAGAGAGCAACTCTCTTCCTTTCTAGTTATCTCCCGATTTTTTTGCTTTGTGTAATTTGCTCGCAGTGTACTTCAAAACACATGGAAGTAAACGTAGAAAACGGGACACTCTTTTGTTCTCGATCCTGATCTTTATGTTTCTAACAAACTTTAATAAGCAGTTTAATTCCAAACTTATTCTCCTACAAGATTTTTAGTTATATTTTCTGAAATATCTTTAAAAAATTTGTTTTGGTTAATTTTCCTCGAAATTTCTGGAGCTGGTTTCTAGTTCTGCATTATTCAATCTGTATCTTGAGAAGCAATATTCTTGTGCAAAACAGTTGCACGGAAAAGAATCCTTTTTTATATTCTACTTTTTATCACTTGAAAATAATTTCTTTTAAAAAATAGAACTGGTAACGGAGAGCTCATAGCTTTTGGAAAAAAAAAATGTTTTTTAAGAGCCAAATTTTCGCTGGGGGGCACGCTGCTCGCATCGATGAGCTCCGATTTTGATGAAACTTTCAGCGTTTGTTGGTCTACAAAAAATATGAACTCATGCCAAATATGAGCCCTCTACGATACGAGGAAGTGAGGTAAAATATCAATTCAAAATTTTGCAAAAATGTTCATAAATAATAGGCCAAATTTTTAAAACTCTCATAACTCAAGTTTGGCAATACATAAACCTGCTCGCTTGGTTTCATTTGAAAGGTCTTTACATGCACTACAACTTCGACTTTGAATAACATCTGTCGGATACTTACCTCCAGAGATATTTACTAATTACTGAAAAGTCATGATTTTTTTAAAAATTGTCGTATCTTTCTTTAAAACGGAGATACCACCATACCCTATGTGGCAAAATTGAGGCATGGCTAGTACTCTAAGTCTACAATAATAACTTTTTGGTACCTACGATTGTGGTAAAAAAATCAATAATTCTTTGAAAATCCTTTTTTTAAATTAAATTTTACAATTCCATCAAACCCAAAACAATGTTTCGATATGAAATCGTTCTTGTTGAGTCTCAATTTTATCACCGAATATGTTTATACGCTGGAGATGTTAAATATGGCATAATTTGACATATCTTTAAGCTTTTTATGCCAAACTTATTCCAATAACTGAATTGAAAAAATAAAAAAAATGCTTGTGAATACAAGCTGAAACTATTTTAAAAACTATTATCTTTATTGCTGTTGTAATAAGCAATGCGTTCGAAAAGAGATGCTGTAACTGGAGAAAAAGAGTTTTCCACACAAAAATATATTACTACAGAGCAAATTAAATAACTATTTTCTAGATTTCTGGAGTTTTTTTTGAAAAGGACCAATAAACCAAATTTCCAGTTTTTGCTTTTTGGGTGTTTTTAGAACCGCCTTGAGTCAGGGGTATTGAAAAACACCCAAAAAGCAAAAACTGAAAATTTGGTTTATTGGTCCTTTTCAAAAAAAAACTCCAGATTTGCAATGCTCTACAAACAAAACAAACTGAAATTGTCTGATGTACGTGATAAACACATCCAAATGATTGAAAAATCTGATGATTTATACACGGTGAATAACAAATAACATGTATAGAAATCAATTGCATTTTACTTATTTTTTATTTATTTTTTTCAGGAAGCTTCTGAAAAAACAAAGCAGGACTTTGTTACTACACTATTAGAAACTGTAGAGAACTAAATTTATCACATGAAATTTCTTTTGAAATATTTCTTTATATGGTGATATCAATAACATCTATTCAAGTCTATTGAATTTTATATATATCATATATATATCATATTTTTTCAGGAAACGGCAGAAAAACAAAGTGGGCTCTGGAATTACACTTTATCTTATTATATAATGGAACAATATTGAATTTATAATACACTTATGTCATACAAACTTTATTTATAAATTAAACTGTCACTAACGAAAAAGAAACGATATGCACTTTACCTTAGTAATGTTTATATTAATGCCCAATCTGATGACATCAAACCAACTTCATATAATTAAAGACAGACGTATATACTTTCTTCCTAAAATAATAGTTTTTTTTTAAATGAAAACTGATGTAAAAAGTCTTGTATCAAAATAAGCCATATTTAACATCTCCAGCGTATAAACATATTCGGTGATAAAATTGAGACTCAACAAGAACGATTTCATATCGAAACATTGTTTTGAGTTTGATGGAATTGTAAAATTTAATTTAAAAAAAGGATTTTCAAAGAATTATTGATTTTTTTACCACAATCGTAGGTACCAAAAAGTTATTATTGTAGACTTAGAGTACTAGCCATGCCTCAATTTTGCCACATAGGGTATGGTGGTATCTCCGTTTTAAAGAAAGATACGACAATTTTTAAAAAAATCATGACTTTTCAGTAATTAGTAAATATCTCTGGAGGTAAGTATCCGACAGATGTTATTCAAAGTCGAAGTTGTAGTGCATGTAAAGACCTTTCAAATGAAACCAAGCGAGCAGGTTTATGTATTGCCAAACTTGAGTTATGAGAGTTTTAAAAATTTGGCCTATTATTTATGAACATTTTTGCAAAATTTTGAATTGATATTTTACCTCACTTCCTCGTATCGTAGAGGGCTCATATTTGGCATGAGTTCATATTTTTTGTAGACCAACAAACGCTGAAAGTTTCATCAAAATCGGAGCTCATCGATACGACCTCTAGAACAAAGCCGTGCCCCCTAGCGAAAATATGGCTCTTAAATGTGTCTGAGAGGTAAGATAGGGTCATACAAATTTGAACAAAAAATCTAAATTTCAAATTTCAAGCTATTTTTTCAAAAATTTAAATTATTATTAAATTTATGAAAATATATTTTCCTAAATCTTATCGTTTCGTACTGATCTTTGGTCTCAAAATATTTTTTTTTTAATAAATTATAAAGTCTTACTTTGATTTTAATTGCATTAATTAGCGATAAAAATAGTTTTCTGATTAATTTAAAATTTCAGTCTCAATAGGTATTTTTCTCTCTTATTTTTGAGAAATTTTGATGATATTTCATCCTGAAATAAAATTGACAATGGCCTTATTAGAGTTTTTATACTCTTAATTTTCTAAAATAAAATTATTCAAAAAATATTATTTTATAAATTTGAGGAGGAACCATATAAAGAATAAATTTTGTGAATAATGAAAATTGACAATTTCTTAAAAACTTTTCAATAAAAATATTTAAACAATAAGATTTGAAATTGACCAAAATAGCTTTTTTTCTGTAGTCCGACCAACAAAGTTAAAAAAAATAAATATTTGAAATTTTCTCAGCTTTTCTAAATTATTTCTGCTTTGTTGTTGTTCCTTCTTGAAATATTTTAAAATGTAAACAATAATTAAAATCGAAAACTAGAACTGGAAACAATGCATTTTATAAAAAAAAGTTTATAAATTTTAATTGCTTATGTTGGCAAACTATTTGCCAAAACTATTTAAAAATAAACTTTGCAGGGTTGTGAATGATTGTCACGCATTTTTAAGGTTTTTTTTTGTGTATAAAACCCAATTTTTTACAAAATTTCAATTACGTATTTTTCAAAAACACCTAAATTTTTAAATTTTGCAACATGGGTATCAAACGAAAAAATGTTTTGTTTGCATTTTTATACCCAGAACTGGACATCGGCATACGATATGATAAAGAGCACAATTCGGCAGTAAAATAGTACTGTGTGCGGACTGAGAGGATAAATCACAAAATTACCGAGAGTATTTTACTCATGGGTTCATCTTCAAAAAAGTTCATCTATCAAAAAAAAGTACTGGTCCCGAGACTCGAACTCAAGACCTTCGGCATATTGAACCGAGCCTTTGCCGTATGGGCCACCATGGTTCAGTGACTATTTGGCGATAATTTGTCCATATAAGCCACTCAATTGGATGAACTTTTCCAATGAACGAATGAACACGCGAGAGGACTATACTCTCGCAAACTAGCACTTTCCTCACGTTTCTTTTCGAGAGGACTATCCCCTCGTTCTTTAACTTTGGGTGTACCTTGTCATTTTTTTTTTGTAAAATACTCAAATTTTCTCAAAATGCCATATTTTTGAAACATTTTCTATTTTTTATAACTTGCAATATGAGTCTAAATGAAGCGAATGTTTGTATGTTTGTGTTCTTTGTAAAATACTCAAATTTTCACAAAATATTGCATTTTGTTTTGGACGAAGCGAAATTGTGTATACATTTTCACTTTTTTGAAGTTTATTTTTGTAAATACTAAAATTTTCACAAACTATTGTATTTTTTCAAAATGAGGTGAAATTTTGTATGCATTTTCTCTTTATTAGAGTGTTTTTTTTGTAAAATACTTAAATTTTCACAAAATATTTGTATTTTTTTACGAAGTGAAATTTTGTATGCATTTTTTGTTTATTCGAGTTTTTTTGTAAAATACTCAAATTTTCACAAAATTTGGTTCTTTTTTAACAAAGCTAAATTTGTTATGCATTTTTTTTTCTCTATAAAATACTTAAATTTTCTCAAAATATTTTTTTTTTAGCGAAGCGAAATTTTGCGTGCCTTTTTACTTTATTATAGTTTATTTTTGTAAAATTCTCAAATTTTCACAAAAAATATTATTTTTTCTTTTACTAAATGAATATTGCATTTTTTTAAACCATGGGAAATTTTGTATGTATATTTAGTTAATTTTTTTTTCAAAATTCTAGTATTTTCAAAATATACGGTATTTTGTATACTTTTAAATTTACTACCTACTTACTGTCTTCCTTGGCCTTATCAAAAGTGTTAACTTAAAAGTTATCGTACCCAATAAATCAACAAATTACAAATTATCATAAAATACATTCTTAGTGAAAGCATTGAAAATTTAACTTAATATGGTTGGATTAAGCCGCTATCGTGGATAAGATTATCGATATCGACTTGAAAAAAGGTTTTCATCCAACATTCCAAACAACATTAAAAATCTTTAAAAACAATTGTGAAATTCTAGAGAATCACTCATATACAAAAAAAACCTATTGCGAAATTCTAGAGAGAACTGCTCAATCTGTAGACAGTGTCCTTTTGCCTGCCATCCGTCAGTCAGACTGACAAAAGAGAGATCGTGTGTGGAATTTCTGAAAAGAACAAGTTTACTGATTTGTTTTCTTTCCATTTGACTCCTCAATTTTTTTCTAAAACAAAAATAATACAACAAATCGCCTCTTCCCCTTCTTTACCACCCCACACACCAACCCCCTTTCAAACCACCCGCAAAACAGGACTTGTAGTGACCTATAGTAAGTGGCAAAGCCGGAAGATTACGGATTCGATTTCGTCTTTTGTTGTCAAAATTTAGTTTTCTCTTTTTATCAAATCTTGTTGTTCCGATTTGTCTCGTTTCGTACACTCGAATTTTACACCTTTTCGAAATTTTCTCTCTCGCATGCTTTTTGCCATTTACTTCTTGTTTTTTGTTTCTCTTTTTCGTCTCTCTCCGTGTGTGTTCAATGTTTTTTTTTCGTGCACCCATTGTCCCTTTTTTCTGCAATTGTTTGTCCTAACTGAATGTGTTTGTCTCACTGCGTGTTTTTTTTTGGTGCGCACAAATACCACCCACCTCACCTCACCCTTTCGAAAAAGAAATAGCGCGCAAAGAGACGCCAAAAACAAATACCAAACTCAGAAAAAAAAATCAAATATCATCACCCTGTGTGTGTTTTGCCGCTTTTTCTTCATTGTTTTTCGATTGCTTCTTTTCTTTCTTCCCTTTTTTGTCTCTTAAATCAAATCGTTGCAGTTCACGCAATGGACACCACGCCGATCGTGAAAACGATGAAAAATAATGGTAAATTATTTGGCGCCGTTTTTAGGTTTTTTTCGTACTTTGTTTTGTTTGGGGCTAGAACTCACACCTTAGGGCTGCGCTACTAAGAGCTACTTTCAATAAATTTCTTGTTTTGGTTTGGTTTGGCTAAACTATGTTTATTTTTTAAATTCATTTTGAAACATCTTCTATAAAATACCTCTTTTAACCTATTTAAGCCTAATGTTTAGTTAAGTTATTCACTCCACCGATTTTTCTACTTCGTGCAACAGTCTAATCAAATCGAAATATAGTTGAGATAAAGTTAAAATTCTATGTAATCTGTCAAATTACAAATAAATTTCAGATTTTACATATGATTTGATGTAAATTTCCATGCAACTTGTATTTAAATTTACATTATTTTTCCTGATACTTTTTGGTACATGATTTATCATGATTTTTTTTTTCTTGTTGAACTCTTTATAATTGTCAAAGTTATAATGAACAGTAACTATCCGATGGTAAAATCGCATGCAAAAGTATGCACATTGTAAAATTAAACAGAAAGTAAAGATTTGTTTCGTGACTTGAAACAAAAGTTTTAAAATAGTTTACAATTCAAACAAAGTATACTACGCACACTGTGAAAAATCATAGTCAAATTACATCTAGTAGTGGGTAGTAGATCTTTAATGTTACAAAAAATGGCAAAATAACCCCTTTTCCAGGGTTTTGCCACTTTTCAGTTCAAAATTGAAGTAAAAAGGTAATATTACACAGCAAAAAATCCGATAGTAAAATCGCATGCAAAAGCATGCACATCACCTTCGTCAAAATAAACACGTAATATTACACACTGCATGCACAATTTTTACAAACACAAAAAAAAGTTGCAACCGACGGGATTCAAACCCAGCACCAACAGTACGGACTGGCGCCTTAGCCCACTCGGCCATCAGACCGATAAAGAATCGAAAGGATAAACGCATATATGAGCTTAACATTTTGGTCAATTAGGTTTCCCATACTGATGGGCTACATATTTCAGGGTGTAATATTACATAGAATTTCATAAAATAATGCAAAATTTATTTTACACCCAGGCCTTTTACACGCAGCTGGATTAGTACTTTTTTTGCTGTGTACTCATTCCAACCTTATTATACTACATCTTTTGTTATGTAATTTTACATGAGTTGAGACTGGTAAATGGTAAATTTACACATTTTTAACGGTTAAATTCAAGTTTTTCTGGCACAAAACTGCACCCATTATTTCTTCTTGGGCACAAAAATGTACCCATTCAACACCAACAGGAAAGGACTGGCGCCTTAGCCCGCTTGGCTATAAGACCGTAAAAAGTGGAAAGAATAAACGCATATATGTGCATGACATTTTGTTTAAGTACACAGAAAAAAATGTGTAATTTAACCTCTGAAAATGTGTAATTTTACTTTTAGAATAGAATGGTGTAATGTCAGTTTTTCACTCTAAATTGAGGTAAAATTACATCATAAAAGAGGTAATATTCAACCTTTCAAAATACACATTCAAAATTTACACGTTTTTTTCTGTTTAGGTTTCCCATGCTAATGAGCTACATATTTCAGGGTATAGTAATTTTGGAAGGTTGATGATGTAATTTTACCACATTTTAGACCGAAAAAGTGACATCACACCAGAAAAGTGGTAAAATTACACATTTTCAGAGGTAGAATTACACATTTTTTCTGACATAAAAGATGTACCCCATCCCAGATGTAATATTACCATGCTTTTTTTTGTGTACATAAATTTTCATAAAATAATGCAAAAGCTATTCACGCAAAAGCCTTTCACACGCAGCTTGATTACTTTTTTTTGCTGTGTCTTTTTTGCGATATAAATATTCCTGGTTTTAGAATAAAAGTTTTATTTATTTTATTTATTTATTTCTCAACAAAATAAAAAAAAATCATGGGAATATTACATCTGGGAAGGGGTAAATCATTTATGTCAGAAAAAATGTGTAATTTTACCACTTTCCTGGTGTAATGTCACGATTTCAGTCGGAAATAAGGTAAAATTACATCATAAAAGAGGTAATATTCAATCTTCCAAATTTACACAATTTTTACTGTGAACAGGCACTTTTAAAAAGGTATTGAGTCAAAAAATTATATTTTGTTAATGTTTTGACAATCGAAAATTGGACTGTGAAGAATTACATTGCAATTGACGCTAATTTTTCAAAGTTTTAAATTTAACTTTGTATTTTTTTACACAAGCAAAACTGTTGCTAAAAGCGTTTGCTTTACAACAACACAGTAAAAAAAACATGGTAAAATTTCATCTAAAAAGGAGTACATCTTTTATGTCAGAAAAAAAGCTTTAATTATACCTCTAATAATGTGTAAATTTACATCTGGCAGATGCTAGGAAAAAATATCTGTAATCCCAAAAAATATCAAACCGGCGATAGTTATATCTAGCTTACTAAGCCCGCGCCCCAACCCGCACGGCCATCTCGCCGCTGTGAAAATGGGATGATCAAAGCCAATGTACATATACGATATACGAGATACGTAGAGCTACATTGGCTTTGATAAACCAGTTTTCACAGCGGCGAGTTGGCCGTGCGGGATCGGGCTCGGACTTACACATTATTAGAGGTAAAATTAAAGCTTTTTTCTGACATAAAAGGTGTACTCCTTTTTAGATGAAATTTTACCATGATTTTTTTTTACTGTGAAGGTTTTTTTTTTTTGGTTTTTCCTCTATAAAGAAATTCTGGCATATTTAAAATAGACTATCTTTTTTTGTTGATAGAGATAGTTGTTTTATGTAAAATATGTGAATCATCATTTGGGGCTACCAATTTAAACGCGAGGCGTCTCCAGCATTTTTCTGTTTCACCCATATTCTTGGTTTGTTGCAATATTTTCATCATTTAAAAGTTTTTCTTTAAGCAAAGATTTCAAAAACCAAAGCGTTTCTTTAAAAAAAATCACTAACTATTGTTAGAAAATAATTTTGAAATTTTATTTTTTGAGAAAATGTGAAGTTTGCTACACAAAAAGCTTTGTATAAAAATGTCTTTCATTATTTATTAATCAGTTATATACAAAGAATACAAAAAACATTTGAAAAATAATTTGATATTTCTAAACAGCCTTACACAGCTAAAAAAGTAGTAATCCTGGGCCTGGGTGTAAAATAAATTTTGCTCTATTTTATGAAATTGTGTGTAATATTACACCATGAAATGTGTAGCTCATCAGTATGGGAAACCTACTTGTCCGAAATGTCACGCTCATATATACCTTTATCCTTTCCACTCTTCATCGATATGATGACCGAGCGGGCTAAGGCGCCATTCCTTACTGATGGTGCTGGGTTTGAATCCCGTCGGTTGCAAGTTTTTTTTTGTGTTTACAAAAATTGTACATGCAGTGTGTAATATTAAGTGTCTTTTTTTACGCAGGTGATGTGCATGTTTTTGCATGCGATTTTGTCATTGGATTTTTTGCTGTGTAGTATAGGCACAGATCCGATAAGACAAAGCTCTTGGGATCGATTATCGTCACCTTTTGTTTCCTTGACAGCTTTTATTGTTTTTTTTTCACACACTGTTAATCTAAATAAATATTATAATTTAAAATATAATGAAAATCGAAACTCACATGCTGTAAAAAGTTTTTGCAAATCGAAAAAAATATTTAATTTTTTGGGCTTAAAGTCCAGTGGTTGAAATTACAATGGAATAACCAACTTTCTGTATTTTACGGATTTACAAGTAGGTTCATATTACTGTGCAAAGTTTTTTCAACTGTGTTTTATTATGTTCTTCTCTCAGTTTCATACATTGTACAAAAACTCTCCTTTTTTTCTCCTCCCAAATAACCCCTTTAAAAACAGGCTCAACTATTTGCTAAGCTCAAACCTTCTCGGCCAAAATAACACCAACTAATTTGATGCTGTATATTTTTCTCTTTCTTTTTATTTTCATATGTATAATCCGCTTAATTATGTGTGCCCGTGTGTGATGGCTACTCTTCTGCATGATGTTGCGCTTTGTTAATACCAAAAAAAAAATCAAATCAAAATCAATATCAAAACCATTTCGGCTTCTTTTGTCTGCTGCGGACACTGCTTGCTCTGCCAACCACCAACCAACCAACCACCAAAATCACCATCACCAACAAAAAAAAATTAAATAATCAAATTATAATTGTAACTAAAACCATTTTTTAATAATCATAACTGCTTCTGAAATGGTATTGTGCTTTGCCTTAAACTTTTTATTTGTTTCCAAATTTCTTGCTTTCTTGTCCTTATTTTAATTCTTTTTTCTAATTGGTATTTTTTTGTAACTAAACTTGCTGCTTGTGTAAAAATCGCTTATTTTTTTGTAAACTTAACTATCGATAAAAATAAAACTCTCTCGAATGAGAGAAGGTGGTTCGTACGGGTATTACCGACAACGTCGTAATAATTTTGCAGTGACCACGCCGCTGTTCGGCACCAGCAGAAGCTACGTCGACCCGCACACGTACGAGGACCCGAACCAGGCGATCCGGGAGTTTGCCCGGGAGATCGACGCGAGCTACATCACGATCGAGGCCATCATCGGTAAGCTATTCTTTAGTGTGGTGTAGTCCTTGAACTAACCAAACATTCTTTCTTCCCCTTCACAGGTGGTGGCGAGTTCGGGGACGTGTGCCGCGGTCGGCTCAAGATCCCGCCGAACTTTGTGCAGGAGATCGACGTGGCCATCAAAACGCTCAAGCCGGGCTCGTCGGAGAAGGCGCGGTGCGACTTCCTGACGGAGGCCTCCATCATGGGCCAGTTCGACCACCCGAACGTGATCTACCTGCAGGGCGTGGTGACGCGCTCGAACCCGGTGATGATCATCACCGAGTACATGGAGAATGGGAGTCTGGACACGTTCCTGCGGGCCAACGACGGCAAGTTCCAGACGCTGCAGCTGATTGGGATGCTGCGCGGGATCGCCGCCGGCATGTCCTACCTCAGCGACATGAACTACGTGCACCGCGATCTGGCCGCGCGGAACGTCCTAGTTAATTCCTCACTAGTGTGTAAGATCGCCGACTTTGGGCTGTCGCGGGAGATCGAGAACGCGAGCGACGCGTACACGACGAGGGTGAGTACAACAAACATCTACTTAAGATATATCCTAATCTCTCAGTTTGTGGTATTAACACATTTCTTGTTCCTTCCCCTCTAGGGTGGCAAAATCCCCGTCCGCTGGACCGCACCGGAAGCGATAGCGTTCCGGAAGTTCACGTCCGCGTCGGACGTGTGGTCCTACGGGGTGGTCCTGTGGGAGGTGATGTCGTACGGCGAGCGGCCGTACTGGAACTGGTCCAACCAGGACGTGATAAAGAGCATCGAAAAGGGCTACCGGTTACCGGCCCCGATGGACTGCCCCGAAGCGCTCTACCAGCTGATGCTGGACTGCTGGCAGAAGCAGCGAACGCACCGGCCCACCTTCAGCAGTATAACGCAAACGCTGGACAACCTGGCGCGACAACCGCAGGTGCTGCTGACGACGCGCAACTCGCCGGACAATCCGGTGGCGCGGCTCGGCAACGACCTTAGCGACGAAATGCTGGCGGCTGCGGCCGCAGCTCAGCAGCGAACGATGCCAATGTCCGGCGTTGGTGGAGCGGGTCTCATGGGAACGACCGAGCGGATGTTGGGCGGCGGCGGCGGCGGCAATGGCGTTGGCTCGGGGATGAACGCCAGCGGGATGAACACGCTCGGGTCGACGGCGGGTGGACTGAGCAATACGGGGACGATGTCCGGGACGGGTGGTAGTGCCGGGGGCTGCGGGGTGTTTATCAGCACCGATCTGTGGCTGGAGAGCATCAAGATGTCCCGGTACTCGCAGCACTTTAAGGAGGCTGGTTTGGTGACGGCACAGCAGGTGAGTTATTTGTGAAGAGGGGGGAAGACTGAATGTAGGGCTGACTTTTGGACGGATTTCTGGAAAGACTGAACAAAATTTGATAAAAGGACGCTTAGTTTACAGACTTTGGGCAGCGGGAATCACTGATTTGGTATTTTGGTTTGTCGCAATAACCCAAACAAGAACACGTTATGAATCTGAGTCTGCTCCTATTTCAGTGCTGAAAAGTATAACTTTTCGATTTTGTTAGGTTGCTGCAAATATTTTCCAAAGCTTACGGAACTAAAAAATCTAGAGCAATTCCAGCCCAAAACAGAAATTTTTTAGGTACTTTTTTCTCGACCCTCTCCGATTTCAATGAAACTTTGTAGATATGTTATTCTAGGCGTTCTAGGCATATAAAAGCCATTTTTGTATATATGGAGTCAGTTACACTCGATAATGACATTTGAGAAGGGCGTAAGTGTTTTAATTATTTTTGTATTTCGTAATTTAAATATTGCTGTATCTCGAAGCCGTTGCATCGTATCAAAAAGTGGTCAAAGACAAACTTGTAGGAAATTTGACGGGCTTTCCGAAACAAATACACTGAAAGAAAAAAACACTCCACTTGTATGAGATTTTTTGATTTTTAAGTTTAAAAGTCAAATTTGAAGGTGAGCCCACGATTTTTTTTCGTTCAATTTTTTTGTGAAAATAGCCTTAGATGTTACAAAAAGACTCACGAAAAATGCAGGATGGAGCAACTCACCTAAAAAAAATACAAAAATCATTTACTGAAACTGTTTTTTTGAAAAGTGCTCTAAACGTCAAAATTTTCAAAAACCGAATACGGTAATCGATTCTCCAGACAATTTTACATAAAAGTTTTTTGATCATTTTCCTATGTCCAATCCTTGGGAAGATACAGCGGTTTTAAAAATAAAAATGTTGAAAAAATAGGTTTTTTTTTATGGTTTTTGGCAGTTTCTATATGGCCGACTTGATTTTTCAGTTTCGAAAATATTTTTACCGGAAAGCTCGTCCAATTTCCCATAAGTTTGTCTTTGACCACATTTCAATTGGATGTATGGGCTTAGGGACCATCCATAAACCACGTGGACAACTTAGGGGGGGGGGGGGGTTTCGGCGATTGTCCACGCTCCATACAAAAAAGATTTTATTTGTATGGAAATTGTCCACGATGGGGGGGGGGGGGTTGAGAATTCAAAAAAAGTGTCCACGTGGTTTGTGGATGGTCCCTTACAGATATAAGCTAATTAACTATCCAGGTTACTATACTACACTGAAAAAATATTGTTTTCAGTTATGAGCAATGTAAATAGCTTATATCTGTAAACCCATACATCCAATTGAAATGTGGTCAAAGACAAACTTATGGGAAATTGGACGAGCTTTCCGGTAAAAATATTTTCGAGACTGAAAAATCAAGTCGGTCATATAAAAATTGCCAAAAACCATCAAAAAACCTAGTTTTTCAACATTTTTATTTTTAAACCCGCTGTAACTTCACAAGGATTGGACTTAGGACAATGGTCAATATGGAGACTTTTATGTAAAATTATCTGGAGAATCGATTCCCGTATTCAGCTTTTGAAATTTTTTACGTTTAGAGCACTTAAAAAAAAAACAGTTTCAGTAAATGATTTTTGTATTTTTTTAGGTGAGTTGCTCCATTCTGCATTTTTCATGAGTCTTTTTTTAACATCTTAGGGTATTTTCACAAAAAAAATTGAACGAAAAAAAATCGTGGGCTTTTGACTTTTAAACTTAAAAATCAAAAAATCTCATAAAAGTGGAGTGTTTTTTTCTTTCAGTGTATTTTTTTCGGAAAGCCCGTCAAATTTCCTACAAGTTTGTCTTTGACCACTTTTTGATACGATGCAACGGCTTCGAGATACAGCAATATTTAAATTACGAAATACAAAAATATTTAAAACACTTACGCCCTTCTCAAATGTCATTATCGAATGTAACTGACTCCATATACACAAAAATGGCTTATATATGCCTAGAATAACATGTCTACATAGTTTCATTGAAATCGGAGAGGGTCGGGTACAACCGATTCCCTATTTGACATGGAATTGCTCTCTATTTTTTAAATTTATTACAAAAACTTGCCTCTTTGATTTTTTTCATATCTTTGAAGGAATGCAAATTCACCCAAAAAAAACTCTTCCAAACACGAATTTTTGAATGTAAAATTAAATTTGGCATCAAAAAGATCTGATGTGATTTTCTGTGGGAAAAAATCACACAGTTTTTGATGAAAGCTTTTTTATTATGGAAAATTGAAAATATAATATTTTTAGTGTTGCATTAACAATAAACAAATAGAAAATTGTAGAGAATTTTTTAGCTTTTAAATATATTTTTTCAGAGATGGAAAAACTGCTTAAAACAATGCATTTAATCATAAAATCACAAATATACTTTTTGCAATTCCGTCGTGAAACTACTTACTTTTCCTGTCATTGAACGACGAAAAAGCCTACTTTTCTGTACCAAAAATAACAGAATCGAATAGCAACACTTTTCACAATAAATGCTAAAAAGTTCTTCTTTTCAGCACTGAAATGGGTGCTGAAAAGTTGAACTTCAGCACTTTTATTGACAAAATATATGAAAATTTTACTTAAAATTCACTCAATGGTTGTTTTTCGGAATTGCAAAAAATGTTGTATGGAACTCGTTGCAAAACTTGATTTTTTCAGTACTCTTCGTATTTTTCCAACTCGGTGAACCTCGTTGGATAAATGTACGACTCGTGCTGAAAAAATCCTATTTTTGCAACTTGTTGCATAAACTACTATTTTGATTCCAAATACAACTTTACATCCAAAATAGTAGTTTATGCAACAAGTTGCAAAAAGAGGATTTTTTCAGCACGAGTCGTACATTTATCCAACGAGGTTCACCGAGTTGGATAAATACGAAGAGTGCTGAAAAAATCAAGTTTTGCAACGAGTTCCATACAACATTTTTTGCAATTCCGAAAAACACCCATTGAGTGAAATTTTATGTCAAATTTTCATGTATTTTGTCAATAAATCGCTTAAATCAAAAAAATGTTGAAAAGTGTTACTTTTCGAAACAAGTGCTGAAAAGTTCAACTTTTCAGCACCAATTTGAGTGCTGAAAAGTAGAACTTTTCAGCATTTATTTTGAAAAGGTTTGCTATTCGATTCTGTTATTTTTGGTACAGAAAAGTAGGCTATTTCGTCGTTCAAGAATGACAGGAAAAGTAAGTGGTTTCACGACGGAATTGCAAAAAAGATTTTTTAAACCTTTTTCGGGTATTTTGTCCATATTTTACGAAATTCATTTATTTACAAAAAATCATAACTTGCTGAAAATGTAATCGTCTGTTATACCCTATAGCTCAAAAGCTGGCACTTTTTGTCTACTTAAACATATCAAAAAATGAAAAAATAAACCTATTGGGAAAAGTTTGTCAAATCGAGTTTTTCTGATAAAAGTATAACGGCCTAGTTGCAAATAATTTTCAAAGTTTATGTCCCTCGGTCGTAGGGGGGGGGGGGGGGCAAAAAAATAAAATTACAAGCCTAGGTTTCAACATTTGGATGAAAAAAGAGTTTAAAAATGCTTTTTACAGGCGTACAGTTGCTTTCCAATCATTAGATTTGAAAATCGCGAGGTATTGACGTAATTTTTTTTCCCCAAAAAAAAATTTTTTTGTGGGACTGTACATTGGTATTTCATGGAAATTTAAAAATTTTTCAAAGGAGTTCAAACATGCTAAATATAATTATAAACGCGGGAAAATGCATTTTAACTGGTTTTCAGTTGGTAAAACTTTAATTTTCAATAAAATTTTGAAGTTTTTCGAAAAAATATGTTTTTTGCTCCCTGATGTTTCAGGCCAACTTAATAGTTTTTCAGTCACGGTCCCACAAATTTTAGGTATTAATAAGGACTGTTCGGGAAAAATAGGTACACGGAAAAAAATCTTGCCGATTTTTTGTTTAATCTTTTTTCACAAAACTCAATATCCCCAGATCGGCATTTTTTTTTATTTTCGAGGTTTTTTTAATATGTTTTAGGGGTTCAAAACCCACAACTTTTGAGCCATAGAGAAGTATGGCCAAACATTTTACCGCCGAGTTATACATTTTTGAAGAAGTTTTTTTTTGGAAAAAATCGAAATTAAAAAAAAATTAAGTACATCAATAAATCTCGGAAAACATAAAAATTTAGTGATTGAGTTATTGTAAAAAAAGTTAATTAAAAAGCGACAATTTTTTTCCGTGTTCCTATTTTTTCTGAGTAGTCCAACTCAATACCTAAAACTTTGCCGAAGACACCAAGTTGATCAGAATATTCCTTCGAGAGTAACAGATTTCGAATATTCACGTACCATTTTTGTATGGACTGCTGCCGAAATTGTATGGAGACTTGTATGGGTGAACCAATAACACAAAATGGCGTCATGTCATAGGAAAGGCCTCCACAAAGATTGAGTCAAATAAAAAAAATACAAATAAAATCCCATTTCCGGTTTTGGAAGAAAATTGTTCCAAAGCTAAACCCAGAATAAATACATATTTTTCATAAAAATTTTAAAGTCTCATAAAAGAAGTAAAAATATCAAGTCCAAGATTTATAGAAAAATAGGAGTTCTACTTTCCAATATTTTTTTGAAGTTTCGGAATTGGTGTGAATTTTGGTGAATTTTTAGATTGAACCCCGTCTAGAGGCGGTGGGTTTGGTCTGCGAAAGTTAAGACAAAGTAAAAAAGTATATGTCATCAGATAAATGATAATTATGATAAATTACTCTTTTTGTTTATTGTCTTAAAAAAAATGATAATTCTTCTCTAATTTTCTAATTGCATTTGGAAATTCATATTAAAACCAGCAAATGTCCAACAAACACTGAAACAAAATGTTATCTCAGATTCATCGTGTTCTTCAACTGATCATTCTTCTACTCAAATAAATCTTGTTAAAATCCGTTAACTGACCCTTGGCCAACCCTCCAACACCCTCCTTTTTCCACCCGGCACAGATATCCCGGCTAACCGCACAGCAGCTCTCCGACATGGGCATCACGCTGGTTGGCCACCAGAAAAAGATTCTCCACCAAGCGCGACAGATAGATACCATAATTTAAACACCAACACCAACACCAACAACAAACCAGACGACCACAAAGGGTAACCGATACTACCCTTAACAGCATGACTTTACGCAAAAGAAAAGACCCAGTGCAACAAAGCAAAAGTCGAATCCAGTTTAGAGAATTTCTTGTTTAACGTGCAACTTGAGTACATTCCTGTCAAACATCATCACACCGAGCAAAATCAGCACCTTTATTCGATTCACTTCACCCTACCACGATGATATTCACCGAGCATTTCGAGGGCTGCATTTATACAAAGTAGCGTGTTAAGAGTGCGCGCGTGATCGTTACTTAAGGTCAAATCGGATTGTTCCCCACAACTGAACCACAAACGCATCCTAGTTTTGATTTTGTGCGAGGGAGAAAATCGAAAGTCGTCTTCTCGTTTTTTGTTTTGCCTAAGTTTGTGCACCGACAAGTCGAGATGAAGTGAGATAGCGTAAATGAGAGCGAGAGAGGTTAGCAAACCGAACTGATCACAGTGAGAAAGAGATGGAGAGAGAGAGAGAAGGAGGGTGCGCGAGATAGTACGAGAAAACTTCGTATGTGTAAAACGACGAAAAAATGTGATTTTTTATACAATAGCAATAGGTAGAATCGTTTTTTTAGGTGTACACACTACTATTACTGCAAGAACAAAACAAACAAACAAGAGAAGAAAACAGAGAACTGCTAGCAAACTACTACAACTACTTTAAAATCTACACTACGACTACACATCAGAGAGAAGAAAAACAAGCCGCAACCAACACACTGATATTAACAAAAAACACAGCGCGATACGGGATAGAAACAAGCATTACGAAAAAAGACACAGTGAGAGTAGCGATTACGTGTAAAACAATAGAGAGAGAAAGAAGGGTGAGTTAAAAGAGAGAGGACTGGTTGTATCATAGTTTAGAGAGGGCTCAAAAATGCTGAACCTGCCACAGTTTTCTCAAATCGCGGGAGGTCGAACAGAACTGAAGAAAGTGTGTTTTTATTTTATGTTTTTTAAACTTTTTTGTTCTTTTAATACTTTTTTGTTTGTGTAAAAAATGTCAGTTCTCTCTGTATGCTTTTCTCTCACTTTAATTTAAAAAAAAAAGAAGAGCGTGTGTGAATAGTTAATTTTTAAGTTATTTTATTGTTCCTCCTTTTCCTAGTTATCAACTGTTTATTATTTTGTCTTATTTAATTGCAAACCCCCCTTTAAATCCCGGCGTCTCAGTAGGAGCAGCGAATTGATTCGTAGCAGCTTTATTCTGTGAAATATAGCGACTTTTTATTCTTTTTATTTTGTAAGTAATAAAATGGAATAATTGACTCTGAAAAGTATTTCGCTTGTGTTTTTATTATTTTGCCTCTTTTTGATTTTTGAAAGAAAAAAAAATCAGCTTAGTTTGTTACATTTGAAACCCGCAAATATCCGAAATTTCATAATTCAAGAGACACTATGAAGAAATCTGCAAAGCCCGCAATAATCTGGAAGAAGAAATTTTCTTCTTCTTTTCTTCTTCTTCCCTCAATCCCATATGTTTTCCAAAAATTTCGGGGGGGGGGGGGGGTCTTCAGCCCGAAGCCCACCCCCTGGCTACGGGCCTGTTTCAGCTATTCAAATCCTTTGTGATTTGCTTGGGCAGGGCTTGAAAAACACACTTAAAAACCATTTCTGATCACTTTTTGTTATTTTGACGCAAAAAAAAAGTTAGCAAGACAACATTAAAAAACATTGTAAAAGGTTCCAAGTCCATTTTCAAAACATTGAGAAAAATCAAGTTGAAATTTGCGAAAAGTTTTTCAAATCCCAATTCAATAAAACTAGGGTAATTTCAAAGTTTATTCCCTTAAAGGATGGAAAACTGTTGCTATTGTATTGCCTTGTGGTCAAAATTTCCAATAAATATATTATAATCGAGAATATTGATGAAAAAGTTTCATAGGCCCCGTCAGAAAGTTTTGATTCCACGAGATATGCTTTGGCCCTTTGCACTTGAGTTCCTTTGAAAACTGGGAAAGTTTCACTTTCCATTTTGGCCCCTGGCCTAACACGATGACAGCTTGTTTATGTTGATGCTTTGTTTGTTTGTACCGTGGCCAAAACAGCCCTAACCAAAACAAATTTCTTTATTCTGTTTGGCCTTTTGCATCGAATACATTTTTTCGGTGTTTTAAATTGTTTTTTGAAGTTTTTATACGTGGTTTTTGTGTTATTTTAGGTATGAAAGATCGTCTAAAGCCTTAGGATTAACTTTGGATGTTGAAATTGAAATACTAGAGAATATTTATTTTGAGCAAATTGATGTTTGTGGAAGAGTAACTCAACTGTTGATTTGTTGATTGGAGACGTCGCGGACGGCGACGTAACATGGGTTGTCGGGGTAAGTCTTGGCACCGGTTGGTGGTCTCCACGCATTGTGTTTTGGATCGCGTCCGAGGCCAGCATATTCTCCATTCAAACACTGACTTATCAGCGGCTCCGGATCGATGCGCCAGCGATGAAATGAACGAAGTGTTGGCGTTCGTGTCGTCGGATCTGCTTGTGATGTATTTACCGTCGTGGCGGTCATCGGTGGTTTACACAATTGCCGGGTTGTTCCGGAAGTTGTCAACTGGACTGATCCCCGGCGTATTTATTTGTTGGCTGGGTATAGGTTAACTTGTTACACGTCGTTGTTGCCGAATTGGGGTTGCTGGTGACGCCCGTCGACGAAGTGCGGTTGCCGGTTTTTTCCATGAAGTAGTTGATAAAGCAGAGACCGTCTGAATTGTGGTTCTGCTGGGTTTTTGGATCCGAGATTTATTGGGGTGTAATTTTCGGCACTGTCCGTGCCGAGAATTGATGCTGTGATCACCACCCGGACGCCTACTTCTACCGTCAACATTTTTACATCCCCTGCTACTTCCGCCGGTGGACAAAGCCGAGACACGCCCTGCCAGTCCCGCAGGACCGGCTGCTCGGACCGTTCGTCGTTCTATTCCACTAATTTGAAACAAAGGGCCATACTTTGTTTCTATTTTTGTTTTGAAATGACACTGTGTTGGTCCCTGGACCTAACACGATTTCAAAACAAAACAAATCAGTTTCCATATTGGCCGTTTGATGCCAAGGGTCTATGAGGAAATTGAAAACAAACAAAATGTGATAAACTTTGGCCTTTTGCAAAACTGGATTTTTTCACATAAAAATCAACTTTTTATACTTTTCTCGAAATGTAGTGATAGTTTTCGGCTAAATGCATCGTTTGCAGTGAAAATCCCGTTTGTTTACATTTTTGACTTAGGACCTTTTACAATGTTTTGCTTGATTTTTTCGATGGATCAACTATGGTTCCCTTAGAAAGAGCTGTCAAGTAGAAACTTTTTCTGTCAAGAAGGACCGCGAAGTTAATTTTTCAAAATTGATTTAAATATCCATTTTAAACTCTTTGTGGTTCAACAAAGGGTCATTGTACTCAAAAAATAAGCTTTATCGTTGTGAACAATAATATCTGCAATCTAAGCCTAATTTTAGGACCCAATTACACAAGAAAATGTTCAGAAGGCCTCAGGTTTTAGAGAGGAACGTCAGAATTTATCAGAGCAGATTTATTTCTCGTATGTCCTTTCAAAGTATTGATATTTACGATTTCAACGAGGATGGGCTTTCAAGTATCGAAAAATATTGATATAAACAATTAAGCGTCAAAAATCGGGTTTGCTTGAAGTTCGAAAACATTTATTGAAACATAGGGGAAATATACCTTTTCTAATCAAACACCTATCTTCGTCATATGGAGAGTTTGGTGCTTGATTAAAGCTCTAAAAATAATTTTCAGGCTATAAACTTACCAGCAACAGCACCGCCTCGAGTAAGCACGCACATTTATGCCACTTACTGGCCAAAAAGATCAAATTTAATGCACTTTTGATCATAATTTGTATTTTGTGAGACCATTTCTCATCATTTTAGTGGCACACACATCCACACGCAAGATCAGAGGTTAACTGCTAAACGAAAATTGCTTCCAACTACCGGCAACATGTTCTTTTGACCATTACTTAGTCACTCACTTGAAAAATAATTCCGAAAAATGTAAATAATTAGCAAGCACCTACAAAAAAACAAACGCGCTAAGTCTTTTGACGTTTCAATTTTGAATACCGATTTTAATCGAAGGCTGAAGAAAACCGAGCGAGGAGCGAAGGCAAATAAAGAACAAAGGGTGGCCACAAACAACATGCTGGTGCAGCGCCTGTTGGAGTGAGCAAGTGCTGCCAGGAAACTTTCGCTATAAATGCTACTTTTCGTGAGTGTTCGCTTAAAATTTCATCAATTTTGGCAGCACGAAGCAGACCCAAAAGAGCGCTGGAAGAAAAAAAACTAAGCTGGAAATAGAAAAATGGGCGTGGCCAAATGCACTCGACTGATTAGAATGCATTTTTGAAATATTTTTTTTAAATGCTTGTAAAAGGAATAGCATAACCTTTAATAAAAGTGAAAATAAACAGAAATGTTCACAAAAAGTTGCTCTACTCGTTGGTGTACTTGGTTTTAGTGAATTTCAAGGAACAATCCAGATTATCCAGCATCATTCAAACACGACCGCTTATTAGGCTTAAAATGGGCATATTTCCCCTATTGAAAAAAAAAATCTATATTTGGCAACATTTTTTAAACTAATGAGCACACTATTGAACTTTTATAACCTCAAAACATAAGATAATTTAAATGTTGGTGAAAATAACTTTCAGGATTACCTACATCTATTTTTATCATTGTAAATACCTCTTCGCCCGGTTTAAAAATTTCATGAATTGTTATCGCTTTCAAAAGATTGAAAAATTGCAGCGAAGTTCATTTCAAGAGTTATTTTCGAAAAGATCCTATAAAATTATGAAACACAATAGCTTATAAAACCTTTCAAGATAAATATCTATATTTATATTCCATATTTATAATCGATTTTTGTAATTTAGAATTAAAATCACTTATTTAAAAACACTTCATACACAATTTATGAAGGTATTCGAAGTATTTTCCAATAAGAAAATGATATCGCTGTTCGGAAGTAATACAGTGCAATCCCTTTTTTGGCAACTCGAAAGATTCAAACATTTCTGCTTGTCAAAAATCAACACCAATTTTTAAATCGTTCATTACTGTGCGAAGTTTTGGTTTAGTTCTCATTCAACAATTAAAAGAAAAATGAAGTCAGTCTAACTCATCAGTCATTTTTGACGAGGGGAAATGTGTGAAAAAAAATCGTGTTGCCAAAAAATGACACAGTGCTGAAAGTTCTTTCAACTTTCAGCATTTTTATCGAAAAATGCATGGATTGGCCAAAACGTTACGCTGAAAAATCATATTCAATAGTGTTTTTTGGAATTGTTAAAAATTCTGTGTGGACCTCTTTCCAAAACTCAATTTTTTTCATTCTGCAACTGGTTTGCAGAATTCTTTTTGAGCAGTTATCATAAAGATGAAAAGATTAATCTTTTAAACAAAATAATAATTACAAAAATTAAATGTAATTGATGCAAAAAGGGTTGCCAGATAATTCTGGAAATACCAATTAAGATTATTTTATTTATATTAGGCCAACTTTTGATAAAAATGAACGATTTTAATCAAAATTGAAAAAAATATATATTTTTTTAATGATATGTAGATTCAACCATTCTCAGGCCGAAAAATCAATTAACGTACCGTCAGTGGGGGTGACTATGGGTCAAAAAACGATACACCTCTCGTATTTTCTCAATAACAAAAACAATTTAAATAACATCGAAAATCTTTCAACGTAGATTTGTTCTTAGATAGTTTACTAACATTTTCCCAAAATATGGTTGATTTTGATGAACACTACCTTAAATGCCTATTGTTTGAAAATTGACCCAATATCACCCCTTAGAGGGGGTGACATTGGGTCAAATGAAACTAAAATGATGCTCAAATACAACGATATGGTAAAAACAAGTCATCCAACAGTGTTTCTTGTTCGAGGGAATCGTATTGACACGCTACAATGTTTGAAGTGGAGATTTTCAAACATTTGGGTAGTTTTCAAGCAATTATAACAAAAATATTAGAAAAATTATTTTTCTAGAGATCATTTTTGGCCAAAAACGTACCCCAACTTTTGACAGCTGCCAAAATAACAGGATTTGTTCTAGGAACGAGATTTTTTCAGCGAAGTCATCTTAAGATGTCCCCTACACAACCCTTTCAACAGAATTAATTTTCATTGAGAAGAACCTGAGAAATGGCAAAATCCGTCAAAAATCACTTTGACCCAATCTCACCCCCCAGACCCAATGTCACCCCCACTGACGGTATCTGAATTCTACAAAACTTTTAAAATATTTTATATTTTGTCTCCCCTTCCTTGTTCGTAATTGTAAAATTTTCGTGTAACAGATTTTTTAATTTTAATTTGACTACCCTGGTTGGGGAGTTCAAACAATCATTTACATGTGTTCAACAATTTTGGATGTTTCGGGAGGACAGTAAATAAAAAAAGAATTCCTAATAGTACAGTTCCTTTTTCTTTAATAAATTTATTTATTAGGTTTTATATAGTAATGCTTATTCTTTTTTTTTTTTGTTATTTTAACAAGTATTTCCACATATTTACGTCCTTTCTGTAATTGAAAGCCTCAAATCTTCGTCAATCTGAACAAAACTGCTAAACCACCGCTAACATACACACAAAATGTGTAACACGTAAACAAAAAGGAGATTTAAATGCAAACAATGCAACGAACACCATTGCATCTTTCCACACGTGATGACTGCAAATTGTAAAAAAGAAAATATCAAAATTAAACAAAAAAAAAATCAATCACATCAGCTGTGCTAACCCAAAATTTGATGTAATATAAACTGAATCGGCTTCCTAAAAAAAACAGCAAAATGCGGCGCCGGTGTAATTAGAGAACAATAATTTTCTTCGTCCATAGAAATATCCATATCAAGTGTATGAATTATTGCTAACGTAAAAAAAAAGATAATTGGTGGCAAGCAAAATTAATGCAACACGTTTTGAGAAACGAAAAAAAAATTAACGAAGCAACACACAATTTGTTTAAAACTTCTTTTTGTAATGTTTAGCTAGATATTGAACATAATGGAGAAAAAAAAATCATCCAACAACAGTAACGCGTAAACGAATGATGTAAAAAGAAAGTGTAAGCTAGAGTGTGGGAAAATGTATTTAAAACAAATCTTTACCAGTTTACTGTTTCTATTAGTAGAACGATTCTAAAGCAAACAAAAATTGGAAACGAATGATCGAATCGGTGAGTAACGAATGAGTGGTAGAAATTTTAAAAATGAGGAAATTGAAGGAGAGAGGAACGAATAAAGTATGATAAAAAAGGGGGGAAAACAGTTCAAGAGGTGATATTTTGTAAAAATTCAAAATGAGGCGAAATTGCGCGAAATTTGAGTGGAATGGAAAGAATATTTGATTTTTATTCAACGAACGAGGGATGCTAGCGCTACCACAGGCGTGTGGTGAATAGCGAAAGCAAACGTCTGGTTTGTGTCTCGGGGTAAGAAGAATGTGAGTTTAGGTTCAAACCAAGCGTGGCGCTAGTTTATTCGGGTGTGTGTCGCGGATAAATGTATTTTTTATTGGAGAGAAGTTGTGACAGGGTCAATGCTCCTACTTTTGGATTGTTGAGTGATTGTCATGAAAATTACGTTGCACAATTTGGTATTTAAAAATAAACAGGGAGAAAACAAGAAGATTAATTAAGATTTTTCATGATACGTATTGATTGTTGCACTGTAACTTAGATTTTCTTCCCACTTTATTCTTGCACAACGAGACAACGAGAATTCGAAAACTAAGCATGTTTCCATCAATCTTGACTTCTGCACTTTAATATTGCGATTGGAAGTTAAAAATCAAGCGAGCATTTTCGGCTCACTTTGATATCAGTTTGACAAGTCGCAATTGGCTGATGCACAAAGTGATTTGTTTACCTTTTTCCACTCTCCCTGCAAACGTCAAATCAGCACAAATTTCTACCGGATATTTTTGGGGAGAGATCCGGAAAAAGATTCGGCAGCAATTTGTACTGGTTTGACGTTTGGCGAGGGTGCCGAAAAGTTTGGTTATGTTACTGTTTGCAAAAGACAATAGTGCGACAATAATTTAGTGCGAGTTCCAGGTTGGTGGGAATTGCGCAGTACACACTCATACTTTTTTGTGTATTTATTGAAAAAAGATCGATGGAATCGTTTTTACCGTCAACTGGGACGAATCGGGAATACAGTTTCAATAGGGACAGCAGTCTAAGAGCACTTGCCCAGTCAAATCAATCCGAATTCTGAAACTGAATCTAATTAGAATCGTATACAAATTCCGTTTTAAACGCAACAACCGGTTCCGTGTTCGAACCGGTTGTTGCGTTTGAAACGGAATTTTTATACGATTCTAATTAGATTCCATTTCAGAATTCGGATTGATTTGACTGGGTGAAAGCTTTAAATTTGGAAAAATTACGATCTATTTTTGTTGTTTCTGTTATATCCGCAACTAATAAAAAAATGTCAAATATAGTGGAGTAACAAGGCTAAACAGCTGTCCCAATTCGCCCCAGGTGACGGTACTTCGAGTCGGTTATTTTGTTAACTAAAATCTATCGCTTTCAATTCAAGAGTACTGATGATACTATGCTGATTAGACCTTTTTGAAAAGAAATCTTGGATGTATCGATCATTCGGCAGATGTAGGAAGGTTAAATTTGAACGAATTATTTATTCACAAAAAAAGTTTTTTGTCAGTTTTAGATGAGAAACTAGAAATAATTCAATTCATGAATATTTCAAACTTGAGTTAAAATAGAAAAATGATTTGAAATGAGAGTGTGAAATAGCATGCAAAATGTCTGATTTAAAAATAGCTTTGTTCTGCCCTAATTTCTGTAATATCTTTTAAAATGTATAGAAAAATATTTACCAAAATCATTTTTTCCAATTTCGAACAATGAATTTTGAATGTTGCCGATTTTTAAAACATTTACAGCGAAATGGAAAAAATGTTGAAAAATGAAAATGAAAAATGTTTACAAATTCAACAACATATGTACACAGCAAATTTTTGGATTGCCTTTTCAGTATAATAAATAACTGAATGCGATTCAGTAATCATCACTTTTGCTGGAATTCGATAATGAACAAAAGAAATGCTGAAAAATCAGTAACTGCAGGTCTGTCAAACTGAAATGTCACTTATGACTTATTGATTGGATGCGGCCGAGAAAAAATCCTCTATCAAATATGTTGTGTTTTTTTTTTCAATTTTGTATTGTGAGCTTTAGAAACCATGGTAAGAAAAATGTTAGTGACAAATGCCTTGATGCTAACAACCTAATTTTTTTTAAATCAATGTTTAAATGAAAGTACGTAAAACATTTTTAATGACAAGCAAAATCATATTTTGATAACTGAAATACCAGCAACGATTGATGATTTTTCAGAAAATGATCTGTCAAAAAAATCTGTCAGCAAAATAATTTGAAGTTTCTTTTCCTAAAATCTCAGTTGTTTTGACAACCATTTTACTGAAATTTCAGTAAATCATCTGTTAAAGTGACAAATATAAGTTAACTGAGAATTCAGTTAAATCTAAATAACTGAATCGTTTACTGAAATTTCAGTAGATAAAAATCCAGTAAATCTTTTCTGAATTTCAGCAAAAAATATTTGGTGTGCAGAGTTACCGGATTTGCTTACAGGATTTCTACCCCTGCAAACATAATTTATCATTGCATATAACAATATTTGAAAAGGGCACAGCAAAAAAACTTCAAACCATCTGGAGCAAATCCCTTTGCCCTTTTGATTTAAGTCATGAATTGACCATAGAAGAAAAAGAAACAGTTTGTAAATTGTTAATTAACTTCTTTATACTTAAATTAGACTTTTCAAAACTATTTCAGGGTATGCACGGTAACGATTGTTCAAACAGAATATAAACTGTCTACAAAACGTATCAAACAAGAAAGATAACTCTTTCTAACAGGGTTTGAATGAGGGTAAAAAAATGATATCGAATTGGCATTCATAAGCTAAACGACATGCGACATCAAGTGTTGAGTAGCAGAACAAAGCGAAGGATGTCGATTGGATTTTTTGCCCTTTGAGGTTATGTATGCGAATTCTGTTTTGTTAAATTCCAGCGTCCAAAACAACTTTTGAGCAAAAATTCGAGCTGATCCTTTGTTAACTTTTGATGCTCTATCATTTTGAACAATATTTTTTTTCAAAATTATTTGTTTTCAAAATGTTTTTTATTGCGGTAATTTATAGAGGGCAAAAAGTTTACATTCGTACTACTTGAATTTTTTCTCAAAAGTTATTCTAAGAGCTGTAAATTCAATTTTTAGTTTGCATTCCTATGTAACCGAACAGCAAAAATTTGAATCGTCATTCTTCGATGCTTTGCGCCATCTGTTGGAATTATGGAGCTTTTAATCGCGAATATGTGTTTAACTTTATTTGAAATAATGAATATGGGAAAAAGTAGCAACAAAATCATTAAAAATACAATAACCATATAGTAAACAGTACTCCAATGGTTGTTGTCTACGTGGGATATTTTGGTCTCAGATTTTAATGAATTTATGTTGGACTGAGTTCAATTATTTATTAATTGTAACATTTAACATACATACAATAAATCCGGTTCGAAAAAAATGTAATTATAGCTAGATTATTTTATTATTGTTATTTATTACTTTTTATCGTGACACGAATTATAAAACTAAGATCAAAGGAATCGCATTTTCAATTTTTTTTTAGTTTTTTAATTTTCATAAATGTAAAAAAATTGGAAACCGGAACTTGTATTTAAAAAGCTATCCAAGTTATTTTGTAATCTTCAGGATTCATTAAAAATAATTGTGTTCTTTCCTAAACATCTGAGATATTTTTTTAAAAAATGACGTCATATTCTAAAGTTACCTTAGTTTAAAAAAGGCATGAAATATGATTTTATCGTCAACTGCAACTTTGTTTTTGGTGAAAAATATCGAATGTTTTAAAATATTTTGCTTTTTTATAATTTTGTATAACTTTTCAAAGCCGAATATTGGCACTTTTTTTGCTAAATTACTTTCGGAACTCCTTTTAGAATTGGGTTCCAACAAACATCATTTGTGGCATGCCATACACTTAAAAAATCATGGCAAAATTAGGAACTTTTACCCTGTCACATTTCTCCTGGAACTTTTTTTGCGTTTGCAATTTTTAACTAGAACAAGGAACGAATTCGGAACGCGCGAGAACGTGTAATTAACATATGAAATACGCCAATATTTGATAAGACTGTAATTTATAGCAATATGTGAAAGACAAAAACAGATTAAAAAAAACAACTAGTGAAAAGCAAAAAACAACAACAACAACATAGAAGAAGAAAATACAAGACACAAGTAAAAAGAAGGTTTTCGAAAAAAGTGTGAGATGATCAACAAAAATTTAAAATTACGAAGAAAAAAAAAACAAGCATTTTTATAACTCTAGTTATTATCTATTAGGCAATTGGTGAAGGCTTCACACAAAATTAAAGGTATGATAAACAATATGCAGTAATTGTAAAAAGAAAAAGAAGAAGAATTATCCATCCGTTTTCGCTTCGTTGAACCGAACAAAAAGCAACCAAAACAAGCAAATTTCCCCCTCCCTGTTGAAACAACATAACTTACCACACAAGAAAAAAAAAATACACAAACACACAAATTCCAACTTGGTGTAGTAGTTAGAACTTTATATATATATATATATATATTTGTAAGCTTTGTAACAGGGAAAAACAATGGTAACAAATCGATCGAGTGGATTTAACTGAAAAACATTATTGGATATTAGTAAAAATCTAACAAAAAAAATCCAGATCTTTCTAAGTGTGTAAGTTGTTATTGCTAAAAATCTAACACAAACAAAAGAAACAAATCAAAATGGTCGTGTTTTAAATTAATCATGCTCTCTTTTACACCCTTAAAAATCCTGTTTATTTGTTCACCTCCTTGCATCGATTGTAAACTACCAAGCCACCGTTTAATTATTCTAATTGTGTAAGTAGCAGCAGTTTTGCGAAAACAAAAACAAAAACAACAGTGTGTAAATAGCAAACAATCCCACAAAACAAAACAAAAGAAGAAGGAAGAAAAAGCAAACGAATCACAATCACTCCCACGCGAGAGACCCAAAAATGGCGAATTTTTCAAAGGAGCTACCGCAAAAATGACAAAAATAAGTAACCATTATTGAACAATATCGAGTGACAGAAAAATCTTTTAAATAGTTGAGAAAGTTTATCACCGTTCAGGACAGGAGCAAAACAAAACGAGAACAAAATTCTAGCTGAAAAAAACGTGCGACGAGTGTGAGAAAAGTTTGTATTTTCAACAAAATTGCTTAAAAGAAATTTAATCAGCCATGTTTGAGATTCCAATTTTAGCTAACTTTTTGCGCAAACTGTTATTATTAATGTAATGAGAAGCGCGAAACAAAGCAAAACAAATCAACGAGAGAGCTTAATTATACTTAGCCAAATGTTTGAAAAAAGAAGCTTTTTATGTTTTCATTTGCAGCTTTAAGTTTTCCACAAATACAGTCAGAATTGATGCGAAACTAACAAGCAAACAAGCAAACCTACAATAGCGCTACAAGCGAGAAAACAAACAAAAAAGACTCATTTTAAGCAGAAAAAAAACAACAACACATAGGACACAACAAATTGCCATTTACTACTTAAAAGAAAAACACCAGAAACCAAAAAAAAAAAAAACAAATAGCAAGCAACAATTCGTGAAAGATGATCCTGGCGGGGCGCAAAGGGATCATTGGACACACCCAACTACTACTACAAACGAAACAAAACAAGCAAACTCAACTACAAAACAAAACAACTACCACAGGCTGCCGGGCCACACAAACAAACAAAAAAACAAGCCATAGAAAAAAACAATAGCATAAAAAATAAAACAGGTTTTTTGTTACAGCAGAAACGTTACACTTTTTTGCCTCGGTTTGAGTTTTTTTTGCGAATTTTATTTTTGTAATTAAAGCTAATGAGCTCAGATTTAAGAGATAATGGGAAAGAGAGAGATTGAGAGAGAGAGAGAGAGAGAGAGTGATATAAAAATGAGAAGAGAGCAAATGTGTATGCAATTATTAAGCAGGAGAGATTGGAAGAAGAGGAAGAAGAAAAAACAAGTGTAAATGTAAATATATGTAAAAAAAGTAAAAAATCTTTAATGAAGTCTATACGATATGAAAGTAATATTTATATGAAGGATGAAAAATAAATGACACAAAAATATATGGGTTGTTTTCATTTCTATTTAAATATCTCGCTCAAAAGAAACCACATATTTTTGATGAGCAGTATAAATAAATATGTGTGTTTTTGGTTTGAATGAAACCATGCAAATTGTTTTCTTATGTAGCTTTGTAGAATACAATCTTTCCTTCAAATTAATTTTTTTTGTTTGAAAAAATAAAATCAATTTTGATCAACTTTACATCTTTGTTCTTTTATTATTGTTTTTTTGTTCTAGTAGAAAAATAACTTCTTTAGCACTTTTTCTACATCCTCAGCAAACGTCAAACCGGTATAAATCCAGTCACGACGTTCTTGCAGGTTTCTAGTTCGAACCGTTCTAACAGAGCTAGATATTCTAACAGCCAGAGCTGAAAATGTCAGGGGTCCTGACGCGAAAATCGGCGACGCATACACGATTTTTTCAGATCCATTCACTGAACCGCAAAACCGTGACATAAACAAACCCGACTCAGTCGTGGGTGCCCTAGCTCACTGAGCAGCTGCAATGCGAGGCAGTAGTCGAACAACGCTCATTCGACGTTGCACGCACACACATAAAGAAACAAGTTTTTACACAAAAAGTTGGGATTTATGCGTGGAAATGTAATTTTGAATATAAGTTATGGTTGTTTTAAGTGTTTTGCACAGTCTAAAACCATTCAATTAGCTATTTTTATTCAATTACTAGCAGTGAACTGACATTTTGGTTTGCTTCATGTGTACGCTGGGTTGGAAACATTTTGCAGGCCTGCTAACAGCATTCTTGCGTAAATGTTCTACTATCGTCATGATTCGAAATCCGGACACTTAGTACCATATTATTTTTGTTATAGCTGGCAAAAAATCATGTAATAAGTTGAAAATGTAAAAATATCATCATGATGTAGTATAAACAGTCAGTTTTAAGTGAATGCATGCAAAATATGTCTTTTCTAACAATTTTTCATCAGAATTTGAAAATTAAAATGACTTGTTGTGCTTCGAATCTCGGACACTGTTAAAAGCTGATTCGAAATCCGGACACTTTTGCTTCGAATTCCGGACAATCGATTTTGCTTATGAATCGCACAAATTTGGACTGAAATGTTAGTGAATGGCATTCTTTAGGTCTCAAATATGCTGTTAACATCAAAATAATCGATAGTTTATATAAAAAATGGCTAGAATTTAAGAAAATCAAAAACATAAAATTCTGCTTTGCCTTTCCGGTGCTTCGGACGCCTATGAAATATTTCCGTTGAAATGTTTCGCATTTTTGGTTAACTTATAATTTTATTTTATTTAATTGTTTTGGCATTAACTACAGCGATCAAACAAACTTTAATTGAAGGTTGATGTTAGAATTCATCAAATAACACAGTTTTGACATTCATAATGCTAACTTATATCCAAATTATTGATAAAACAAGATGAGGTGTCCGGGTTTCGAAGCGTCCGGGAATTCGAATCATGACGTTATTTTAGTAGGATTCTGGCAGAATCAGCTTTGCTAGATTATTTCACTTACAGTATGGTGAATCTGTAGATGTAAACAAACGGGTCTAGCTCATTTCCCCGAATGACATTTTCCCGAATGCCATTTCCCCGAAAATCATTTCCCCTAATCAGCCACATCCCCGAATGCCATATCCCCGAATATCATTTCCCCCAATCGGCTATATCCCCGAATGCCATTTTCTCGAAGTGACACTTACGCCAATTGCCGTTTATTTAAATTTAAATTTTCCCGAATTTTTTATATCCCCTAATCAACATTTTCGCTAAAGTCTTTTTCCATGAATATCAGTTATTTTCTTTCTCAATTTTACCGAACAAACAGCTTTTTCGGGTATGCTGTTGATAAAATGTTGTAAATTGGGTAGTAAAGCCCTTTGTCAATTTTTATGAACAACGGTAAGAAACCATTTCTGATAACGTTTTTTTTTTTCATTTTTATGCAAAAAAAAAAAGTTATTGACAAGACAACATTTTTTCCCCGTGGAACGAGCTGACAAGTAGGAGCTTTTCTGGCAAGAAGGGCCGTGAAGTGAATTTTAAAAATTGAATTATAAATCCATTTTAAATCCTTATAAATCCATTTTAAATCCTTTGCGGTTGTTCAGAGGGTCATTGTACTTAGAAAAATAAGCTTTATCGTTGTGAACAATAATATCACAAATTGAGACTTAATTTTAGGACCCAATTACAGTCCAGACTCGATTATTCGAAGCCTGGATTATCCGAAGGTTTGTATGGGACTTCGGATAATTGAATCACGAACATTTTTTTTTTCTTTTCCTCTTTTTAAACATCAATTTTGAGTTCTGCAACCCCATTTTAGTCAAATTTGAATAGCCGATTGCCTATTAAATAATAAAATGCATTTTTTCAATATTTCAACAACGCGATATTCGCCGCCATCTTGGATTTAAAAGTTTTAAATCACTTTAACGTAGTTAAGGGGTCATACTAAAGCTCGGCAATAACAAATTATGCATCGAAAAAAAATATTTTTCGTGATTCGATTATCCGAAGTTACAATTATCCGAAGTGAAATTTTTCCGAGGCCTTCGGATTATCGAGTCTGGACTGATCTAGATTTTTTTTAGTTCAATCAACATTTGTATTCAACCGAACGCGGTCAAGCGGAGCGCGCGCGCTTCTTGGCACCGGGCATTTCCGCTTGACCGCGTTCGGGGAAATGGCATTCAGGGAAATGACTGTTCAGGGATATGACTAATCGGGTAAGTGACATTCGGGAAAGTGGCATTAGGGGATGTGGACGATTAGGGGAAATGGGAAATTCGGGTAAATGGAATTCGTGGAAATGACTATTAGGGGAAGTGTCTTTTCGGGGAAGTGGCATTCGGGGAAATGTCCCTTCGGTAATATGGGTTTCGGGGAAATGTCATAGATTCGGATAGTCCTCACGAAGAGGAACGTGAGCAATTCTCTACAAAATCGATCTTTTTTTAGAATTCTAACTTTTGTATTTTTTAATCCGACTGAAACTTTTTTGGTGCCTTCGGTACGCCCAAAGAAGCCATTTCGCATCATTAGTTTGTCCATATAATTTTCCATACAAATTTGGCAGCTGTCCATACAAAAATGATGTATGAAAATTCAAAAATCTGTATCTTTTGAAGATTATTTTGATCGATTTGGTCTCTTCGGCAAAATTGTAGGAATGGATATGGACTACATTAAAAAAATGATACACGATAAAAAAAAATTGGTGATTTTTTATTTAACTTTTTGTCACTAAAACTTGATTTGCAAAAATACACTATTTTGATTTTTTTTATTTTTTGATATGTTTTAGAGGACATAAAATGCCAACTTTTCAGAAATTTCCAGGTTGTGCAAAAAATCTTTGAACGAGTTATGAATTTTTAAATCAATACTGATTTAAAAAAAATAAATATTGGTCGCAAAAATTTTTCAACTTCGTTTTTCGATGTAAAATCAAATTTGCAATCAAAAAGTACCTTAGTGAAATTTTGATAAAGTGCACCGTTTTCAAGTTAACTCCATTTTTAGGTGACTTTTTTGCCCACTTTTGAAAAAAATATTTTTGAAAAGCTGAGAAAATTCTCTATATTTTTTCTATTTTGAACTTTGTTCATACGACCCTTAGTTGCTGAGATATTGCAATGCAAAGGTTTAAAAACATGAAAATTGATGTTTTCTAAGTCTCACCCAAACAACCCACCATTTTCTAATGTCGTTATCTCAGCAACTAACGATCCGATTTTCACTGTTAAAATATGAAACATTCGTGAAATTTTCGGATCTTTTTGAAAAAAATAATTTTAAAATTTTTAAAACAAGAACAATATTTAAAAAGGGCGTAATATTGAATGTTTGGTCCTTTGGAAATGAAAGTCTTGATTTAAAAATTTTAAATATTGTTTTCGAAAAGATCGGAAAATTTCACATTTTCTCTGCTTTTCAAAAATATTTTTTTTAAAAGTGGGCAAACATGTGCACTAATTTAAAAAAAATTAAAAACTGCGACTATTTAAAAAAATTTTACTGAAGTACTTTTTGATTGCAAATTTGATTTTACATCGAAAGATGAAGTGAGTTGAGTTGGAGAATTTGAACGGTGTGCGTCGCGGTCCTCGCGCAGGATTTTCGTTGCCGTTTCCGTCTTTGTTGTCCCCCCGATTGTGTGTGTATTTCGATCCGGGCGGTTTCGGGATGTTTGACAGTTGCGTTGGAGAATTTGAACGGTGCGCGTCGCGGTCATCACGCAGGATTTTCGTTGCCGTTTCCGTCTTTGTTGTCCCCCCGATTGTGTGTGTATTTCGATCCGGGCGGTTTCGCGTTTTCGCATTTTAGTTGGTTTTATCTTTCCACAGCCGGCTGTCTAAGATTAAATCATTTATGCTAAACTCCACACCAAATAACCGGGAATTGTCTCATCCGCATACTCCGACTGTTTGCCTTGAGAATGCATAATACATCACACCATTAAACAAAATTTATTGATTATTGGGTCGCATCATCATCCTCTATGTTGAATCCTGGCCATTACCCTTACCCACTAACAAAATCCCAAGTAGAAGTAGTTTTCCGGCACACGCGGGGGTGTGGATATCGTATAGAACCCACCCTTGGTAGCAGCCTGTGCTAACTAACATTCCCGTCCCATTCCCTCGAGATCTACAAACTGACATGGCGGGCGCCGTTGGTGGCTAACGACTGTTTCCTATTCGCACCGGCTCTAGTTTTGATGATCGTGATGTTTTATCTTTTCAGCGCATTCATGCATGCTGTTGATAAGGGAAACATCATTTGATCGTTGAAGCGTGTGACCAGTTGTGCTGATGGGATATTACGGTCCTGTTCAGCAACGGAGAAGGACAACCATGGGTGGTCTCTCATGCTCATGCAAATTTGATTTTACATCGAAAGATGAAGTTGAAAAATTTTTGCAACCAATATTTAATTTAAAAAAAATCAGTATTGATTTAAAACTTCATAACTCGGTCAAAGATTTTTTGCACAACTTGGAAATTTCTGAAAAGTTGGCATTTTATGTCCTCTAAAACATATCAAAAAATAAAAAAAATAAAATTGTGTATTTTTGCAAATCAAGTTTTAGTGACAAAAAGTTTAATAGATAATCATCAGCTTTTTTTACCGTGTATCATTTTTTTCAGTGTAGTCCATATCCATACCAACAACTTTGCCGAAGACACTAAATCGTTTCCTTCAAAAGATACAGATTTTTGAATCTTCATACATCATTTTTGTATGGACAGCTGCCAAATTTGTATGGAAAATTATATGGACAAACTAATGATGCAAAATGGCTTCTTTGGGTATACCGAAGGCACCAAAAAAGTTTCAGTCGGATTAAAAAATACAAAAAAAATCGAATGACCGAAATCTGAGAGAACTGCTCACGTGAGGAAAGTGCTATTTTGCGAGAGTATAGTCCTCTCGCGTGTTCATTCGTTCATTGGAACAGTTCATCCTATTGAGTGGCTTATATGGACAAATGACCGCCACTTAGCCTAAGATCCATGGTGCCCCATACGGCAAAGGCACGGTTCAGTACGCCGAAGGTCTAGGGTTCGAGTCTCGGCACCGGTACTTTTATTTTTATTTTTTTTGAACTTTTTGAAGATGAACCCATGAGTAAAGTACTCTCGGTAGTTTCGGGATTTATCCTCTCAGTTCGCACACAGTACCATTTTACTACCAAATCGTGCTCTTTATCCTTTCGTATGCCGATGTCCAGTTCTGGGTGTAACTTCTCCAACTTGTAAAATAGATACTGAAAAATGATTGATCTGTGAAATCCATGATTGTTTGTGCTTAATGAAGTCAAGAATTGAGAAATATATTCAGATAGGGATCATCCATAAACCACGTGGACATTTTTTTGAAAATCTCTACCACCTCCCCCCCCCCTTCATTGGACAATTGTCCATACAAAAATGGTCCAATAACCCGTTCATGCATTTCCAGAGAATGTGTAAATTTGAAACCGAATCCCGCGGCGGGTGCTCTAAAATTCTTTGTGCAAAAATATGGGTATCCGGCGCCGTCGCTCCGTGCCGTACTCAAACACTTAGGAGCCTAGGGCGGCGAAGTCCTTGTAGTTAAAAGGAAGACACTAGTGGTTGGTACTACACCCAACCGGTGGTCGCATGATTGTGATGCATGGTGGCATGAAAGTATATCAGAATCTGCATGAAAACTGTCCTCATGCATTTTTTTGCGATATAGGGGTATGACATTTTTGCCCGTTACCAACAATTATCGACATTACCGACGGCTTTTTGTGTTGTATTTCACAAAAAAAAACCCTTTACAGAACGAGGATTGATCCACCAACCTCTTGGTTATTGAATAGACACACTACCACCGCGCCATGGACGCTTGATGTGAGTGAAAGAGCACCAACATATGCTTCTCTTTGGAGTGTGCTCGGGGACGGGTCAGCATTATATGTGTTGGTGAGAACTGCAGATCGCTGAAATGTTTACACGCGGGCAAAAATGATCTAGGGCTCTAGGGGCTTGCTGCAAAAAATGTTATAAAATGTGACATTTTCTGCAGCAAGTCCACTGTTGCAGATTTTGAGCTATATTTTTCCTTTGGGTGTAGCAATGGTGGCCGACAGCAACTTCGTGTAAATTCCTAGATATTTTTACGTATTGTTGACATAATAACTATAATAACCCAGAACAGGCCATCGGTATACGAGAGGATAAAGAGCATGGTTCTGTAGTAAAATGGTACTGTGAACGGACGGAGAGGATAAATCCCGAAATTACCGAGAGTACTTCACTCATGGGTTTATTTTCCAAAAAGTTCAGCCTTCTAAAAAAAGTGTCGGTGCCGAGACTTGAACCCGAGACCTTCGGCATATAGAGGAGAAAAGCAACTCGTGACAAAATTTTGAGGCTAGGAATTTTGACAGATATGATTTTCATAAAGTATTCGCCTCCTTTTCTCTCCCACAGAAAACCTGGGAACGAGGTAGCTGTCAAACTAGGCCAAAATGTTACAGTCACTCACAAAATGAACTTTGAGTGATTTGAGTTCATTTCTAACGTCACGATTTTCTCCTCTATTGAACTGCACCTTTGCCGTATCGGCTATCACAGATTGGTGATTGAGTGGCGGTCATTTGTCCATATAAGCCACCCAATGGGATGAACTGTTTTAATGAACGAATGAACACGATGTGTTGATGTTGTAGCGCGAGAGGTCTTTCCTCTCGTTTCTTTTCGAAAGGACTATCCGCATGGATTTTAACTTTGGGTGTAGCATAACTATAACTAATAGTTAACTTTGCTTTAAGCACTTTTTGAAAGTTCTTCCTTATTTTTTTTTTCTGAAAGTTAGTCGTCAAGTCATCTCATAAAGTTAATTTTGCAACTCGTATAGAAATACTTTGCATGCTAATAAAGCCCACTTTCAAAAGACTATCTCAAGTAATGTGCCTTCACTCGTTGGGATCTTAAAAAATCCCCACACTTTCTAATAACCATCGTACACCGAGAAAAGCAGAACTTGAACCCCATTTCGAGTGAGTTCTTGTCGTCGCCCAACACGATGGAGTCCCCTCAACAGACTCGCCCATCATCATTTTTCCAAGTGTGGCAAAGCAATCCCCACTTCTATTCGGCCCGCAAAATCCATAAAGATTCACACGCGGCCAGCAACAGCAGCATCGCACTTGTTTCTATTTTTTTTTCTCAAGCCCAGAACCATCACCTCTTCACCTAACTATACACCGACTGGATCACATCGGAGAGGGGCGAAAGTTTAAAGTTAGTGCGCGTTATGAGCGAACCTGTAAAACGAAAAGAACAGGTTGGCTCAAAAACATCTTAACACACATTCGAGCTCGCGGTGCTGGGAGCGTTCTCGAAACCTGTTGGGATCCCTTGGCCCCACCACCACCACAGCCGACCCGTTCTTCACACATGAAATCCCAGGAACTGGGGGAGAACCATCAACCTGCTGCGGCTGCTCCAACCGAGGTCTGCATTAGAAGAAGCAGGTTCTGGAAAAAAAGGCAACTTTGGACAGGCAGACAGATTTGTACACGCAGGAAAATGAGGAAGGAAGTCAGAGTGGAGAAAAGAAAAACAACAAACTTGAGCTCACGCTGGCGCTGGTCCGGGAAATGGTTGCGGAATTAAACTTGAGGAAACTATTAAGCAAACAATCCGGATGGACCGGTTCCGTGAGCATTATCATGATTACGAGAAATTGTGGTTTGCAAGACGTGAAGACCAGCGTATTTGTCAAAGATTAATGTGATTTTGATAGTTCATTCATCATTGAATGTTCAATGTAATCATTTAATTTAATAGTTATTAATACAAAAGCATTTACGCTTGAAATTCACAAATTTGGAACATTTTTTTCTTCAACAAAATAATAACTACAAACGCTGACACCAATAAAACTCAAGCTCAACTATGGTTTTGTTAATGGTCTGAACATTTTCATGTAGAATTCTTAGCTAAAGTAAGTTGTTTCCCAATTGCGGGAAGAACAATAATAGACCACAATTATGGAACAGCAAATTTCCGGGAAGTGCTTTTCTTCACTTTATAAAATTAGCTTGAAATTCAGTTTTATTTGCAGTAAAAAAAACTCTTACTTGAAAATACGAGTTCTGGACGATTTTTCATACGGTTGGTGGATGTTTCACGGTACCGCGCATTACGGGTTGCGGAGAAAATTAGAATCAACCGAATTTGAACCCGAATTGTGATTGGTGTTGTGATGGAGAAGGAGTAGTTTTAAGCTTCGGATTGGCGAGTGGCGATGGGGCTCTGTGGTGAAAGACGCGAGCAATTCGATAACGGTTTTGGAACGAGAGGAACCGGTATCGGTGCAGAAGAAAACGGAAGTTACGAGCGACGAATTTGGTGAGATCAATCCATTTAAACATCATTAAATAATAATATATTATTGTATAGTTCACAACAGACGCACATTAACACTAACACACGAACAATTCAATTAAGTTCCCCTGCAAATTCTTAAATATTTCCTGCCTTAGGCATCTATCTAAAAAAAATTCTGATTAAACCCATTACACATAAAGCTAAAAATATTAACTAAGTATGCTTTTCGAACCGGTCGTTTTAATTTCACTTCTAAGTCTTATATTTAAATAAAACAAATAAATTAATAATTAATGTTTACTCTGCATCGCTGTAAGAGTTTAAAATCAAGATTTCAAATCAAATGCGTTAAATCATTACCTCGAATTTCGCTTAAACACATAATATTTAAAGGAAAATAAAAACTTCTCTTTACTCTTACAGTCGGTAGCTTGAGTTTAACAGCAGCCATGTTAAAACTGTGTTTAATCAGCATTGCTTTTACCTCAGAAAATGGTTAGTTAAGTAATACTACAGTCTATAATCATGCACGGCTTCGTCGCGTTGTATCTGCCGTGGCTTTAAATAAAATATTTATAAATCATGAATCTTTTACACTGTACAATCATCAGTATATGTTTAATAATAAAAAAACTAACTCTAATTGACTCGCCCGCAATACCTTTCGGGGTATATCCTAGGGTCCTACCTCTCCTACTAACATTGAGTCCAAAACCTCCCTACAAACATCTATACCACTAAGGTGACGTAGGGGTCCCTGCGCACTTTAGATAGGTGTTTACTAACATTCCTTCATTTCCCCGAGGATAGCTTGGACCCGGCGTGGACCCCCTTATGCCCTGGGCTGTATTACACACTCATCAAAAGATGAAGACATGGTATCTCCCGTGTTGGACTATTGTTCCGGATGAGGGTCTAACACAACCAGACCAAACAGTGGGATAAGCGTTGTGGAGCCTTCCGGTGGTGGGGCGTCCTCCAAATGCTAATGCTAATGCTAATGCTAAAAAAAACTCTTACTTATGAAATAGCCAAAAGAATTCCCTAGAAATAGTAAGGTCATAAGAAAAGTTTCCTTTTTGATTCTGTTGATAAAATGCCGCCAAAAGGTTTCAAATTTGGGTAACTCTCCGCCAACACACACAGCAGTTGCACCGAGCCCTCTTCGATTTGCGTGAAACTTTGCTCTAAGGGGTTATTTTGGGTCCTGATTACGAATCCGAGGTTAATTTTTCGATATTTCGTTACGGTGGGGTGGTACGACCCCTTTTATTTTTCTGGTTTTTTTACTAAGACACGTTTTTTCAGTGATTTGTAGCTGAGCAGTTCTCTAGGATTTCGGTCATTCGATTTTTTTTGTATTTTTTAATCCGACCGAAACTTTTTTGGTGCCTTCGGTATGCCCAAAGAAGCCATTTTGCATAATTAGTTTGTCCATATAATTTTCCATACAAATTTGGCAGCTGTCCATACAAAAATAATGTATGAAAATTCAAAAATCTGTATCTTTTGAAGGAATTTTTTGATCGATTTGGTGTCTTCGGCAAAGTTGTAGGTATGGATACGGACTACACTGGAAAAAAAATGATACACGGTAAAAAAAAATTGGTGAATTTTTATTTAACTTTTTATCACTAAAACTTGATTTACAAAATACACTATTTTTAATTTTTTTTTTTTTTATATGTTTTAGAGGACATAAAATGCCAACTTTTCAGAAATTTTCAGGTTGTGCAAAAAATCGTTGACCGAGTTATGATTTTTGAATCAATACTGATTTTTTCAAAAAATCGAAATATTGGTCGCAAAAAAATTTCAACTTCATTTTTCGATGTAAAATCAAATTTGCAATCAAAAAGTACTTTAGTGAAATTTTGATAAAGTGCACCGTTTTCAAGTTAAATCCATTTTTAGGTGACTTTTTTGAAATTAGTCGCAGTTTTTCATTTTTTAAAATTAGTGCACCTGTTTGCCCAGTTTTGAAAAAAATATTTTTGAAAAGCTGAGAAAATTCTCTATATTTTGCTTCTTCAGACTTTGTTGATACGACCTTTAGTTACTGAGATATTGCAATGCAAAGGTTTAAAAACAGGAAAATTGATGTTTTCTAAGTCTCACCCAAACAACCCACCATTTTTCAATGTCGATATCCCAGCAACTAATGGTCCGATTTTCAATGTTAATATATGAAACATTTGTTAAATTTTCCGATTTTTTCGAAAAAAATATTATCAAAATTTTCAAATCAAGACTAACATTTTAAAAGGGCGTAATATTGAATGCTTGGCCTTTTTGAAATGAAAGTTTTGATTTGAAAATTTTAAAAATATTTTTTTCGAAAAGATCGGAAAATTTCACAAATGTTTCATATATTAACATTGTAAATCGGACCATTAGTTGCTGGGATATCGACATTGAAAAAAGGTGGGTTGTTTGGGTGAGACTTAGAAAACATCAATTTTCCTGTTTTTAAACCTTTGCATTGCAATATTTCTGCAACTAAAGGTCGTATCAACAAAGTCCGAAGAAGCAAAATATAGAGAATCTTCTCAGCCTTTCAAAAATATTTTTTTTGAAAGTGTGCAAACATGTGCACTAATTAAAAAAAATGAAAAACTTCGACTATTTTCAAAAAAGTACCCTAAATATGGATTTAACTTGAAAACGGTGCACTTTATCAAAATTTCACTAAAGTACTTTTTGATTGCAAATTTGATTTTACATCGCGACCAATATTTCGTTTTTTTTTTGAAAAAATCAGTATTGATTAAAAAATCATAACTCGGTCAACGATTTTTTGCACAACCTGAAAATTTCTGAAAAGTTGGCATTTTATGTCCTCTAAAACATATCAAGAAATAAAAAAAATTAAAAATAGTGTTTTTTTTGCAAATCAAGTTTTAGTGATAAAAAGTTAAATAAAAAAATCACCAATTTTTTTTAGCGTGCATCATTTTTTTCCAGTGTAGTCCGTATCCATACCTACAACTTTGCCGAAGACACCAAATCGATCAAAAAATTCCTTCAAAAGATACAGATTTTTGAATTTTCACACATCATTTTTGTATGGGCAGCTGCCAAATTTGTATGGAAAATTATATGGATAAACTAATGATGCAAAATGGCTTCTTTGGGCATACCGAAGGCACCAAAAAAGTTTCAGTCGGATTAAAAAATACAAAAATTAAAATTGAAGAAAAAAGACCGATTTCGTAGAGAATTGCTCAGCTTGCAACCGTGAAGAGAAAGAAATTTGGTGTCAAAGGGACTTTTGTGTAAAATTAGACGCCCGATTTTTTGGCGTACTGTAAATTCCAAAAAAAACTATTTTCATCAAAAAAAAGTTAAAAATAGTTTTAAGGTCGCTGCCATTTCCCGTTACTCAATTGTCAAAAATCGAGAGACATGTCATTTTATGGAAAAGGAGAATGGGCAGATTTGGTCCAAGGATGTACACGAACGGGACCAACTTTTTTCGAAAGATCTCGCCGAGACATGAAAAAAAGTCTTCTGGACCAACTCTCTAAACCCCGGGGTTCAAAAGTTACATGCTGTTGAAGTTTGAGCATTTTGGGTTAAAATGTACAAAAAATCGTATTTTTGCTATTTCTAAAATCATTTATGAAACCTCTGTTTCATTATGGATTTCGATTTTCTTGACTTCATTCGACGCGTATCAGCAAAAACTATGAGTTCTGATATGTCTTAGCATGATTGAAACATGATTTCTCTTGTTTTTATCCGTTTGAACCGTTTGTGCAAGAGGCATCCCATAGAAACAAGTCGAAACTTCAAGGTTTTGAAACCGGGTCCAACCCAGACTGCTTCAGTGAGTATGGAAGGCTTCAGTGCAATGTTGTAACAACTTATTGGGATGGTCTGAGTCATCCGAGAACTTCTTGGAGTTAAGACCGGTGAGTCTACCGCCGTAACAAGCAAGATGTCGGCGGTTTTTGACCACGGATCATACCCGCATGGTTTCAGTGAGTATTAGTCTACTACTATGCTAATGTGTTAGGATGTCCTGGGTCATCCAAGGACTCCCTGGAGTTATGATCTGTAGGTCTACGGCTGTTACAAGGACTCCCTGGAATGGTCCAGAACATCCCAACATAACAGCAATACAGTCTGCCATACTCACTGAATCTTTGCGGTTATGATGCGCGGTTAAAAATCATCGACCTTTTTCTTGTTACAGTGACCCAAATATCTAAACTCCAGAGAGTCTTAGGATGACCAAAGACATCCCAAAACATTAACAAAGCAGTCTACCATACTGTATGAAGCTATGCGTGTATGTTCCGGGGTCAAAAATCGTCGACCTCTTGCTTGTTACGGCTGTAGCTCCACAGATCATAACTCCAGGGAGTCCTTGGATGACCCAAGACATCCTAACACATTAGCAAAGCAGTCTACCACACTCACTGAAGCTATGCGGGTATGTTCCGTTGTCAAAACCGGTCGACATTTGGATTGTTACGGTAGTAGACCCACAGATCTTAACTCCAGGGAGTCCTAGGAGAACCCAGGACACTCCAACACATCAGCATAGTAGTCTACCATACTCACTGAAGCCATGCGGGTATGATCAGTGGTCAAAAACCGCCGACATCTTGCTTGTTACGGCGGTAGACTCACCGGTCTTAACTCCAAGAAGTTCTCGGATGACTCAGACCATCCCAATAAGTTATTACAACATTGCACTGAAGCCTTCCATACTCACTGAAGCAGTCTGGGTTGGACCCGGTTTCAAAACCTTGAAGTTTCGACTTGTTTCTATGGGATGCCTCTTGCACAAACGGTTCAAACGGATAAAAACAAGAGAAATCATGTTTCAATCATGCTAAGACATATCAGAACTCATAGTTTTTGCTGATACGCGTCGAATGAAGTCAAGAAAATCGAAATCCATAATGAAACAGAGGTTTCATAAATGATTTTAGAAATAGCAAAAATACGATTTTTTGTATACTTTTACTCAAAATGTTTAAACTTCAACAGCATGTAACTTTTGAACCCCGGGGTTTAGAGAGTTGGTCCAGAATACTTTTTTTCATGTCTCGGCGAGATCTTTTGAAAAAAGTTGGTCCCGTTCGTGTACATTCTTGGACCAGCTCCCATACAAATTTGCCCATTCTCCTTTAATGTACTTTTCGAATCTGAAATAACCCAGAAGGGCCATTTTTTCCTTTAGAACAAAATTTTTCATTTTTAAATTACGTATTTTTTCTAACTTTGCAGGGTTACATTTTAGAGTGTAACAATGTTCTACAAAGTTGTAGAGCAGACAAAAACAAAAATTTCCTCAGCTTTTCGGCGTGCATTTTAAAATTGCAAAAAAACTATACATTATTTAAAAAAATCGCTTAAAAATGCCTTTAAAACATGAAAACAGTGCATTTTTTATGTGTGAAGTCATTGTCAGTACCAAAATTAGATTGAACACATTAATATTAGTTTATGTGACAAGTTGCAAAACGAAGATTTTTTCAGCACAAGTCGTACATTTATAAAACAATATATTGTGAATAGTTTACAATCGACTTCACAAGTTTTTCACAATGAAAATTTAAATTTTAATAGTTTTTTTGTCCCCGCAGGCCGTTACAAATATTTTTTAAAGTTTATGTCGCCCCCCCCCTCCTTCTAAATCGGTTCGAAAAATCAGGGGATAAAAAAGATATTTTTCAAAAAACTTCAAAATTTTAAAGGAAATAGAAGTCTAACCAACTGAAAACAATTAGAAATGCATTTTCTTGCGTTTAACACTCAAACGCTCGGGTAGTCATTTGACCCCTATTTTTTTTTTTAAATCTCATAACTTTTGATAGAATTGACCAATTTGGATGCTTCCGGGTGCAAAAGATCCAGATTTGTCTATATTTTCAACTGTCAGACGGAGGACAAATGTGGTCCATTTTTACCGGAGATATTCCGGATTCTGTTGGGGTACCTCGGCCCTCCTAAATGGATATTTGGCCAATATAATAAAAACTTTTCAACAGAATAAAATCGGAAATGATGCAAAACTTCAAGGAATCATCCTAAAACATCATCCTGCATAGATACATGACATGCTGAAGACCTTCGGGCACCGGAACAGGTTCTATCCGGAAACGGTTCACTGAGCTGATGTCAATTGTTGCCCAACTGGAACCGGCTGCGCTGCCCCGTAGGACTTAACCATGTCAATTATTTTTGCAGGATGTATTAGGATGATGCCTTGTAGTTTTGCATCATTTCCGAAATTTTTCTGTTGAAAAGGTAAGCAGAACACTGCCCGGATTTGTTTGGTGTTTTTTTTCGGTCCGTAAATTTTTGCGTTTTTGTGTTTGTTTTGACCATCTGTCGGTTCTGATTCGATGTTAACCGTCGAGCTAAGGTGCCAGATTACCGCGTACAATAAAAGTTTAAAAGTTTCTAAGTGATTTTGTGGAAAAAAAAAAATCGATTCAGAATTTAAGTTTCAAGCATTGTTTTGATTTTTGCGCTCTGGTTGGCCTGCCGGAAAGTGAGCGCGGCACTCGTCACGCAAAGGCGACATTAGTCTTTTTCGAACCTAACCGTGTTAAGTCTTTTTAAGCCTAATGATGGGTTAGTCTTTAAAAGACTAGTTTCGTTTTAGTACGAAAAAGCCTAAATTTTAGGCTTTATGTTATCGTCAAAAAGCCTAAATTTTAGTCTTTTTCGAGAATGCGAGGGGATCAGAGCGGACATAATCCAAGATGGCGGAACTTGATTAAGACTTATTTTTAGGCCTAAAAAGACTTATTTATAGGTTTAAAAGACTAATTTTTAGGCTTTTGCAGGAAATGGGAGGGGTCAAAGCGGACAAAATCCAAGATGGCGGAACTTGATTAAGACTTATTTTTAGGCTTAAAAAGACTTATTTATAGGTTTAAAAGACTAAATTTTAGGCTTTTGCAGGAAATGGGAGCGGTCAAAGCGGGCAAAATCCAAGATGGCGGAACTTGATTAAGACTTATTTTTAGGCCTAAAAAGACTTATTTATAGGTATAAAAGACTAATTTTTAGGCTTTTGCAAGAAATGGGAGGGGTCAAAGCGGACATAATCCAAGATGGCGGAACTTGATTAAGACTTATTTTTAGGCTTAAAAAGACTTATTTATAGGTTTAAAAGACTAATTTTTAGGCTTTTGCAGGAAATGGGAGCGGTCAAAGCGGACAAAATCCAAGATGGCGGAACTTGATTAAGACTTATTTTTAGGCCTAAAAAGACTTATTTAAAGGTTTAAAAGACTAATTTTTAGGCTTTTGCAGGAAAAAGGAGCGGTCAAAATCCAAGATGGACAAAATCCAAGATGGCGGAACTTGATTAAGACTTATTTTTAGGCCTAAAAAGACTTATTTAAAGGTTTAAAAGACTAATTTTTAGGCTTTTGCGGGAAATGGAAGGGGTCAAAGCGGAAAAAATCCAAGATGGCGAAACTTGATTAAGACTTATTTTTAGGCTTAAAAAGACTTATTTATAGGTTTAAAAGACTAATTTTTAGGCTTTTGCAGGAAATGGGAGGGGTCAAATCGGACATAATCCAAGATGACGAAATACTTATTTTATGCCTGAAAAGCCTAGGGGATCAAAATAGCAGGAATAAACAGTAGAAAATAAAATATTGTTATATATTATTTAAATATATATAAAAATGTTTTTATTCGGTAATTCGGTAGTTTCGAAATACGACAGATGCACGGATGCGTTCAGCTTTAACCTGAAAATAAAAAAAATCAATGTTTTGAAGATGAGTTGCGAGAGTTTGATAGTTATTTAAAAAATGGGTGATTTCATTTAAGAGTTTATCTCAGAACTGGATTTGCGTAGTTAGGCAAGTTCAATTTTTAAGAAATTTTAAGAATATAAGAATTTAAGAATTTAAGCATTTAAGAATTTAAGAATTTAAAAATTTAAGAATTTAAGAATTTAAGAATTTAAGAATTTAAGAATTTAAGAATTTAAGAATTTAAGAATTTAAGAATTTAAGAATTTAAGAATTTAAGAATTTAAGAATTTAAGAATTTAAGAATTTAAGAATTTAAGAATTTAAGAATTTAAGAATTTAAGAATTTAAGAATTTAAGAATTTAAGAATTTAAGAATTTAAGAATTTAAGAATTTAAGAATTTAAGAATTTAAGAATTTAAGAATTTAAGAATTTTAGAATTTTAGAATTTTAGAATTTAAGAATTTAAGAATTTAAGAATTTAAGAATTTAAGAATTTAAGAATTTAAGAATTTAAGAATTTAAGAATTTAAGAATTTAAGAATTTAAGAATTTAAGAATTTAAGAATTTAAGAATTTAAGAATTTAAGAATTTAAGAATTTAAGAATTTAAGAATTTAAGAATTTAAGAATTTAAGAATTTAAGAATTTAAGAATTTAAGAATTTAAGAATTTAAGAATTTAAGAATTTAAGAATTTAAGAATTTAAGAATTTAAGAATTTAAGAATTTAAGAATTTAAGAATTTAAGAATTTAAGAATTTAAGAATTTAAGAATTTAAGAATTTAAGAATTTAAGAATTTAAGAATTTAAGAATTTAAGAATTTAAGAATTTAAGAATTTAAGAATTTAAGAATTTAAGAATTTAAGAATTTAAGAATTTAAGAATTTAAGAATTTAAGAATTTAAGAATTTAAGAATTTAAGAATTTAAGAATTTAAGAATTTAAGAATTTAAGAATTTAAGAATTTAAGAATTTAAGAATTTAAGAATTTAAGAATTTAAGAATTTAAGAATTTAAGAATTTAAGAATTTAAGAATTTAAGAATTTAAGAATTTAAGAATTTAAGAATTTAAGAATTTAAGAATTTAAGAATTTAAGAATTTAAGAATTTAAGAATTTAAGAATTTAAGAATTTAAGAATTTAAGAATTTAAGAATTTAAGAATTTAAGAATTTAAGAATTTAAGAATTTAAGAATTTAAGAATTTAAGAATTTAAGAATTTAAGAATTTAAGAATTTAAGAATTTAAGAATTTAAGAATTTAAGAATTTAAGAATTTAAGAATTTAAGAATTTAAGAATTTAAGAATTTAAGAATTTAAGAATTTAAGAATTTAAGAATTTAAGAATTTAAGAATTTAAGAATTTAAGAATTTAAGAATTTAAGAATTTAAGAATTTAAGAATTTAAGAATTTAAGAATTTAAGAATTTAAGAATTTAAGAATTTAAGAATTTAAGAATTTAAGAATTTAAGAATTTAAGAATTTAAGAATTTTAAGAATTTAAGAATTTAAGAATTTAAGAATTTAAGAATTTAAGAATTTAAGAATTTAAGAATTTAAGAATTTAAGAATTTAAGAATTTAAGAATTTAAGAATTTAAGAATTTAAGAATTTAAGAATTTAAGAATTTAAGAATTTAAGAATTTAAGAATTTAAGAATTTAAGAATTTAAGAATTTAAGAATTTAAGAATTTAAGAATTTAAGAATTTAAGAATTTAAGAATTTAAGAATTTAAGAATTTAAGAATTTAAGAATTTAAGAATTTAAGAATTTAAGAATTTAAGAATTTAAGAATTTAAGAATTTAAGAATTTAAGAATTTAAGAATTTAAGAATTTAAGAATTGAGGAATTTAAGAATTTAAGAATTGAGGAATTTAAGAATTTAAGAATTTAAGAATTTAAGAATTTAAGAATTTAAGAATTTAAGAATTTAAGAATTTAAGAATTTAAGAATTTAAGAATTTAAGAATTTAAGAATTTAAGAATTTAAGAATTTAAGAATTTAAGAATTTAAGAATTTAAGAATTTAAGAATTTAAGAATTTAAGAATTTAAGAATTTAAGAATTTAGGAATTTAAGAATTTAAGAATTTAAGAATTTAAGAATTTAAGATTTTAAGAATTTAAGAATTTAAAAATTTAAGAATTAAATAAATAAACAATTAAAGAATTAAAGAATTTTAGAATTTTAGAAATTTAGAATTTTTGTATTTTAGAATTTAAGAATTTTAGAATTTTAGAATTTTAGAATTTTAGAATTTTAGAATTTTAGAATTTTAGAATTTTTGGAATTTTAGAATTTTAGAATTTTAGAATTTAAGAATTTTTAAATTTTTGAATTTTTGAATTATTGAATCTTTGAATTTTTGAATTTTTGAATTTTTGAATTTTTGAATTTTTGAATTTTTGAATTTTTAAATTTTTGAATAATTAAATCTTTGAATTTTTAAATTTTTGAATTTTAGAATTTTAGAATTTTTGGATTTTTGAATTTTTGAATTCTTGAATTTTGAATTTTTAATTTTTAAATTTTTGAATTTTTGACTTTTTGAATTTTGGAATTTTTGTATTTTAGAATTTTTGAATTTTTGAATTTTAGAATTTTTGAATTTTTAAATTTTTAAATTTTTGAATTTTTGAATTTTTGAATTTTTGTATTTTAGAATTTTTGAATTTTTGAATTTTTTATTTTTTGAACTCACACATACACACATTCGGGGTAGCACACTGGCAAATTCTCAAAATTGCGGACACACACACACACACACACACACACACACACCACTACCACCACAACAACCACAACTACCACCGAACCCAATCACCGCTATCATCGTTCCGGTCATCGTCCCCTTCCGCTTCTGCGTCTTCTTCCACTTCCACTATGGATTTTAATCCCCGGCGGATGGATTTTGAGCTTTTTCGTTACAACCCTCGTTCAAAATGCACCTCCTCCAGCGTTCATTAACACGACGTAACATCTTCCGGCGGATACAAATACCTCTTCTCTTTCGTACTCCTTATCCGCTGCTGCCGTTGTCTACCGTCTAGAAGCCGCCGGGAGTTGAATATTCCGTCCTCTTCCTGATCACTTGAGCGGAACATTCAGCACCCGCAGGTTCATCCTCCTCCTCCATTGGAGGAACGTACGCAATCTCCCGCGGAAACACCTATCGGCCAGCTCGCTCACACCGACCGGTTCCTTCCTGCAAAAAAGGCACCACAACTTACCTACCAGCTGGCCAAATTCCTCCCGAAGTATAACCCGGAACAAGACACAAACAAAAGACTCGACTTGAGATTTGAAATACAAATCTGGTTTGACATGTCACAACGTGAGCCAAAACTTTATAGTACAGAAAAGCCTAAAATTTAGTCTTTTTCTTAGTTTTGCTCCAAGTTCTAAAAAAAGACTAAAAATTAGGCCCAAAAAAAGACTAAATTTTAGGCTTAATTCTGACATCCCGACTAAACTTCAAAAAAGACTAAAAATAAGTCTTTTAAGACTAATGTCGATTTTCCGTGGTTGGCCTGCAGAAAAGTGCAGAGGGCTTACTTCGAGTATACGTCATTCCCGCAGGGATTGTTTTTCTTTAGATTAATAGGAGAGACATTCCAATTTTCGTTAATTGTAAAAATGTGAACTGTAAATTATTTGTTGTAGAAACAGAAGGAAAAGAAAATGTGGAGAAAGTGTTAAGTTTGGTTTTTGCTAGGAAAAATTGTTTCAATAAGGGTGCACGACGAACTCTGCCCTTTTAAAAACCATATAATAATATAATAATCAAGTGATTAAATTGTCCCTGAGGTAAAGCAGTTGGCAGCTCTATCTACTGCTGCTGATTGTTAAAATTTTGTTATGCGGTTTTAGGGAATTATGAAGTTTTCCCGATTTTCAAAAGAAAATAAGTGAATTTTAAAAGAAATATTCAGCTTTGAAGCGTGCCAGGAAAAGTCAGCCAGAGAATAGGAAAAATATGTGTTTGTGTTGGTGAAGCAGTGAATAGGAACGTCAGCTCAACACAATCCGGCGTGTAAGAGGACGATTGTTCTCAACGCGGGGAGTTGCGAAAATGTGATGCACAAGGCTTTCACGCCGCACCGAGCGATTTGAGCATGAGCATGAGCATGAGCATGAGAGATCACCCATGGTTGCCCCTCCGTTGCTGAACAGAACCGTAATATCCTTTCAGCACTACTGATTATAGGCTTCGACGATCTAGTGGTGTTTCCCTTATCAACAGCATGTATGAATGCGCTGAAAAGATAAAACACCATGATTGCCAAAACAAGATCAGTTGCGAATAGGTAGCAGTCATTGGCCACCAACGGCGCCCGCCATGTCAGTTTGTAGATCTCGATTTTTAGGGACGGGAATGTTAGTTAGCGCAGGTTGCTACTAGGGCAGCTGATTTACTCTGTGCTTACACCCCACAAGCGCCAGGAACCTGAAAATTGGTTAGTAGGATAGGGTGTTTGGTCAGGATTCATCATAGAAGATGATGATGCGACCCAAAATCATAGTGTTTGTTGAAAGGTATTATATTTTATTCTCAAGGCAAACAAATCGGGAAAATCGTCTGCCGAGGATGACCAGTGCGGACTGACATCCGATCTGGCCGAGCGTCGCTCGAGGAAAGAGGACGAGAGCTGGACCTGCTTTGCCAGCTGTCACCGAACCGTTTGCGTGGCTGCGTCCATGCGCTGTCAGCGCTTGGCTGCGTCGGGCCCAGCGTACGAGGGGCTTATTCGACTACATCCAATGGAGTGCGTTCGCATTCACCGCAACAGGGTGTATCACGCCACACATCTCTCCTCTTCTCCATAAAAAAAAATCTTACATGTGTTAAGCCACATACTTCTTTTGGTCCACAATCGGCTCGCTCTTTAGCTGCTAGTCCATGACTCGGTCAACTGTTTTCCCATCTCGGCATTAAAGTTTTGCGGCCAATTTTATGCCGCGATATTCAAACCTATCAAATATTTCTCTCAAACTCTCAGTTATACAAGATTAAATAAACAGCATCAGATAAACATCATCAATCTCTTAAAAGATCAAAAAAAATTACTACTGCGGGAATGTAAACATACATAATCGGACACCCAAATATTGCTGCCAATCTACATTTCTCTCTCTCTCTCTCTCTCTCGTTCTCTCTCTATCTACATTTCTCTATCTAGCTTTTCTCTCTCTCTTTCTACCTTTCTCTCTCTCTCTATCTACCTTTCTCTCTCTCTCTTCCTTTCTCTCTCTCTTCCTTTCTCTCTCTCTTCCTTTCTCTCTCTCTTCCTTTCTCTCTCTCTCTTCCTATCTCTCTCTCTCTACCTTTCTCTATCTCTCTCTCTATCTTCCATTCTCTCTCTCTACCTTTGTCTATCTCTCTCTCTACCTTTGTCTATCTCTCTCTCTACCTTTGTCTATCTCTCTCTCTACCTTTGTCTATCTCTCTCTCTACCTTTGTCTATCGCTATTTCTACATTTCACTCTCCCTACATTTCTCTCTATCTTCCTCTCTATTTCCCTCTCGCTGTTTTTGGTTCCTTCTTTATACAACTATGCTTGTTCTCATAATTCTAACACATTTCCTCGAAACGCAATTCTTCGCTACCTTCTAGCCCAAGTTTACGCTTAAAAGTTCACTGCTTAGCGTATCAATAACATCCTATCACAGCTTTATAGTTTATAGCTAAAATAGTAACAACAATAGCGGCATTTCAGATTACCACGTCAAACCGGCCTACCGTGCCCACGCAACTCAATCTTATCTTATAACAATCGCGGCCTTTCAGGCTATTTACCACGGTGGGCTCATCTGACCCACCGTGCCCAACGCGATAAAATATTCCACTAATCGCGGCCTTCCAGGCTACTTACCACGGCAGGCCCATCTGACCTCCGTACCCAACGCGATTCTTTTTCTTGGAACAATCGCGGCCTTCCAGGCTATTTACCACGGCAGGTCAATCAGACCTACCGTGCCCAACGCGATAACCTGTTCCACTAATCGCGGCCTTCCAGGCTACTTACCACGGCAGGCCCATCTGACCTCCGTGCCCAACGCGATTCTTTTTTTTCTTGGAACAATCGCGGCCTTTCAGGCTATTTACCACGGCGGGTCAATCAGACCCACCGTGCCCAACGCGATAACGTGTTCCACCAATCGCGGCCTTCCAGGCTACTTACCACGGCAGGCCCATCTGACCTCCGTGCCCAACGCGATTCTTTTTTTCTTGGAACAATCGCGGCCTTCCAGGCTATTTACCACGGCGGGTCAATCAGACCCACCGTGCCCAACGCGATAACGTGTTCCACCAATCGCGGCCTTCCAGGCTACTTACCACGGCAGGCCCATCTGACCTCCGTGCCCAACGCGATTATTTTTTTCTTGGAAAAATCGCGGCCTTTCAGGCTATTTACCACGGCGGGTCAATCAGACCCACCGTGCCCAACGCGATAACGTGTTCCACCAATCGCGGCCTTCCAGGCTACTTACCACGGCAGGCCCATCTGACCTCCGTGCCCAACGCGATTCTTTTTTTCTTGGAACAATCGCGGCCTTCCAGGCTATTTACCACGGCGGGTCAATCAGACCCACCGTGCCCAACGCGATAACGTGTTCCACCAATCGCGGCCTTCCAGGCTACTTACCACGGCAGGCCCATCTGACCTCCGTGCCCAACGCGATTCTTTTTTTTCTTGGAACAATCGCGGCCTTTCAGGCTATTTACCACGGCGGGTCAATCAGACCCACCGTGCCCAACGCGATAACGTGTTCCACCAATCGCGGCCTTCCAGGCTACTTACCACGGCAGGCCCATCTGACCTCCGTGCCCAACGCGATTCTTTTTTCTTGGAACAATCGCGGCCTTCCAGGCTATTTACCACGGCGGGTCAATCAGACCCACCGTGCCCAACGCGATAACGTGTTCCACCCATCGCGGCCTTCCAGGCTACTTACCACAGCAGGCCCATCTGACCTCCGTGCCCAACGCGATTCTTTTTTTCTTGGAACAATCGCGGCCTTCCAGGCTATTTACCACGGCGGGTCAATCAGACCTACCGTGCCCAACGCGATAACCTGTTCCACTGATCGCGGCCTTCCAGGCTACTTATCACGGCAGGCCCATCTGACCTCCGTGCCCAACGCGATTCTTTTTTCTTGGAACAATCGCGGCCTTCCAGGCTATTTACCACGGCGGGTCAATCAGACCCACCGTGCCCAACGCGATAACGTGTTCCACCCATCGCGGCCTTCCAGGCTACTTACCACGGCAGGCCCATCTGACCTCCGTGCCCAACGCGATTCTTTTTTTCTTGGAACAATCGCGGCCTTCCAGGCTATTTACCACGGCGGGTCAATCTGACCCACCGTGCCCAACGCGACAAGATGTTCCTCCAATCGCGGCCTTCCAGGCTATTTACCACGGCAGGCCCATCGGCCCACCGTGCCCAACGCGATTTTCGAAAATGATTTGACTTTCTGTCAAATTCAATTCCACCAAAAAACTTGCTCTAACCATTGAGCAAACTTCCGCACACAACTTTATTTCACCGATTCTTGTCCACTTGCCACACTCTACTTACGATGAAAACAAAATTGCCAAAACCTTCTTCCGACAACTTTCCTCACACACTTCCCTACTTTTCCACTTTCCTTGGCAGACGATTTCCCGCAGATTCTTTGAAATTGCAAATAAAAATGCAACTCCGTCACGGTCGCCAATGTGTGAGACCAGATTCCGCCCGGGAAATCGTCTGCCGAGGATGACCAGTGCGGACTGACATCCGATCTGGCCGAGCGTCGCTCGAGGAAAGAGGACGAGAGCTGGACCTGCTTTGCCAGCTGTCACCGAACCGTTTGCGTGGCTGCGTCCATGCGCTGTCAGCGCTTGGCTGCGTCGGGCCCAGCGTACGAGGGGCTTATTCGACTACATCCAATGGAGTGCGTTCGCATTCACCGCAACAGGGTGTATCACGCCACACAAATCGGTTGCTGCGGATGAGACATTTCCCGTTTAACTGTTGTTAAATTTTAAATGAAATGGTTTAATCTTAGACAGCCGGCTGTGGAAAGATAAAACCAAATAATATTTATTTATAAAATGAGGTGTTAAACGCAATGCTGCAATGATAGCGTAGTCTGATTTTTAATTATATAATCATTTAGTTCATGAATTTGCAACGGAATAGACGCGACGAACTCAATCATCAAGTGCCTTCCGATCTTCTTTCTGTTAGCTAGATAAGGTATTGATTTTCGTTGCCTCTCGAGCTACGATGCTATGGAGAGGGCTTAACACACAAACAACCGACGTCGAGCCCTCCGAGCTACGGAGCTATGGGAAGGTCTTTTCAACACAAAAAGACTCGCGCACCACACGACGTTCTTAATGAATCAAAATAATTTTGCTGCGCGATAAACCTAACGAACTTAGATCGTTTTTATCGAAAACTATATCACAATTCACGACAAAAATGCGAAACAAAAGGCACACACAAAACAAATCACTTTTCACTCCGAATATTTTTTACGACCACGCGCTCCCTTTGCCAATTATGTACTGATGACGCTGCATTTTCGGAGGGTAATCTTCTCCTCGCAGCGCACAATTCACGACAAAAATGCGAAACAAAAGGCACACACAAAACAAATCACTTTTCACTCCGAATATTTTTTACGACCACGCGCTCCCTTTGCCAATTATGTACTGATGACGCTGCATTTTCGGAGGGTAATCTTCTCCTCGCAGCGCACAATTCACGACAAAAATGCGAAACAAAAGGCACACACAAAAAAAAAATCACTTTTCACTCGGAATATTTTTTACGACCACGCGCTCCCTTTGCCAATTATGTACTGATGACGCTGCATTTTCGGAGGGTAATCTTCTCCTCGCAGCGCACAATTCACGACAAAAATGCGAAACAAAAGGCACACACAAAAAAAAATCACTTTTCACTCCGAATATTTTTTTACGACCACGCGCTCCCTTTGCCAATTATGCACTGATAACGCTGCATTTTCGGAGGGTAATCTTCTCCTCGCAGCGCACAATTCACGACAAAAATGCGAAACAAAAGGCACACACAAAAAAAAAAATCACTTTTCACTCGGAATATTTTTTACGACCACGCGCTCCCTTTGCCAATTATGTACTGATGACGCTGCATTTTCGGAGGGTAATCTTCTCCTCGCAGCGCACAATTCACGACAAAAATGCGAAACAAAAGGCACACACAAAAAAAAAATCACTTTTCACTCGGAATATTTTTTACGACCACGCGCTCCCTTTGCCAATTATGTACTGATGACGCTGCATTTTCGGAGGGTAATCTTCTCCTCGCAGCGCACAATTCACGACAAAAATGCGAAACAAAAGGCACACACAAAAAAAAAATCACTTTTCACTCCGAATATTTTTTTACGACCACGCGCTCCCTTTGCCAATTATGTACTGATGACGCTGCATTTTCGGAGGGTAATCTTCTCCTCGCAGCGCACAATTCACGACAAAAATGCGAAACAAAAGGCACACACAAAAAAAAAATCACTTTTCACTCCGAATATTTTTTACGACCACGCGCTCCCTTTGCCAATTATGCACTCTTTCACGCCGCACCGAGCGATTTGTACTAAAAGGCATAGATTTTTCCGGGTCTTACAGACTTTCGGCCAGGTCAACCTTTGAAGCAGCAGCATGCAGAACCGGGTGAGCAAGTTCCAATAAGAATATTCTTTTGACAGATGTGAATGAGTATGCGAGTGTGAGTGAGAAACTGGGCCGAAACAACTTATCTAGAATAACTTTTAATTAGGGGAGCGATGCCATGTTTTGGGTACTGACAAATATAAAAACTTCGGTTTCTCTGCTGCTTTTTCTTTTTTTTTGTTGCTTGTAATGTTGAAATAATCGATGTTTTTATTGTTTCGGCCCAATTAACGATGTTTGTGTGAGTGTATCCGTTTATTTTTGTTTTCATTGCAAGGTTTGATACACACATTTTTTTAGCTTGTATACACTGTCGGTTTGGCCGCGCTCATTTTGTTACGCGTACAAATTATTCAACAAATATCGTCGTTAGGTTTCCCGTAAATCACAATTATCAATTTTATTGAATAATTTTTCAATATGTCATAAAAAATCTCATGGTTTTTATGATCTGGTGTTTGATTAACTTTTTTAAAAGTATTTAGGTTTGCTGGTATAATGTGTTGTGTGTAAGAGTTGGTATGAATGAGCTTGATATATATTAATCAATTTGTTTTCCAGGTTTTTCAGGTTAAGTTCATAACTAGTGGTAAAAATACGCGAAATCGAAAAAATTGTTCGTAAAATTTTGTTGAATCAGTTGCGTCTTTTATTTATTAAGATTCCATAAATTGTTTTGTGATTTTAAAAGCCCTTCCCATATCACCGTTGATCAGAAGGTACGGCGTCGGGTAAATCGTAAATTTTCAAATAATGTGTTAAATGATCAGTAGTGCGGTGCCTGTGTGGACGCTCAGTCCTGTTTTTTCGTGTTATTTTCCGTCTCTTTTGTGTCGCTATTTGTGTACATGGGGTGATTGGATTTCTTCTTCTTCTTTTTTCATTTATTTTTTGTTCGCGCGTTCGTTGGCCGATGAATTTTATTTTCGTTCTCTTTATATAGTTTTCGATAGAAACGATCCGATTTTTGTTTTTTGAGACAAGCAAGTCGTATTGCTGGATTAAGTCCTTTCCATATCATCGAGGATCGGAAGGCACGTCGACGGATATGTTTTAAGGCTTATGATATAAAATAATTTTAATGAATGAAGCCCTTCCTACATCACCGTTGATCGGAAGGCACGCCGACGGAGAATTTCTGGAGAATCGCGGTCGAATTAAAACTATATTTAAATCCCTAGATAGGTATCTTTCCGCAGCCGGCTGCCTAAGATTTTTAAAATTTCAACCGATAAACTAATTGCTCAAGGTCGCATCACCTACCACAGTGAATCCTGACCTCATACCCATCTTACTAACCCCTCAAAAGTCATGTGATACTTTGTCGGAGACGCAGTCGATTTGGCGGTCCCATCACTCAAGTATCGGACTAACATTCCCATCCACTTCCCCGTGTCTTACCACTGGTCGTGGCCGGCGTCGGTATTGATCAGCACGATAGGGACCTTTGAAAATTGCGAAGGGGTGATGATTGGTTCCTACTTTTCATCTGTGGTCCACGGAGCAATGTTTGGGGGTCCTGGTCAATAACGAAGTAGCAGCTACGGGTAGACACCAATGCTATGCTATGCTATGCTATTTCCGAAATTTTTCTGTTGAAAAGTTTATATTATATTGGCCAAATACCCATATAGGAGGGCCGAGGTACCCCAACATAATCCGGAATATCTCCGGTAAAAATGGACCACATTTGTCCCCCATCTGGCAGTTCAAAATATAGACAAATCTGGATCTTTTGCAACCGAAAGCATCCAAATTGTGAATGTGTTTCCAAATGTGTTTTTTCCTTCATAATCAACATTTTTATAAAACATATGCCGGATTCGGATGAGAAAAATTATTTCCAACAAATTGGTGTACATTTTTTCAATATTTGTTTGATTTTTCTATGAGAAAACTGTAAATTAAGAAAAAGATAGTAATTTGGACTATTTAGCAAGAAAGTCTGTCAAAAATTAATACAAATTGTTGAATATACGTTAACCCATCTGTTATCAACTATATAACTGTTTATTTCATTGATATATACGGGGAAACTATTTTTTTCGTGTTCCAAATCATGTTTTTTAAAGAAAAAGGTCACAAATTTTTGCGCGCCCAAAAATTGATGTTCATTATTTTAAAGCAAAAAAATTTTCTCGTCTTTTGCAACCAGTTTCATTATGATTGATGCAGGGAATCATGAGAAATAAGCGATTTTGTTCTTCAATCCAGCAGAAAGGAATGCGATTTTTGGCAAGTAACCTCATTTTGGCGCCACCTACATTTGAAACACAGTCGCGCTGCAAAACCTCAATAAGGCTGTTTTTTTTTTGCCAAAATTATTTTAAATTGATTCCGACCTTGTTCTTGCATGATCTTGTTGCTCGATTGGAACCCCGATTTGACAGCTCGATTGGAACCCTGAGAGTGACATTTCGCCTCTCCATATAGGCTCTCTACTGAGCACTATGCTACGACAAAAACTTCTGTGCAACTCATACCCATTGAAAAAATTGGATTCGGAACGACGGAAACTGAAACGCCGCCGTATCGAATGTCAAAAGAATGGAAATCAAAATGAAAACATTCACAAAAACATCTTATTCTGAGAATTAATCGTAATACTGGGCAAAAACTTCACTTGATTCATAAAGTATGAATCACAAACTCAATAATACTGCAATGTCACGAAAACATTGAAAAAATCGAATCGAAATTAAGAGCACTAAACGAACAAACCGACCCGTTTCGTATGCACGGAAAAACTCTTAGCATGTCTGGGATCAATCAAAAATATTGTCAATTTTTGAGAAATTCCATTGTACAGGACCGCAAAAAATTTTTATTTTTGGCTAAAAAACAAAAATCTCTTCAATACTTGGATATTTTGAAAACTAATGGTTGCAAAACAACTGGGCAGGTGTTAAATGCACTTCAAAACACTTTTTTCATTCAAATGTTGAGACCATGGCTTGTTATTTCAATTTTTATACATTTTACATGGGCTGAAAAGTTGAACTTTTCAGCACTCAAATAGATGCTGGAATAGAGTTGCTTTGGAGAATTCGAACGGTGCGGGTCGCGGTCAACACGCCGGTTTTTCGTTGCCGATTCCGTCTTTGTTTTCCCCCCGATTGTGTGTGTATTTCGACCCGGACGATTTCGCGTTTTCGCATTTTATTTGGTTTTATCTTTCCACAGCCGGCTGTCTAAGATTGAATCATTTATGCTAAACTCAACACCAAATAACCGGGAATAGTCTCATCCGCATACTCCGACTGTTTGCCTTGAGAATGCATAATACATCACACCATTAAACAAAATTTATTGATTATTGGGTCGCATCATCATCCTCTATGTTGAATCCTGGCCATTACCCTTACCCACTAACAAAATCCCAAGTAGAAGTAGTTTTCCGGCACACGTGGGGGTGTGGATATCGTATAGAACCCACCCTTTGTAGCAACCTGTGCTAACTAACATTCCCGTCCCAATCCCCTCGAGATCTACAAACTGACATGGCGGGCGCCGTTGGTGGCCAATGACTGTTACCTATTTGCTTCAGATCTAGTTTTAATGATCTTGATGTTTTATCTTTTCAACGCATTCATACATGCTGTTGATAAGGGAAACACCATTAGATCGTTTAAGCGTATGGTCAGTTGTATTGATAGGAGATTACGGTCCTGTTCAGCAACGGAGAAGGACAACCATGGGTGGTCTCTCATGCTCATGCTCATGCTCATGCTCAAATAGATGCTGAAATAGTAACAAGATGCAAAATGAAGTTTTTTTTCAACAGAAGTCGTACCTTTGAGGTTCACCGAGTTGAACAAATGGGCAATTCTCTACGAAATCCGCCGATTTCGACCATTTGTATTTTTTTGTATTTTTTTGATTTGGCTCAAACTTTGTGGGGCCCTTTGCTATGACCAAAGAAGTAGCTGATATAGTTAAAAAAAATCAATGTTGATATTTAGTTAACTAAGTTTATAAGCTTTTTATCAAAATACTAATAAATTTTACATAAAATTGTTGAAAAGTAGGAATTTTGCCTGAAATTTGTTAAAACTATAGTTTTGTTTATAAAATTATCGATTTAACGTCATGATTCGAAATCCGGACACTTAGTACCATATTATTTTTGTTATAGCTGGCAAAAAATCATGTAATAAGTTGGAAATGTAGAAATATCATCAGAAATTAGTATAAACAGTCAGTTTTTAGAGAATGCATGCAAAATATGTCTTTTCAAACAATTTTTCATCAGAATTTGAAAATTAAAATGACTTGTTGTGCTTCGAATCCCGGACACTGTTAAAAGCTGATTCGAAATCCGGACACTCGATTTTGCTTATGAATCGCACAAATTTGGACTGAAATGTTAGTGAATGGCATTCTTTAAGCCTCAAATAAGCTGTTAACATCAAAACAATCGATAGTTTATATAAAAATTTGCTAGAATTTCAGGAAATCAAAAACATAAATTTCTGCTTTGCTTTCCCGGTGCTTCGGACGCCTATGAAATATTTCCGTTGAAATGTTTCGGTAAACTTATAATTTTGTTTTATTTATTGTTTTGGCATTAACTAAAATGAACTTTAAATGAAAGTTGATGTTAGAATTAATCAAATAACACAGTTTTGACATTCATAATGCGAACTTATATCCAAATAATTGATAAAACAAGTTGAAGTGTCCGGGTTTCAACTGAAATTGCCTATAAATTTGGAGTTTTTTTTAATTGTGTTTCAAGGATACATAATTTTTATTATTTACAAACTTATTAAACATTCTCCTAGTGGAAAATTGTCCAAAGAACCCGAAAATGCATTCCGTTTTCCGATTCAAAATCATGTTTATTGAGAAAATCATGACACTTTGAGAAGTTTTAAATAATGACTTTCATTAACATATTCTTAATTATAGTTAACTAACATTTTAAACATTTCAAAATTTTATGCAAAGTTCTTCTTGAGGTACTTTGAACACTTCTCTACCACGGTCAGTATGATTCTGAACCATTCCGTACGTATTTTAATTGTACTCTTAATTTTGCGGAAAAATCGCAAACCTAAGTCCCCCGTTTTACGGTATCTCAGTAACTAATGGTCCGATTTCCAATGTTAAAACATGAAAAATTCGTGAAATTTTCCGATCTTCGAGGTGTATTCATATGGCAATAAAACGCGGTATATCAAAAACTTACCACTATCTGTACTCTTTCTTCTGGTCAAAACAATTCCAGTCCTAATGCAAAATGACTCAATACATTAGTTCATTAGTGGCCAACACCAAATTACATGCTATTGAAGCTAATTCAAGCCTAATACGCTGTTCATCAAATCCAGGCCTTGAAACAAATCACAAGTCTAATGATCCAGACGATTTATATTTCTGCTGGAGAAATGGAAGAATAGCCACCACCAGCGGGAGAAACCTGATCCGGGGAAGATCGTCACATCTGATTGCTTCCGCCTCGGTGCAACCATCCACACACAGCTAGACCATGGCAGATGATGATTCTATGTTTTGGCCTCTAATACGCTTCGTTAAGCTGCAGCCATGTAAGCTGAGTTTAGTTCTTCTCTACTTTTAATGTGTATGTGAAGATGCACCACCTTAAGCACACATACCAGAGGGAACGAAGAAGAAGAAGAAGAAGCGCATTAGTTCTTGTCCAGTCGACCACGACTACAGTTATTCAGCACAGTGAAGAGAACAGGATCTCCAAGAACCAGAACAAGTCCGTCAGTCTTGGGCAGATCCGGGCGAGAGGGAACGTCAGACCAGACAAACCAGTCCAGCAATCGGGGGAAGGGGAGGGGGGATTAATGTGGACCAGCAGAACCTGCCTGCCTGCCAGAAATGTTCCTCCAGGAAGACGACATGGCCAGTGGAATGGACTGCTGGACTGGAATGGGCAGCGAATAGTTGCTACTAGTTTTACGATTGGATTAGCGAGAGGGGGATTCCCGGAATATTAATTGCTTGTTTGGGGAGGGAACTAATTGCAAAGTTTTAGTAGTTTGATGATGTGTAAAGTATTAAACTGGTATTATTTTTAAAACTAAGGTTCAACAAAATTAAGATCAACTCTGAGTAATAATGCCAAAAATTGGTTCTGATAATTTATGAAATTTTATTAAATCTTTTTCCCGGGCAGACGGTAATAACAAAATTCATGTCATTTCAATAACAGATTTTGTTAAAATAACAGAAACTGTTATTGAATATTCTTGAAAAAAAAATTTGGAAGAAAAAATAATAACAGTTTCTGTTATTTTAACAATAAATGTTATTGGGATGGTATTCAATAGGAAATGTGGAATAAGATAATAATAACAGTTTAAGTTATGTTTTTCCATTTAATTCCATAATAACAAGAACTGTTATTGGTTTGATATTCCATTGGAAATGTGAAATAAGATAATAATAACAGATTAAGTTATGTTTCTTCATTTAATTCCATAATAACAGGAACTGTTATTTGTTTGATATTCGATTGGAAAAGTGAAATAAGATGAAAATAACAGTTTAAGTTATGTTTTTCATATTTCTGAGCAGGCAACTGGAGGTCGTAACATAACCATAACAAAAAAAACTTTTTATTTTTTATAGCAAAATAATCATTGACTTTTTTAATTTGAAAAATTGAACTTTGGAAAGTATTTGAATATGTTTTTCCCTGATATTTTTTATCAAAATTATATTTTGTAATTTTTTAGATATTCATGGACATAGCCAATTTTTTAAAGCCGGTTGTTAAAAAAACAAGAAATGAGATTTCCGCTTACCCAAGCTTTGGACAATGTTTAGTTTTTCGTTCGCGTGTACATTAGGATGTAACAAAAATGACTTTAGGCGGGCACTCAAGGGTTTGTTCCGGTGGGCATACTGAGCCCAAATCTTAAGTATGAGCTTGATTGGACGTAACAGGAGCTGGCGCTTTGCATTTGAATTTTAAATGGTATTTAATCTGTGATTTTTTTTTTCAAAAATGACACTCTTTGAGGCACTTTGGCCACTGAAGCGTTTATTTTCAGCACCACTGTAGGCCAGATCCTTACGCATCTTTTTGGTAAGTTTGAAGCACCCTAGAGCTCGGTACAGACCTTCAAAGTTTGATATTTTTTCAAAAAATCGGCCCCGTTAAAGAACCTCGCGACGCCCGAGACGCTATTTGATTTTCCCATTTAAAATTCAAATGCAAAGCGCCAGCTCCTGTTACGTCCAATAAAGCTCATACTTAAGATTTGGGCTCAGTATGCCCACCGGAGCAATCCCCTGAATGCCCGCCAAAAAGTCATTTTTGTTACACTCTAGTGTACATCAGTCTGTATTGCCAAAGACTTAGTTTAATTATTTGTCGAGCTTTCTCAAAAGTATTTTTTGCAGACTTTACAACATTGAAAGTAGATTTTTGAAAAATATTTTCGTACAAAAATCCTTTGTTAAGCCCTCACCAACAAATTTATTATACACTCATCTAGAGTTTTATTTGGAAAGGTCCTGTGAACATAGGGAATCTCATAGCTTATAGGACTTTCGTAACATTAAAATATAAAAAAGTAATTGTGAATATAGTTCTACCAGTATTTTTTTGTTCTTTTATGATTTTATTTGGTATTTTTCACTCATATTCGATCCAAAGAGCAGTTTTTGAATCGCTTTCGATGCTCATAGGGTTATGCGACATGGCCATATTCTGCTCCGGATCGACGTTATTAACCAGCTTCGTAATTTCGTTGTTTATTCTAAAAATCTCTAATCAACCAAGGGTGTCCACAATTCCACAACCTTGCGCTCAAGGACTTCCGGTGTTAATCCGGTATGCTTCACCACAATGTACTGTTCGTTCCATGCCGAATTGTTGCGCATGTCCTCGGAAATCAACCGGTCCACGTACACCAGCTCTTCCTCAAACAATCGTTAACTCTTGATGGCCGATCGGCGGTGCGGCCATTCGTGATAGTTCTTCTCGTCGGTGTTCAGGATGTTCTCCGTCAGATCCAGCTACATTGAAGGATCGTTCAACCATTCGACAATCACCTCGCGAAAGTACCAAACTTGATAATTCTTCGGATTGTCCTAGAGTAGTCCAGCTTATCGACGCCTTAAGAATGTCCCGCTGGTACTGCCATACCGTATAGTTTTTCCGCATCCTGTTTCAACCCAAGCGCCCGCAGGGACTTTTCCTGCTTGGAAATGACCACCATCAGGTAGGAAAACACGTCGTTGAACTTTTCGCTGTAGCGGATTCTCGCCACCGGATTCTCGTCGTCATCCTGCTTCAGCGGCTCGATGTCCTTGCACTCGGGCCGGGCCCGTACATGGTCCATTCTTCGCCAAACTCCTCGGCGGAACTGTTGCCGCCCGCCACCGCAAAAATTCGAACAAAATTCTCCGGCAGGAAACTTAGGGATGCTTGACGCTAGCAAGAGAGACTTTTGAAGAAGAAATTTTATTCGGAACGTCAAACCAAGTTCAAAACAAACTGTTTAAAATGCACTCTCAAACCAATTCCCAAAACTATTGAACTTGATAATGAGTAGCTTTGTACCGAATTAAGGATTATTTTCTGAGTAAATTCCAATTTGCAACTGTTTCTGATTTTAGAGTGTAGGGTTTGTTTACATTAAACCGGGGGTGGTGAGGTGGGAATGGGAACGCTTGGAAAAGGAATCCGCCCAAAGTGGTCGTCTCCAAATTACGTTTCTCTGCTAATGTTTTGAACTTAATTTTCTGAAAAAAAACGAATTGTTTCATAAGAAAAAAGAAATATGAATGTGCAGGATGCTCATTTATGGGAGAACTGGTTTTCAATTTAAAAGCTATTAATTTTATATTTTCTAACTCAAATATGCATAAACGTTTTTTATGGACGCCCCCTGCTCTCACACGTAAACGTCAACAATGCGATCGCAGCAGGCACTGTTTTTTCGTCGTCGCGGCAGGCTGTTGTTTATTTTTCGTGTGCGCCAGATCTGCAGTTGCTCGTCGCGTGTGGATCGAGTTTGTACCGAATTCCGTTTCCGGATCCCTTTTCGGTAGTTCCGTCGTGTGTGTATGTGCAAAGGGTAAAACGCGATAATCGGGAAAAATGTTCTTTTTGGCGAAAGTTTTGTGTTTTTCTTCGTCAAGGAGAAGATTGCTGCAGCTGGAGGGAAAAAAAACACAGCTGTAAGCGACACAACAGCGAATCCTCGCAGCAAAACAGAGGACAGGACCTGTCGGACGAATGTCCTCAGTTTTGATCGGGGTCTGAGGCAGTTCCATCATTTCGGGGAACTTCAGTAATCGGCAGGATCCTGGTCAAAGGGTGAGCAAATTTTTGTGTTTTTCAAGTGCTTCATCCGGAAAGCAAAACAATGTAAATGGGCTAATGCCGAAGTGTAAACAAAGCGGCTATCCTGCTCACGTCAGTTTATGTTTACATTAAGAACGATCAGGACATACTCTTTGTTTACACTTAGACATTGGCCTTATTACATTGTTGTGCTAGAGTTATTTCATTATTTTTGATTGTTCACACACTTTCGTGTTTCCAAGTTTCCAAACTTTTGCAAATGCTGTTTATTGACGGGGAATTTCTTTTCAGATTCAAAGAAGAGGAGGCTTAATACGCTAACGGTGGAGCGGTCCAGAATGCCGACTGTTCCGAAGCCAAAGATGATTCTGCAACCTGTAACGGTTGCGATGAGGACGACCTGCAAGCCAGCAGAAGCAAACTTGGGTAATCGGGGCAATCAGTTAAGTAAACTTATTTTTTTAGCGGTAGATTTTCCTCCCCCTTCTCTTCTTCCTCCTCCTCCTCCCCCCCCCCCCCCACTACTCCTACACCTTCTGTTTGACCTTATAAGTTCTTCTTCAGCTTATCCTCCTAGGCTTTTCTGAATCTTTTAACGATTTTAATTTTGAAATAGCTCTTTTTTGCAACTAGAACCCACAAGTTCCACTTGAAAATTATTAAGTTTGGTTAAGTACTTCAAAAGTATCGTTACAAACACTGATGGTGGATGCAAAAAAGACGAATTACAGATAACCTCAAAAGCTAAAAAGGTGATGTCGTAAATCAACACCTTGACATTCGACCTCTAACGGATATATTTCAAGTAAAACAAGTAAATGGGCAAAGTTGGATTTGTAAACATGCAATCTATCCTGTCCACGTCAGTGCATGTTTACATTTAACATATCCTGCCATGTTAAATCTAGCAAAACAATGCCAAAGGAGTGTAGTGGGGTTGTAAACAAAGAATGTATCTTGCTCACGTTATTGATAATGTTTACATTTGGCATGAAAGGGATACACTCTTCGTTTACAAACCCACTACGGCCTTTTGGCATGACTGCTTATTCACAAATCCAAATTGGCCCATTTAGTTTGTTTTGCTTAATTTGAAAATAACCTTTAACTACGCTTTTTAACAGGCTTTTTGAGTGCATTCAGGCACAATTTTTTTAACTGTAAGCTTTTGCAACTTATTTTGTGGATAAAACGTCAATTTCTGAGGTGGTTTAAAAAAGTTTTGAGAAAAAATAGTAAAAAATAAGTTTTTGTTCGATTAGAACAAAAATGTTTATTTCGTCCCAAATAGTTGTATCCAACAGGTAACTATTATTATAGAGTAAACAAAATCGCATTTTCAAAGGGAAAATAGTGTATGAAATATGCCTTTGCAAGTATTATCTCCTATATTGATTTTACAAGGAATCTGAGTAATTTGAATGATAATTTATTATGAAATTTTATATACTTCTTAGAGAACCTAACATTATTTTGTTATGTATATTTCATTTTGTTGAAACTTTTATTTGAGCAAAATTTGTCAACTTTTTCGCCTAAATCAAAGCCGACATTTTGGTTTGCTCTATATTTTGTTGGTATATGTAATATTTGGTTTAAAATATTTAAATATTTTTTATTGCAGGTTACGGTCTTGGAGTCGATGAAGGCTGCATATTGGAAACTCGAGTTAACGACCACAACGCTCCATTTATTATCAGAAATTCTTCCTGTGGCGATGCTTATCACTTTAATGATATTCTTCAGATAAGTGCCTTAATTTTTCAAGAAAAAGAATAAGACACTTTGTGATAATTTTTCTTTATTTTTAGGTTGGACTTCAACATTGATCGGCAAAAATAATCAATCTGATTGTATCGAAAAACCAGAGGAGTATGAGAGATTACGGATTTTGACGGATAAAATAATAACACTTTTTGTTATGCAATCAATCCATAATAATAACAGTTTTTGTTATTTGGGTGCTCCCCATCTTTCGCTCAGAATAACTAATCTTGTTATTCTATAGTTCTGGACTCTTTGTTATTAGTATGTTATTGTAATAACAGAGCAATAACAATTTGAGTTATTTTTCGAACAAATCTTTGTTATGGAAATTTGTTATTTTAACAACTAATCCGATCATCCCAATAACGGATTTTGATCTTCTCACAATATCAAAAACTGACCTTCCCAAGTTATTTCCGTCTGCTCGGGTGTGCATTGGTTCACCCGTAAAAGTCTCCATACAAAAATGTTACGTAAATATTAGAGCGTCCAATTTCCCGTCCCGGGAAAAAAATTCCCGGGAATTCCCGGGATTTCCCGAAAAAAAAAATTCCCGAAATTCAAGCGGAAGAAAACATTTTCTTAAATTTTTGGAACTATTTTTTGAAAAACTCCTTATCTCAAAATTATTATTGAGATTTTTTACATTTTTGTTTACCATGATCAAATGAGATGAAAATCGAATTTGTGCAAAAAGAATTAATTCAATTGGCTGAATATCTAGTACTAAAGAAATTACAATTTGAAGTAAAAGAATTATGGAGCACTAGTGCAACTACAGGTTAGAGGGTTAAATGTGAAAAAATAGTAGACTTTTTGTGGAATGATGTTAATTTATCGTATAATTCAAATCATGTTGCATAATAATACAAAACAAATCATTGAAAAATTACATTTTTTTGTTTGTTCTCAAAAAATGCAAATATTCAAAGCATGCTTCAAATATTTGAAAATATTGGGTTGTTTGGAGTAAAACCAACACTAAAAAGTTTTAACATTTGTTCAAGATCTGAAACCAATATTTGTCATGAAAAACATAATTTCTGCATGTTTTTTCTCATTTCAATAAATTGGTCACAGAGGCAAGTTTAAAATTTCTCATAAAAAAAAACCAAAATTCATTTTCTTGTGGTTGAGTTATTTTTTACATGCAATCAAGCTGTTAATTGATATTCACACTTATTTAAACCGCCGGGACCGTGGTGTAGGGGTAAGCGTGATTGCCTCTCACCCAGTCGGCCTGGGTTCGATCCCAGAAGGTCCCGGTGGCAAATTTTGAGACGAGATTTGTCTGATCACGCCTTCCGTCGGATGGGGAAGTAAATGTTGGCCCCGGTCTAACTTAGAGGTTAGGTCGATAGCTCAGTCCAGGTGTAGGAGTCGTCTCCCTGGGTCCTGTCCCGGTGGAGTCGCTGGTAGGCAGTTGGACTCTCAATCCAAAGGTAGTCAGTTCGAATCCCGGGGTGGATGGAAGCTTAGGTGTAAAATGAGGTTTGCAATTGCCTCAACAATCAAGCCTTCGGACACCTAGTTTCGAGTAGGAATCCCGTAATCGGGAACGCCAAGGCAATGCTGTAGAGTAAATAATTTATTTATTATTTTTTACTTATTTAAACCATTATTGTTGATGTCCTATACAATTTTGTTGCATAATATTAATTAAAACCAAGATCATAACAATTTTCAATAAATTTCAAATTTCCCGGGAATTCCCGGGATTTCCCGGGAAATTGGCTGAAAATTTCCCGTTTCCCGGGAAATTTGTAACCCCGGGAAATTGGACGCTCTAGTAAATATTCAAAAATTTGTAGCCTTTCAAGGAATTTGACAGTTGTAGGTATTGATGAGGGCTTTAAAAAAAGTAGATACACGGAAAAAATATTGTGACTTTTTAAAAATTATCTTCTTTTTTCATAATTCGAGAGACCTATCCAATGACTCTAGAATATTGAAGATCTGGCAACCCTGTCTCGAGTTATGACCACTTATGTGAAATTTATGTACTTTTTTGAAGCCGAATCTCAATTAAATGTATGCAAACGATGTCCGGATCCATCATCCAACCCATCGTTGGTTAGGTAATCGAGAGACCTTTCCAACAAGCTTACAACATTGAAGATCTGGCAACCCTGTCTCGAGTTATGACCACTTAAGTTCTATTTATGTACTTTGTTGAAGCCGGATCTCAATTAAATGTATGCAAACGATGTCTGGATCCATCATCCAACCCATCGTTGATAAGGTAATCGAGAGACCTTTCCAACGAGTCCACAACATCGAAGATCTGGCAACCCTGTCTCGAGTTATGACCACTTAAGTGATATTTATGTACTTTGTTGAAGCCGGATCTCAATTAAATGTATGCAAACGATGTCTGGATCCATCATCCAACCCATCGTTGGTAAGGTAATCGAGAGACCTTTCCAACGAGTCCACAACATCGAAGATCTGGCAACCCTGTCTCGAGTTATGACCACTTAAGTGATATTTATGTACTTTTTCGAAGCCGGATCTCAATTAAATGTATGCAAGCAATGTCCGGATCCATCACTCGACCCATCGTTGGTTAGGTAATCGAGAGACCTTTCCAACAAGCTTACAACATTGAAGATCTGGCAACCCTGTCTCGAGCTATGACCACTTAAGTTATATCTGTGTACTTATTTTTCTGGATCTAAAAAAATAGCTGAAATATGTCTCCAAACCACTCATCATATTACCCATTGTTGGTAAAAAGTGAGGAAGGCATCAACCACAAAGGTGGATTGAGTAAGTTTTTATTATATGTTTAGGGGACAAAAACCCATACCTTTTAAGCCATTTAGAAGTAGAGACCAAAATTTTGCGACGAGTTCTGATTTTTTTAAATAGTGATTTTTGTAAAAAACTTAAATGTAGTACTTAAACTTCATGACCTCATTTTTTAATGTAAAATTGAATTTGCAATCGAAAAGTACTTTACAATTTGTTTGATTAAGAGCACCGTTTACAAAAATATAGCCATTCAAAGTTAAATTTTGACCGATCAATGACCATTCCTAAAAATATTTTTTCCAATATTTTCTACAGGTTCGCCCAAGAAACATTGACATTGGACCACTGGTTGCTGAGATACAGCGGATAAAAGAAAAATAAAACAGGACAATTGTTTTTTTACTCTCTCTCTCTCTTTCAGTAAACCTCGTTAGATAAATGTACGACTCGTGCTGAAAAATCTTGTTTTCGCAGCTTGTTGCATAAACTACTATTTCGAAAACATCGAAAAAATTCACGAATGTTTGATTTTTAACATTGAAAATCGGACCATCAGTTGTTGACATTAGAGAGCCTATATGGAGAGGCGAAATGTCACTCTCAGGGTTCCAATCGAACTGTCAAATCGGGGTTCCAAACGAGCAACAAGATCATGCAAGAACAAGGTTGGAATCAATTTAAAATAGTTTTGGCAAAAAACGAGATTATTAACAATTACATGTATTGTAAAACTGTTGTTGATAATAATCTGGTAGTTTTTGTTAAGTTTTGTGCTTGTTCGGTATAAGAAAAGTGCCAGCTCGAAAGAAAAAACTACAAGTTTTTCAACCTTAAATTTGAATGACTTTGGGTGTTTGAAATTTCTCCCAGAACATTTCATTTTCCTATGCAGGTCCCTAGTTGACATATCGCCATTAGAAATTGAAGGTTTGGGTGAGACTTTAAAAAACTTTAATGTTCCTGTTTATTTTTCTAAAAGCCGCTGTATCTCAGCAACCAGAAGTCCAATCTTCAATGTTTCTTAGACAATTTTATAGCAAATTAGGGGGACAGGGGGTAATATGCACCCCCTAAGGGAAAACTGTGATTTCTCAACCATAACAGCATTTCTGTGAAAGAATTTCGTTAGATGTTCCTATTATTCAACGTCATCCGAGTGAAAAAAAAGTCTTTAAAAACCTCAAAATTGTTTAAAAATAAAAGATTTCTAAAAATATTTTTGATTCATTTCAACAACAATGAGGGTCAATATGAACCACAACATTGAGGCAAAATGCACTTCAACAAAGGGGCAAAATGCACCACAACAATAGAGATATCTAAGTGCGCATGTATTGCGTGTACGTACACGAAAAAGATTGAGGTTAAATTTTGTCCGGCCAGCAAAATCAAATGGTGCGCTAGTGTGTGTACGCGAAACGTCATAAAGCTCTATGGGGCAAAATGCACCGGGTAAAAGTAGTTTTCACTAGTCACCACCAGATGACACCGCTGTTTTTACAAAGGAACTTCACAGCGGTGCATTTTGCCCCGTACACGCTTTTTGCAGAAAATTTAATTAAAAATGCATTTTTTTATGTTTTTGGACTCATCTATCTACACAATACTGAAGATTATGGCAAAAACTATATAACTCAACACTTACAATAACAATAAATGCTTTTTATATTGTCCAATAATCATAATGAAAGTTCAATGAAAATTAGATGAAAACACAACATTTTAATGTTTTGCAAATAACTTAAGCTGTTTCTATACCACGATGCTCAATTTTTTCCAGCATGGTTAACCAGTGTTAAGCCTCCAATTTCTATGATTTTTCCCCCGGAAAATTCTTCCAAATACCGAGAAAAGCAGGGGGTGTATTTTGCCCCGGGGTGCATATTACCCCCTCTCTCCCTATCTGAATTTTTCAGGAATAAATCATCATGGACACTCTTAAAAAAAACTGGAATTCATCAGACAAAATTTAACCTTGAATTACTGTATTTTGAAAACGGTGCACTTAATCTGTAAAGTACTTTTCGATTACAAATTTGATTTTACATAAAAAGATGAGGTAAACAATTTTTATAGACAAGAGTTAATTTTTTTTACAAAAATCACTATTTAAAAAAAACATAACTCGTCGCCAGAAAAGAAAAAATAAAAACAAACATTAAAGTTTAAATGTTGCATGATATTTTTTAAGTTTTCTGGTAAGGGTTACTCTTTTGATCAATTTGTTTGTTTTTCTCTTGATTTATTGTTACACGTTGATGCTTAGTAGTTTTCTGTTATTTGGAACCATCCATAACCACGTGGACAAGTTCGGAAGTTTCAACTAATTTATAGATTGCCCTTATCAATTTTTTTTATTTTAATGAAATGTTTGCTGTTTTTGCTTTACTTAAACAAAATTAAACACAACACTATGAGAAAAAAAGTTCATGCGTAATTTTACTATAAATTCATTATGGAATCAGTAATAACATAAAAATTATATTTTACATCATTACCATCAAATACCTCGTACATCATCATAGAGTGGTTCTGTAGTGACTTAAACGGAGCACCGGCGACGAACCAGAAGCTTCAGGCGACAGAGCACGCAAGCGACAATTTCTTGTGCGCTCTCAAAGAGAATGAAAAAAAAAAACCAGCCGCCAGCAGAGCGATTCTTCATCGTTCTTCTGCTGGCCAGAGCCAGAGCAAACTCTAAAGTTCCATGCCATGCCAACATGCAGCCCGACTAAAGTCTCAAAGTCTCGGCCAAGTGCATTGACTTTCAGGAATTTCTGCTTTCATGTCTGCTTCCATCATTAGCATCATCATCGCTGGCCGAGTCGTCGTCGCTGGCGTTGTTTTTGTGCTGGTGTTTGTTGCTTTTGTTGCTTGTTGTAGTGGGTAAAACAGCCCACTTATTTCCACCCCAAAGCTCGATGACTGCCGCCGGCCAGAAGAACGAGGAGTAAGATGATGGTAGTGGTGCTGGGGTGATGTTTTGTTCTTCTATCATGAATAGTGGAGCGTGTAAATGCCTCCTCTATTGAAGTTCTTTGCTCTTTTCTTTGCTTCTGACCAAGTGTTCCTACTCACT